>NC_081159.1:13102500-13424750 GCF_012432095.1 Onychostoma macrolepis | reverse complement strand
TATGTGGGACACTCCTTTCCCTAATGACTTCCTGGGGGTGAAAACATTCTCTTAAAATTTGCTTTTGAAAGCTGAGACATTAAGAACACATGGTCTTTCCGTTTATGTAAATTTTGCCAGACATAAATACGGATCACAGTGGGTCTTCACTAATATCAAGCCAACAAAAATGAGGGGAGAGTGCTGTGAGATCCGACCAAGACCCCTGGTTTGGATCTTCAGAGAAGGAATCAGCTGAACTCTTCACATAAGACCAGTGGCCAGTTGCATAAACATACACACAAAGTCTTAAGAATTCGTTTGACCAACTTATACAAATTGACTTAGACTAAATTAGACAAATTTTTGTGACTAGTCCAAGTAGTTTATGCAACCGGCCACAGATCTTCCTGCATTTATTTAACAGGATAGCTCATCAGAATTTACTCATCCTCATGTTTCTCCAAACCGGTATAACTTCCTTTCTTGGCAGAGATGTTAGGCAGCCTCAATCATCACTCATTTTCAATGTATTTTTTTTTTTTATATAATGAGATAGAACAGCGACTGAAACTGTCATTCTGCCTAAAACACTTACATTGCATATTTGGCAGATGCTTTTTTTTTTTTTTTAATCCCAAAGTGACTTCTATTGCATTCAAGCTTTACATTTCATTGGTTCATGCATTCCCTAGGAACTGAACCCATTACCTTAGCGGGGACATTCTAAAACGCTTAACGTGGCTTAACGTACCTAAACATCGACCAGGGAACCCCACATTTCTGTCAAACCTTACTTGTAATAATCACTAACTACTGTCAAAAGAAGGAGCCCTTATTCCACAGATAAAGTGAATAATTTCACGTTAAGCGTTTTCTCCCCCATAGAAGTCCATTATAAGGAAACAGCTTAACGTGGCTTAACGTACCTTAACAACGACCGGGGAAAACCAAATTTTTGTCAAATTTTACTTATGATAAACACTTTCTGCTGTCAAAAGAACGAGCTCTTATTCAGCGTCTAAAGTGAATAATTTAATGTTAAGCGTTCTCCACCAAGTCCATTATAAGGAAACAGCTTAACGTGATATTATTCACTTTGTACGCTAAATAAGACCTTCTTTTGACAGCAGAAAGTGTTTATCATAAGTAAAATTTGACAGAAATTTGGTTTTCCCCGGTCGTTGTTAAACCACGTTAAGCTGTTTCCTTATAATGGACTTCTATGGGGGAGAAAACGCTTAACGTGAAATTATTCACTTTATCTGTGGAATAAGGGCTCGTTCTTTTGACAGTAGTTAGTGTTTATTACAAGTAAGGTTTGACAGAAATTTGGGGTTCCCTGGTCGATGTTTAGGTACGTTAAGCGTTTTTCACGTTAAGCGTTTTAGAATGTCCCCCTTGGCGTTGCGAGCACCATGCTCTACTGTTTAGAGCTACACAAAACTAACTTTTCATTTTGTGCTCCACAGAATACCGAAAATCATGCAGGTTTTAAACAGGGTTGATTTTATTTTATTATTTTTTTGAGTACAACCATTCTTTCCATCGTGCTTTCTTTAATGAACAATAAGAACATGAACGCTATTGTCCATCAGTGGGGTCATGACACAACCCATGACATCTATGCGCGCGCGCGCTGCATGTATCAACACTAGATGTAAGTTTAACGATGAATGGACTTCAAACACATCACATGTCAGAGGCAAGCGAATACACTCGTGACTCGTGTCAATAAACATAAACTCATTCAATAACCTGGATTGCAGCCTCCAAACAGACTACACTGTAAAGTTGAGGACTTCTGGCAAGTCTAGAAAACTATATTTCAGTCATCAAACCGAAGGCTTTCAACTTCGAGGTGTAAGTGAATGAAAAAAATCACTGTTGCCCTTTGAATGCATTTCCCCGTGTGAACGAAACACACACAAAACTGAGATTTCCCTGTTTGTCTAAACTTGAACTAGTCGATACTGTCAACATCAGCATGGGACTTACTAACCCCGCCCAGTGCATGACCATCCGCGGTTTCAACTCTTCTTTTAGTTATATTCAGGGCCTCAGGGTTGTTTTGAAAACAAGGCAAGTATAACGCTGCACGAGAGCTTTCGCTTACCTCGGGTGTAACATAAGACACAAATGACGGTTTAGTAGACTTCGCTCCTCCGCTCCCCAAACTCAACATTTTGCCTGTCCCAGTGTCCCGCTTCCCGAGCAGTCAGGTGGAAATCCGGGAGAGTTCGAGCTGCCCAACTTTCCTCCCCTCTCGCACTCTCGCACTCTCTCTCCACCTCTCCTTTCTCCAGAGCGATTTCCTTTGGTTGGAACACAGCCCTGCTTTGACAGCAAACCGCGCCCATTCTACGTCGTCGGTTCTTTATGGACAAACTGTCAATTTTCTGAGCTGGTCAGCGCAAGTCGCTTATCGCTCATTGGATTTCGCAGCTGTCAATCACAAGCGCTTCCTCATTGCCGAACCCATAAGCAGTCGCATGCAAAATAGCCTACGCCCTGAAGTGAGAAGGGGCTTGTGTTTATATAGCTACGGACGGACTACAACTGCACTATCTTAAGCTCTTTTTTTCTTTGCTAATTGATAATTGCAAACATTTTTGTATTACAAGTTTTCAAAAATTTTAGGTTTAAATATGCACATGAGGCATTATCAAATTAAATCGGTTTCAAAATTCTTGTTTATTTGTATATATTTTATTGGTATTTTTTTTTTACATTAGAGTCAAATGTTTTAACAGAGGGAATTTTGGGTATCTCATTTTTGTCACTCCATAATTCAGAAATACTTCGAACAGACAGAAAACAATATTTTTTATTAATATTTATTAAATAAAATGTTTATATTCAAGCTAATTATATATACATACATATATATATATATATATATATATATATATATATGAACAAATCCCTCTGTAAAAACCTTCAGGATATAGACAGGAATAAAAAGGTAAAGTTTGGTGTGTGTGTGTAAGTGCTACTGAAGTGGAGATTTATGGCTCAGTGTAGGAAAAAAAACAAAAGGCCTTTAAAAATAAATAAATTGTAATTGAAATCTATTGACAAATAGGTACAGCACTATAAAATTATTTTTATTTTTTTAAAAGGACACTTAACAGTGTCTTTTGGATGTTCTCTTTCTACTAGTCTGAAAAAACACTATGAAAAACCAAAAAGCCCAAAATCTCAAAATTGACAGGTGCATGAAAAAGTGTTTTTGCCTGCAGTGTCTCCCCTTAATCAGTGAATTATCAAAGCGCTTTGACAGCGTTAAACAAAACTAAATCTCCAGGTTAAATATGACTCTACATTTATCTCAGTTATACCTAATATAAAGTGGTTTAAAAAATAAATAAACCAAAAACAATTCTGGAAATGTCTTTATTATACGCATTGTAACGCAGTAGTACCTTGACATTGAATGACAAGCATCAAAGGGTAAGTCTACATCAATCTGCAGTTACAACACCGATATTTCACTTGTGTCCCTCCCATCTTCTTCAACAGATATTCAACAAACTCGAATCAGAAACCAAAATTAGGGCAAGCAACTATGCATCTATAAACCAGTAAAACAAAATCCATTAAAAACAAAGAACATAAACAACATTCCTGTGCTTTAAAACCATACAGGCATTTGTTTCTGAAGATCTATTGCAAGATTAGATACAGGCTTAGTAAATGATCATATATTAGAGATCATACAGTTATATGATCACATTTAAAGATACATTTAGGGTTTACAATATTATGAACACAAAACACAGGCAGACCTGGGTCAATTACAATTTCTAAAGAAAAAAAAAAAAAAAAAAAAAAAAAAAAAGCCTTTGACCTTAAAAGTACAAATGTTTACTGCTTTGAATACTAACTTGTGGAACAACTGATCTTGGGCCTGTTTCATAAAACAAGTTTACCAAATTAGCCAAGCTTATTTCAGTTAGTCTGACTTATTTTGAACCAAATCAACTGACAATAAGTCAGACTAACTGAAACCTGGCTTATGAAACAGGCCACTGAAATGGACTGGTAACTCAAGATTTCTTATTAAACTTACAGAGACAACTGATAGATACTCATGGTATATAACCCAGGTCTGATTTCAATGGTCAGTGTCTTCAGAAACGTGATACAGCTAAACCACAGAGGCCTGTGAATATCAGAGCACACTTACAGCCGAACTTTGGGACAAGTACAGCCTTACATCACTTGCATTAAGCATATAGAAGGAACAAGGTTCTAAAGATGTTTCATTGACGTAAATTTACAAATGGTTAAAAACCATCCCAGTCTTCAGAATGCACTAGCAATGGAAAATACATGCTTGTATAAATCCACGTCCAGTCAACGTCACATTCATCACAACAGGACTAATGCGTTGCATAAATCAATCATTTTATCTTCGATCTTGTGGTTTTAAGAGGAATGTCTCTAAACATAAGTTACAAAAACACCTAAACAACTTATTGCAAAGCCAATGAAGCCATTGTCAAAGTTACTTTACATGTGTGACTGGAAGGATAAGATAAAGAATCTGTTCCACACTGACACAAGTACGCAGCTCAGACTTCTACAAATGCCTAGCCTGAAACTCATAAGAGATCTGAAGATGATGAAAGATTACATCCAATGTACTGAATGGAGCATGAACCTTAGGCTTAACTTCTCGGGTTTGTGCGCATCTCAAATCTTTAAACCAAGAGACCAGACTAAACAACAGAGATGGACTACAGTCTATGTGTCAAGGAAATGAAGCCTGGCATTTCCCCAAGTGGTCATCATTAGGCCTTTACCAGAGCTTAAAAACAAAACTTCATTAGTAATCAGCATGCACAGAGGTCAACAGAAACAACATTTTGTATTCCTGGAATGAACAGGATTTATGACGGGTGTGGGGAGAGCAGGGCTAGTTGTACTGTAGTGCACTTCAGAACCCCTCGTAGTCCTTCTTGTCTTTCTTCCCTTCAGCTTCAAATCCATCTGTCCCGTCGCTGTTGTCACGACGTCTCTTGCGGTTGTTCCGTACGTTGAAGCGGGAGTTCATCTGGGGCAAGGGGTCCATACCCAAAACCTTGTGAATCTGACGGAACGCCAGCAGCCTCAAGGCAAACTGTGGAGAAAGTGGCTGGTCAATACACAAATTAAAAATACTCTCTCGATTAACACGAGGCCATAAAAACGGTATGCATAATTACACAATTATCGAAAAGACATACATACATATATATAAAAATATAAATAACACATTTGCACATTACCTGAGCGCTTGACGTAATGTCCTCTCTCTGCTGCTCTTCCATGGTAGCCAGTGTATCTGTTGGATTCTTCTCACAGGGGTCTATCAATCCTGGAGCACCTGCATTACACAGGAAAAAAAAAAAAGCCAGTGTGTTAAATTGAGCATCTAGATTCCCAAGATGATTTTTATGAAAGTTGTTAGTAAATTAAAAGACAACTTTTAGTAATTCACACCAGTATAAAGCTAGGATTACTAAATGTACATTACTACATGGACCTAAGAATCAATGCAATTCCCATTAAATGGGTCTTAAGACATTATCAGAGTGCTGCATCTTACCAGACAGCAGAATGCCTGAGGAAATACATTCAAAGACTCGTCGCAGAGCATCTCCAGGGCTCATTGGTCCAGAGGCGCTGCTGATGGCCTTCTCCACCAGCAGCTCCATAGCCTTAAATTAAACACAGTAACTTAATTTACCATAATAAGTGGCATTTTGAGCAGTTTCCTCATAAGATCAAGAGTGAAGGATGATGAAATTGTTTAAACGGGACTGAAATTGATTTTGCTTTAAAACCTTTAGCAACAGCATTAAGGAAACTGTTAAATTAAGTGTAATTGAGCTACACCAAGGAGGAGGAAAAAAAAAAAAAAAAATCCTTAAAATAATTGAAACAACTGTAGGAAAGGCCTCATTTTTTGGTCAGATTTTATTGGCTATTTGACATTAAAAACCAAGCTTAACAGGCTATCCTGAGTAAAGTAGAAAGAAGCTCTTGTATAACTACAGAACAACTACCCAGGGACGTTATCAAGATGGCTGCTAAATGGAAAAGAACATGGAGTGCATGGTGTGCCTTTTAAGGGAACACTATTAGCAAGCGCGTTTTCATGGATTGATTTAATTTACTCACGTTAACAGCAACTAAGCATTTTTAATATACTCCGTTATAAAAGCTACACCATTTAAAAAAAAAAAAAACATGACATGACTACTGTCATGTTAAAATGCATTCATGTTTTACCGTTGTTCTGTGAATTTGAGAGGGCAAAAACTGCAGATCTCATGAAGGGTTTGGTAGGTAATGCAAATTTGCCATGCTGACCAACAGTAAGCTGCTTGGTTTGAAAGTAACAGTGTTTGCTGTGCTTCATACGTGGCTGCAATATTGACGATCAACCTTTTTTGCCAGAAAATTTCACAAATGCACTTTTAAGCGTCTGCTCCAACACTGTATATCAGTGTTATCAGAGAAAACTCAAAAACATGTGCTAGTGTTTAATGACATTGATATTTTTACTCACCCAGCTAGGAAAGGCAGACCAGGTGGGTACTCGCTGACAAAGGTCACGCAGTATTCGAATGACAATCACACATGACTGGAGTCCATTAGCCCTAGCCTTCAGTGCAGTGAAGTCAAGATTAGTTAATGCACAAGAACAAAAACATACAGTCAACAACATGGCGGAGAGAGAGGTGCAACACTACTGTTCACAATGGAAGCTTATAATTGGATTAAAAATAGCTAGGCCAATTGGCTTTCTTAAGCTGCCATTTCCAGCAGTATTTTACCTCACCATTAGTACAAGTACGAGTTCAAAGTTTGCAAGATTCACTTGGAATGGCTCCCTGGTAATCTTGTAAACCCTGACCTCAGTTGTCAGATACTTCACAAACATATACTTTCATTTTACAAAAGATCAGTTTGCAAGAGTAGTTGCATAGGAACTGAAGCAGTCAAGGAAATCTGCTTTACTTTGCCTGTGTATTTGCAGAGATGGCAACAACACAGTAAACTAATCAGATATTCCTTTCCTCTCAATCCCTATTCCCAAGAAAACAAAATCATTAACAAAATAAAGAAAACTAAATAAAAAAAAAAAACAACAAAAAAAAGAAGAAGAAAAAAAAAAAAAAAAAGGAAACGCTCAACATGAAAGCTCTTATCGATGACACTTTTATGCAAAGGTATTCTGCAGCCTTATGGAATCATTTTACATGCCATTTATTTAATCCAAGACTTCTGAATAAATTACATATGCAAGGATGCTTAATTTTGTAGGATCAGATCAGCTCATATACAAAAACAAAGTGCAAAAAAACAAACAAAAAAATAAATATATAAAAAATAAAAATAAATAGTACCATAATCTCCGAATTATATACTGCATCCTTGTACCACTTTTACCTCCCAAAAATCAACTTTGAGGTTTAAAATTTAAAAACAAAAAGACTAAACAACTTAAATGAACAAATAAAAAAGGAATACATCTCATAAGGCTACAAGAAGAAAGTAAAATGATGTTCCGAACCTGGAACCACTTAGCGTGGCGTAGGGCAGCCAGAGCGTCAAGGCATTTTTGCCTGTCCAAGACGTCCGCTGGGTCTTTCACCATACTCGAGGTTACATCTAAAAATGGATCGAATTGTCAAATGGTGGTGAGGAACGGGTGTTTGACCAGGTCAGAGAGACTGCCAAGAACACATTGCCACACATACCAGTCAGTTCCTGATCACTGCTCTTTCAAAATGCATCTCACATTTCACCCCATATGCAGAATCTTTCAGATCTTTTCAACAACATTAAGGATCAGCTACACTTGCCATTTGGTGCACTTCTATTTAGTCTGTGGTGTGGTGGTGAGGGAAATAGGATAGGGATGGACTTAAAGTACTAAGTTAAAAATAAAGGCCTTTGTCAAAGATACTTATAAAAAAAAACAAATAAAAAAAAACACTGAGAATGTGGCATAGTGATGTGGGATTTCTTCATTGGAGTTGGAAATGCTCTCATGATTTTATTTTTGTACTCTGCATATAGTGAGCATGACACTAATTTCTCTTGACTATTTTTAATATTCTCTTGACCATTTCAGTTACAGTATTATTGCTCTGCAATCCACCATTTGAAATTGCTGGGAATACGACAATATGGGATTTCCCAGTGCTAAAAGCTAGCGGACTAGCTAAGAAGTCATATGGTCAATCCGTAATTGCTACTACTGGCAGAGTCACACAATTACAACAGCCATCTTTCGTAAATCCACATTGTAAATCACAGGTATTCAAACACATTACTTCAGAAAACTCTTTTAAATTGTGCCATTTTGCCAATTACGGATGATCTTGTTATCTTTCAGTGGGAAAAAACAAACAAACTTGAGGATACGTTAATAATTTGTATTTTTCAAAGCTAACAGAAAAAGTTTCTCTAGTATCAGACATTTTGAAAGTGTACAATTCCTGCATTTCTTGCTTAACCAGTTGACTTGGCATTTGAGGCTAAAGTTCTTTTCTTTTGCTTAGGGCAAAAACAAATTGTGGATTCCAGTGTCGACCTAAATGAAGACTGCGGTAATAAAAAATACTTTGAGGATTTCTTTGAAAAAGTAGTCACTGTACTGATCCAGAAACATTAGAAAGATAATGATGGGCAGCAAATGGTACCAGATGTTTAAATCATGATGATGTAAAACAGGGATATCAAGGGAGATGTGCAATGTTTACAGCTGAATGAGTATTTGTAGTGACCCGCTACATTTGCATGGCAATGGTAGGTGTGGCAAAGTGTTTGAAGGTATTCAGGAGGGGGACCTTGGTCAAAAATCCTTCCGGAGCTGGTAGACGTAGCCTCAGATGGGAGACAATTTGCTGAAAATGCAAGGAGGCTTTGGGCTGGACTTGAAAAGCTTTGGATACATGAAGGCAGCAATGCGTGCTGGCAAGAAAATATGAAGCTCCCAGCAAGAGGATTAGGACATCACTGCATGCATACCTGTCATGATCGGGTTTGGAGAACCCCCATATCTCAATGTATACTGAAGGCTGTAAACCCCAGGTCCAACCAAAGATTCCTCTATCAAAGCCTTCCTCCCAAAAGCTGACTGATACTCCCCTAAGGAGCCAAACAGGAATGGTGGCATGGCCACAGAGCTTGCATTTAAGATTCCACCATTTCAGCGGCTTCTTACCAACTAAAACTCTCCGTTGTAAAGATATAAAAAGACAAACTGGTTATTGCTATGGTTGCTCTATTATTTGGGGAAATGTTGTAGCTTAATGCATTTTAACATCTGAAGAAATTAAAAGTAATATTGTTTGAATGCCAAATTTCTCAATTTGTCAATCTCTACTTGATTGCTTCTCTCAGGGGAGCACTTTCATTTTGGAACAGGGGACCTCAGAATGGTGAGCCTTCTCACCACCAGACAAAAAAATATTTGTTTCCTGTGGGGACATAGTAGGCATTCCAACTGCTCCTAAGGTTTCAGGCCCAACTCAACCATTGCTCTTCAGGAACTAAATCAGGAATTGAGTTCTTTCCTTCAACAGAAAAATACCCCTGACCAAACTCTATGACCCCTTGGGAAAGAATAAAATCATTTGGTTCTGCATAGGACACAATCCCCTTGAACACAGGAAACAAAAATGAATCTTACCCGGGACTAACTAGACTTACACAATGCAAACACTTATCATGCTTGTTTTGGGGGAGAGCTTCAAGAGCACTGGAGAAGTGTTACAAAGAAAAGACCCAGAGCACCACTGCTGGCATCGGAGATGGTTGGATAAAACCTGGTAGTGTTGAACTCGGCTCTAAAGTAACTTGAAGCCACTTGAACTGGCTTCAACCCTTTTACAGTGTGAACACGTTACAGACTTCATATGAGATAATTAGTGTAAATGAAGATAGAAAGAGGCACTTTTCCTCAGTGGTGTAACTTTCAAAGGAAAACGGTGTAGGTCATTTCTTATGCATGGCCAAGCTCAAGCACAAACCAGGTTTAATTTGTACCATTTTTCAATCGTATTTTCTCCAATTCAAAAAGGTGCAAACATTATTCTCCCATCATTAACATCTAGCACCATCTCCACAGTGCCAACAGATGGGCTCTTTAGGTTGTCAAAATCAGCATGAAATATTAATCTGATAGGTAGTCGGTTAATGTGAGCAACGTCTTTTCCAACCTCCATCCCGGGTGTTTTCCTCTCGGATGACGGGCGAGGTGAGGGTGATGGTCACCTGCATCTTGGGCTCAGCGGAGGAGGTAAGGATAATGGCAGCCTCTTGGACGGAGCCTTTTACCTCATATTTCTCCGGAGTTACCATCTGACAAACACATGGGTTAGCAGAAAACGAAGTTACGACCACTTAACTTAGATCTGGCAAACCCTGACCCAGTCCTTTTCCTGGAGGGCCAATGTCTTGGAGAGTTTATTTCCAACCTGCCCCAATACACATGTCTGGAAGTTTCCAGTTATCATGAATATACGGACCAATAATATATTGATTCTGGTGTATTTTATTAGAGTTGGATCTAAACTCTGCAGGACAGTGGTCCTACGGAAGCAGGATATGACACCACTGCTGTAAAGCATTTGAAAAACAAGTAAAATTTAAAGGACAATCTAATATTATTGCAGTTAGCACTGCATTGAACCGGTACCGTGAGCTGTTTGGGAAGATGTTCCACAATGCGTGTTAGCAGATTCTTTGTCGGCTTCTCAGAACAAAGGAGGACCAGGTTGACATTTTTATCTCCACGTAGAAGCAGCCCTTTGGCGAGAACGCCCACCCGCATCACTCCCTTCAGCACTCTGCAATGCACAAGAGGTCATGTATTGCTTTGCCCTTTTCTTTCTCTCTGCTTTGAGAAACATTAGAGCACTCTTCTCCCACCTGTCTTTGGGGGGCTCTTTCTTTTCTTTGTCCTCTTCGTTGCCCTTTGCACTTGCATCTTGGTCTGTGATGATGTCAGAGACAAGCTTAAGTGCTCGTTCAGTGATTGATACGATCTTCTGGATGGCCTGGAGCTCATCCTCAGATGGGTAAATAGCTGCATGTTTGGTCATCACATAACGATCATCTGAGGAATCAGGGCGACGTGGAGGCTGCAACAAAAACTACGCGTTATGAACCAGTTGTGATAAATAAATTTCAGTGGTAGATATGGTAGTGAAATATGAATTGATATTCCAATAAACACTCCTAGTGTGTAATGCAGGTATTATTCAGCAATTTTTCAGTGATATAATGGAGCTATGATTATTATTCTAGTCAACAATATCTACTTGAGACAGGAAGGGTCTGTTTGAACAGCATATAAAGCAACCAACCCTCCTGTTCAAGTCTCTACGGTTACTTTTGATCAGTGTAATGCACCTTTGCTGAATGAATGCACTTTTCAATAAAACGAAGATCTTACCGAATACAAACTTTTTTTTTTTTTTTATTTTTTATTAAATGGTACTGTACCTCAAACACAAACCACATGTTTTGGAAAATTCATCAGGGTTTTCCCCAGTAGTAGTAGTTCTCAGGACTTACCACTGGTCCTTGTGGTTGAGGAATGGGCATCCCAGGCCTCACTCCAAGAAGACCAGGAGGTCCAGGTGGACCCTGTGGATAACCGCCATCAGGCATTCTGCGCCTTTCGTCCCAGTGGTGCTGCTCTTCCTCCATACGTCGCCAATACATGTCCTCTTCATAGCGCCTGAGAACAATTACAATATTTAAGACTTCAAAATGCTCATGTGTAGATACTGACATATTGGAGAGAAAAAAAAAAAAAAAAGCATCACACCTCATCTCCATCCTCCAGCGCTCCTCCTCTTCACGTCTTCTCCAGTACTCTTCCTTTTGCATCTGCTTCCTCATCTTTTCCTCTTGGATCTTCCTGGCTCGGATGCTAGGCTTCACTTCCACCTGAAGATCTGGGTTTACCTTTTTCTACAAATGGTGGAAAATACAATTAACTACACTGACAAAACAATCAATTTCGATTGTTCTGCATTTATAATAACAGCAAACAAATCACGTACTAACCTTATACTGCAGTCGATGTCTCCTTCCTTTCAAATGCATTTCTTTGGCATTCGGGTCATTGAAACTGCATTCACACAGTTTGCAGTGGAACCGGATAACCTTTCCTTCATCATTCCTTACCTGAAAACAAAAACCAAAATTTTTATTTTGCACTTGGCTTAATAGCTTTAAAAGTTACTTTCATTTCCTTATTGGAACTTTCTGATACCTCTTCAACATAGTCGTGTCCGACGGGCTGAACATCACTCTGCAGTGCTGCAAGTGCTGACTGAGGTGACAGAGGGTCAGACATTTCATTCTTTAGGTCCGATGTTGGCGCAGACACAGCGGACTGTGCAGTTTTAGCTGCCTCCATCTTGGCTTCTTCATTTTTGACAGCAGTGGTCTGTAACTTGTTTCCACCTGTTTTGTTGTTAATGCATCAAAGCAAATTTTGCATTGTGTTAGGTTATATTATATAATGAATTAAACATTTTAAAGAGGTAAAATCTAAAATAAATATGATCTGTTCTGTAAACTTTCTGTAAGAACAAATAACGCTGATTCAGCAAGACACACCAACAAAGTTGATCTTGGGTGTGTTGACCTTCTTGACAGAGGTGCTGTTGACCGAGACACTGTTGGGCACTGGGCTCTTGCCCTGTGCAGCTGAAGCTGCCATGTTGTTGACCATGCTGCCAGATTTTAAGTAAGAGGCAGAAACTGAGGAAGCAGAGAGATTGGACGATGCGCTTGTGGAGCTGCTGATGTTGGAGCTGGCAGTTTTATTAGGAGCAGCTGTACTGGAGGTGGAGGATTGGGAAACAACACTGGGCTCTGTGGATGGTATTGGCTTTCCTAGTTTGGTATGCAATTTCACAACCTATAGAAACAGAATTCAATTAGATACTAGGCACATATAATCAATATCCCACCCACATGCACCCATGAACATCACATTTTGACTTATCTTGGCATTACATAATCGAGTATGCTTGTACTAATGCGGCATCCATTCCCCTTCAAACAACTTTTCACTGCATATTGTAACAGATAGAGTCCCTAAGAGGCCCTCTCTACAACGGAGAGCCAGAATCATGCGCATTCAAAAATAGTGCTGCCAAAAAACATGCTGAAAGCAGATTATTATATGCCGAGATCAGAGAGTGAGTCATGTACCTTCTGGTGTTTGGCTCCTCTGATGTGCGCAGCGTAGGCATCAGCTCCAGTACAGGAGACGTCACAGAGCTCACAGCGTAGCTGATTCTGTGTGCCGCGGGCGGAGCTCCCGCCTCCGCTGCTGCTACTGCTGCTCTGTGACAGCTTCAATGCGGCTTCTTTCTTTTTGTGCTTCTGACCCTCCAGATGCTCCTTATAGGTCTGAAAGCAGGTGATAAGATATACAAGTGCCATAATTAATGCAAACCATTTATTATGAGTATTAGGAAAACACTAGTGTCTGGGCACATAATACACAAACAGCAGCAATAAATACATTATAATAAAATACCTGGGGTCCAGCACAGCTGATCTTGCAGACATCACAGTAATGTATCTGTGGTGGTTTAGGGGGCTGTTTAGGTTTGAGTGTTTTGTTCTGCAAGGGTGTTTTCTTTGTAAAAGTACTGCCTGTCCACGCAGCAGTGGCTGCTGCGGCGACGGCCGCCTGTTTCTGCTGTTGTTGCTGCTGTTGATAGTAGGAGGAGGCAGCTGAATACACTGCAGCTTCATAGCCAGAGTATGAGGTTCCTGAATATTCAGAGAGGAGCAATTATTGGCCACAGTACAGACTGAAATTGACAGGATTGTACTGTAAATCTATAAACCTAGTTCATGCAGATCAATTGGTAGAGCATGACCCTAGCCATGCCAAGCTCATTGGTTTTGTTCAGTATTAGTACCAGGAAAAACATTTCACTTGCATTTAGGGCTGCAGCGATTCGTCGACATCATCGATTAGCATGGAATGCGTCGACGAGTCGCACCTTTAGCCACGCCCATTGCGCGAGCCTGCAATTATCCCTACTTAAGACTGTTTTTCTGCCATGTTTAACACAAAACAAGACACTAGAGCAGAAGGTAAAGGCTAGTATGGCAACATCACTTCATAGAGTTGCATACATAGAGCATTCTATTATTATACGACCGTCAGAACCACATATAGCCGAACGAACGCCTTTACATTGTCAGGATTCACAACCGCATTCAAAGCTGCGCTGAATGAACGGAACAGCACGGGACATCGAATTATGACGAGTTTAATGCACCCACAGAGACGGAAAAGTAGAAATGATTCGCGTTCATCTCAAGATCCACTGGAGCTGCCGTCAGTGCTGTGGGCACGATTGCGCGAGCTCTGAGGCGCACGAACCAAACACGCTCTCTGCACTCGTTAACAAAGCATTTAAAGTCATTGTAAGTTGTTTAAGTGTGTGATGGATAGGACAAGCCTCGACTGGGCTCATTTATTTAAAAACAGGCTGTCAACTGTGATAAAACTTCCCGGTGTTATGACGGCATTTTTGATTCTGTCGCTCTAGTGTTCTGAATGCGGTTGTGACTTCAGCTGTTCATTCATACAGAGATGTATTCAAGCAGATGTTTTAATCTGCTGAATAAAACACTTCAAGTCTCTCACCTGTAAGCAACTGCTGTCAGTCCCAAACAGTAACTGTAAATGCAGCCATAATGTGCATTTCTATTGATTGTATCACTGCCCTGTAATTCTTTCCTTTCTTTCGCTCTCTTTTTTATTAATTATTTATTGTTATTTTTATTCTCTCTTTTCTTATTTTTTATTTATTATTTTCTTTCATTTTTGTATTAATTTATTGTTATTATTTCTCTCTTTTACTCTCTTTTCTTGTCGTTTTTCTTTATGTTTTTTTTTTTGTATTGTTCTTTGTCATTTATTTTTGTAAAGTATTAATTATGAGAAAACATTTGAATAAAAGATTAATTGCAGAAGTTACTGTTATTATTTATTGATAGTTTAACTATAGAATTCATCAACTGATAAGAAAATAATAAATGGATTAATTGAAAAATAAATCGATAGATTAGTCGACAATAAAAAAAAAAAAATCATCGTTAGCTGCAGCCCTACTTGCATTCTGTTCAGCTTAGTGTCTCCAGGCCAGGGCGCAGTGTGCATTTAATTATATCAGATCACAGTTGTGAGAAAACAGAAAAATCAGCAAACATTTAGGAATAGAACAATGATGTTCTTACCAGAGTATGTGACTGCATTGGTGCTGTAGGTGGGACTCTGAGAATATGATGGGACTACAGAGGCAGCCGCCGCAGCTGCGACCGGCTGTACAGCAGAGGACACTGGGTAAATGGAGAAGGTTGAGGTGGCAGGTCTAGGGGTGGCTGGCTTTATGGCTGTAACCTGACGCGTTTGCTGGGTCTGGGTGTACGGAGTGGCACCTTGGCTGTATCCAGTTTTAGGGGCTAATGGGACAAATAAAACAAAGTTGTACAAAACATTTTACAATACATATCATTTAAAGGGTGACCTGGAGAGGATTACGGATTTAACTCTGTGCCCCTCAGATGGCATTTCTTCAAAATAATGGAAAAATTCAATTTGATTCCATTTTAATTAAAATTTTTACTAAAATTAAAAATAAATTCCATCAAATGTTACCGTTTAACATTTGGTAATAAAAAGCAACAAGATCATTTTACAGAAAATTTAGTGTTTATTGCAGAACATTTCTTCCCATTTAAATGCCAAGACATGTCAAGCATACCTGTCTGATAGTAGGATTCGGCCACAGTGGGTTGTGGCTGGGCTGCTGCAGCAGCCACAGCCGGTGTAGCTGCAGGTTGCTGGTAGTACTGTTTACTGTCATACGCTACAGCCGGAGCTGTAGACCGCACATAGGAATAGGAGTCCTGCAACAGCAAACAAAAGGCTTGTCTTTTCTTAGCCATTGGACATTGATCTAACTCTCTTGAAATTGAGAATGCATTTCAGAAACATACACCTACATACAAAAGTTTGGGGCCAGTAAGATTTTTTTGACAGAAGCCTTTCATGCTTACCAAAGCTGCGTTTGTCTTATCAAGAATACATAAAAACAGCAACATTGTGAAATATTATAATTTGGAAAAAAAAAAAAAAAAAACACAGGATGTGATGGTTACCCTGTGATGGTAAAGCTGAATTTTCAGCAGCCAGTACTTCAATCTTCAGTGTCCCATGATCCATCAGAAATCAAATATGGTAATTTGTTTTAATAAAAATGTATTAACGTTAAACACTTAATTTTTGCTTATCGTTTTTGAAAATGTGATACATTTTTTTCCTGATTCTTTGTAAGAACAGCTTTTTGTTTTTTCAGAAAATAACTTTTGTAACATTATAAATGTCATTTATTTTGATCAATTTAATGCATTTCTTGCTGAATAGAAGTAACTTCTTTGAAAACAAATCTTGCTGACCCCCAAGCTTTTGAAGAGTAGTGTATGGGAAAGACTCAAGGCGACAAATGACAAGTTTCTCCTTTCTTTTACCTGGTAGTTTTGTGAGGTAACAGGAGGCGGTGGTGGGGGTACCTCCGGCTGTCTCTGCGCATACCCGTAATCTGTGGCAGCGTGGGCTGGCTGGTATCCTCCATAAGCGCCGGCAGAAGCTGCTGCTGCTGCTACTGCAACTGGTGCAGGCCTAGCAACAGCAACCGTGGCAGCTGTAGGGGCGTAGGCTGCTGCCACCGTGTGTGCCGCCACAGGTGCTTGATGCACAGTATAGCTGGCCACTGTAGTGGGGTGGGTGTATGCTACCCCAGCGGCCGGCTGCTGACTGCAAAGGAGAGGACAAGAGGCTTAGATGACAACACTGACAGCTACGCTTACTCACAGTGCTGACCTGGAGCAATTGCATTTATTAAAAAAATAAAATAGAATACACACACACACATGGCATGGCATTTGTGGTTTAAGGGGACTCTGCATAGGCGTAATGGTTTTTAGACCGTACAAACACCAACCCTACCCCTTACAGGAAACTACTGGCAATTTATGAATTTTTTTAAGCCTTTTGTTTTACGGGGACACAGGAAGTGTCCTCAAACCATGTTTACGTTGTAGTACCCATGTTATTATGCACATTTGTGTCCTCAAACCATATATACCAGTACACACACACACACAAACACAAACTGGACTACCATTCAAAATAAACTGACAAAGGCAAAAAGGTAACAATTGTGAAACAACATACAAAATCTAACCTACTAACAAATGACCTTCAATGTAATTTTAAGACATTCATGTTAACATCTAACTCATGCCATAACAGATTATCTTTGAGTAATTCATTCATAATAGTCTTTCCTGATTGCTTGACTTAATGCACCAAATCCATTGGCTTGACAGGGAACATACATGTAGAGGAACAAAATCAAATCAGATATGGATTAAATGATTTAGCGCAGCATTTTCTTGATAAGAGGCAGACAAACATCATACAAACACTAATTCTCATCGTCCATCGGTCTGAAAGGATCACAACTATCTTGAGCTTCAACAAACCAAACCACACCAAAGGCATCCATCTCAAATCTAAAAGGTGCACTTTAAGAAACTGGGGCCATCTTCTGTCCGGCTGAGATAAATTAAATACTTAAGAGTCCTGCCTTTGCACTTGATTACTTATGACAGATATCCTGTATTTGGCCCAAGTGTTCAAGTGAGGATGAAGACCACAAGTGTGTGTCTAACTTTTCATTATCTGATGGGACACACTTAGTGTTGTAAAAACGCAAGTGTTTACATAGCTTTATTTTTATTTTAAATATGTTACTTTGCATTTTAAAATCAACTCCTAGATGTCTGTCCAGTAGTCCCTATAGCATGACCATTTAATTTGTGGTGCTTCTAATTAAGTGGTAAAAAGCAGTTGCAAACGTTGTACAAAATAAATATCACTACTACTCATCTTTGCAACAAAAAAATCGTGCAACACTTTTTTCTACCACATTATATGTAATAACTAATTATCTACCATTTTCTTCAACACGGAACGGCGGAAGTAAGCCTATAGGTGAGACTTCTGGTTCATTAGCCGTTATAGATAAATAATGAGAATAACAACGTGCAGTAAATGGTACAACGGTTTGCACTACAAACCAGTGTGTTCAGAATTAAGATAATGCATTAAAATAATAAATCGCAAGACACACAAATTTTCAATATCAAGCAGCAAAAACTTTTGTACAGCTTAAAATAGTTGGGTGCGGATGAGACCGGAAGCTAGACCCATAAAATTTTAAAATGGCCACGCCCATTTTTATGGCAAGAAATAGGTGGATATTAATATTTAACTTACATTGGAAAGGTTTCTGTGACCTCTCGCGATATCTCTAAAAAAGATATCTATAAAAAGTCTCACGATTTATTTCCAGAACATGATGCATGATGGGATACACCGAGTCTCAAATAGCACTCTGGAGTGGTATTCGAGATGGTGTGGATTTAGTGTGCGTTAAGGGCACTGCGCTTTGGCGTTTTTAAGAGCTAGGACAGTCTTGCGCAAGTGGCCAAGACGGCAAGTGTGGGTATTTGGACAAGACATCTGTGGGCAAGTGCGCAACATATAATGGCGTTGCGTTACGGGCGTCCCGAGTTCGAATACCGGTATTGTACCCATTTTTGACACCCCTGCTAAATTACCCCTCATTGAAATCGCTCAACCTACGAGACTGGGGTCTCTGCAGAGCAAAAGTGGGCGTTTCTGACTTTGTAGGTGTTTTCAAAGTGCTGGGTGTTTCTAAATCATGCAACAAAAAATGACCCCCCTTACCTGACCCCACCCCTAAACCTACCATGACTATGATGTAAGCCAATCAGGTAACATGGTCTAAAAACACCCCAATCTGGCAACTCACCATTACTTTACTGCAGAGATCTATACTTGAAACATACCAATACTAGGGGGTAATAATCTGGCAGGGATCAGAATTCGACAACACTGGCTCGAGGACATTTACCGATCCTGCCCCTCTCCCACTTCACTTCCTATCTGCTCTCCGCTGTCATGTCATATAATAAAGTCAAGACAAAACACCAAAAAATAAATATATTCTTTAAATCTACTACTACTACTACTACTACTACTACTATCCATCCATCCATGTATAAAGTGCAGACACTTCCAAACTGTCAAACCATCAATCCCAATAGAATGCTGACACCTGTCAAGAATAGCAAACACCAAGCTAGGAAAACTGCTCAGAAATATGATCCAGCTCAGAAATAACTTCACATCACGGCTACTTTGACAAATGGACGCACGTTCTTTCACTGTATTATGGCACATAAAGCCAAAACGCCTCAACAAGATTAGGATTACTTCAAAGACAACTTAAAATGAAAAACGTCAACCTAGGCCAAATAAACCCCTGAAAATGCGGATCAGTAGTGACATTCAAAGAGTCCTTGAAGGCGTCCGTGAAGACATCGCCCTTCCCCACCCACACGCACACATTTTGTCAATTATTCATCTAAAATGAAAATCAGTCATTTTAAAAGAACGATAAAGTGTCAAAAACGAGTTTTTAAATAGTGTTGGGCGACCACGTACAGTCGCCTTTCCGTCTCAAAAACACTTGAGTGTAAAGAAGACCGTTGAGATGGACGGTCATGCGCAGAGCCGCTCCAGTGCAGAACTGGAGGAGATGACAGCTGCAGTCTGCTCGCGCTGCTAGCTTTACTTTGGCCGCACTGGCTAGATTTGCAGTTTATTCAAACACCTCAATACAATAATAAGTTCACAACAGTATTAATATCTTTAAAAAAAAAAAACGTCCCATGTTGCGGATAAAAGCAGATAAACCCTCAGAGACAAACGTCGTGTTTACAAGGCAACCCGATCTGATATTAGCATAAACAGTATTTATTACGCCTAGCCCATTAGTTACAAACCAAAATGTTTTAATATCTGTACATTTTAGTTACACATTTAACAAGTATTTATTTTAAACTATGATTGCACGGGTTTAAACTGTGCACCTGGGCTTGGTTACGACGCCGGATGTTTATATAACGTTAAACAGAAATTGAATCAAACTGTATAGCTGTACAATAACGCCTTGTTTGTAGTTCATCCAATAATGTCAATTTATCCGTAAAATGCCCGCCCAAAACACTAATAAAAACTCGTGTCGATCTCTCTCCCTAGCAAAACAGATTTATGTAAATAAAAAAAAAAGACACAAATACATAAACAACGCATTACTGACTATATAATAAACATATGCATTTAAAATATCATGTAATAATGCTTCATTTCCTCTCCAGTTGTTCAGTTGAAGGTTTAAAGCATGGCCAATCGCCTCCCTCCCCTACCCCCACCCGGACCCAGCAACAAAGGCGGAGGGGCCAAATCCCACCATTACTGTATCACCACTATCACCGCATTAAACATCTCGGCCCTTACCTGTACTGGGCCGCAGCACCATGGGTAAATCCAAAGTAGTTGCCGGTGGCCATTTTGACATCTTCACCTAGCCGGCTGGGCACTGAAAAACAGGAAAGATTAATGGAGGGTAAACGACTGTGTGCAATGGCAACCATGATGAAGAGCCGTATCATGCAGAGGAAGAAAACACGCAGGAGACTACGACGAAATAAACCCTACCGATCCCCGCACACCCATAACATCTTAATCACATCCGCTCTTGTTGATATCACGTCTAACGTTTCAATGTGTTTTTAAAAAGCCAATTTTACTCACCATAGGTGAAGGAGACTACTGGACATATGGGAATCATTGGTTTCCTATTCTCTTACGAACTCTGACTCGTAACCCTGCCTTTTTATATGAGAAGGTCGTACCAGGATATAGCGCTTACCGCACATGCGCGTTTGAACGTTGTGAGAGATGGGAAGTGTAGTTTCAACCATTTCAAGGTCGACGAGTACAGCTTTTAATCCAAAAACACACAAACAGGTAACTTTGTGTATGATTGTGATATAGGACTGACAATGTGACCATGTTACATAACTTGAAACAAACTGTGAAATAATTAAAACGCTGAGTAATTTAAATGCATTAATTCAGTTGTGGCTGTAATTTTTTTTTTGAATATACACCAAATATTAACTCTGATATTTTGTATTTTGTATTTTTTTTAACACTTGTGACCATTTTTGTTCACTATATGTGAGTGAATTTAATCATTCACTCGAACAGTTCTTTAAGAATAGGTTGATAAAATGTCTATTTATGACAAAAAAAATAAAAATAAAAATCTATTTAAGAAAAAAATCTCCCTCTGCATGCAGAATATGCAGGTAGCGAACAAAAGTATTCATGCCTAACGTTACACACCCCAGAAATAGTGTTAAAGAGATATATTTATATGAGTTTTATCAACGTCATTGCATTAATTCTCCACCACTTTCGCTCTTTTATGTGAACGAGTTTGACGAACATTCAGTTGGTCTAAACACAGAACGAGAAGCATTCGTTTACTTTAAAGATTTGTCGTTTCTGTGGTGCTTTGCGTTAAAGAAAAAAAACCCCCAAAAACACATTTCCCACAATGCCCTCTGAGACGTTATTAGCCATATGGTTGGTTCTCGATTCCTCGACTTCCCGCCGCTGAGTGTGACTGACTGTTGTAGCCCACTGCACAACGTTAAATGTAAGTCCTGTTCAATTCATACTAAAGCTAATAGTAAACTGTCTATTTTAGACACGCACTTGTTAAATAAATGAACAACCATGAAGAGTCATACAAAACCGCTTCTAATGTGAATATGTAATCCAGGGCCTATCTTTCCACCTTAGTTTTGGGATGCAGAGGCCCATAACCAGCCCCGTTATTCTCGCCGGTGTTGATGTACACGAGTTAGTTTTGGTCGAACAAACAAATTAAGCAGTTTCATGGCGTCCATTCCCGTATATGGAGGCAAATCGGTGAAGCGAAGTCATCATTGATCGGGAAGCCTTAAGTCTTTCTCTTGCTTGATGGCTCATTTCGACCAAGATGACAATCCTCTGTCTCGTGCTCCGCGATCGGTGGAGGGGATGCTGCTGGAAGTTTGTAAAAATCAATGCAAAATTCATATCGTCTGGATTTAAAAAAAGCAAAAACATTGCAAAGTGTATGTAGCAAAGCTATACAAAGTAGCTAGCCCTTTCAGTCTATGAGCTAGCCCTACAGTTTAAAGCTAGGAAATATGTGTAGTAGGTTTTTACAAGATTTAATTTAGTACTTTTTGAGATCCAGTTGGTCTTCTAAATAAACTAGTATTTCCGCCGTTATTATGGGAATATCAGGGAATCTCACAATTGGATTCTAGGTCAGAGAAAGTCTGGGAAATTAATAAAATATTAAAATAACCCCCACTGTGTCTGTGCTCATATGTTGTTGTTGTTACTGGTTTTTTTTCACCCATACCAATATGGTTCATAATTTGTTAGTAAGTAAACTCTTACTATTGATAAGTAAACCTTTTAAATAATTTGGAGTAATTGGAATGATTTGTTCTGAGGAATCACTTGTGTTTTTGCCTAGAAACAATACTGTGTGACTCTTGTGCATTGATGACACATGTAGCTAATATAGATATGGCATTTGTTATTTAGGGGATTTTATTAAGAATCTATGTTTTATTAGTATTCATGTATTTAACATTTACATTGTTTCAAAAACTACAAGACAATTTCATTAAATTCCGTGATGTAGCAGATAGTATAAAGCACAGGTTTTCACATCAAGGGCCCCTTGCTAAATAGAGACTGAACAGCGGCCTGCTGTTACATACAAAATAAAGCCGAACATACCTGGAAAAACGTATATTCACTACTGGAATGAAGTTCCACAAGTGATCTTGAGGGGGCAGTGTTGAATCATATTTTACATGAAATTGTACTTGTGTTCAGCAGGATGCCTAAGTCAAAAGAAGTGCTGTCTTCCACTTCAGGAAGTGGTTCAGACAGTGATACAGAAACAAAGGTATGAACACTGATTTACACAAATGCAACAAAATTAGTATAGCCTTTCCAACTGGAAAATTGAGTTTATGCTTCCTGATTTGAATTTAACTTGAAATCAGCAGTGGATGTTTAATCTGAAAAATATGCTGCAGGGCTGAAAGGTCATGTGTTTGTTTTTGTCTCCTTATTTCTACCAAAGGCCAAAAGAAAGAGGGCAAGTGCTCCTGAGAAGCCTGCTAAAAAACAGAAAAGTGGAGAGACCTCCAAACCCAGCGGCTCTGCTAAGAGTGATAGAAACAATGATGATAACATGTTCCAGGTTGAGCTTTTCAACATTTTTGTCCTGACCGCCCTATCAGGGTTTATTAATGACCAAATGATTTTACATTATCCCATATACAGTAGAACTGCTTACCAAATAAATAAATGCATGGACATGTAATATTGATCTGACATTAAATTATCTTGTAGATTAGTTTAAAGCGCTCTACTAAGAGCCATAGTGCATTGAAACATAAAAAACAATCTTGCTGGCAACAAGATTAACATCAGTTTATAAAATGTAACTGTAACCCATCTCTTATCGGGTTCTTTTTATTCCGGTTTATGTAAATTCTCGATAGAACTCCTATAGAATGCCAGTAACTAGCAATTTCTTCTGTTTGAATTTATTTTTGAATGTTTTGAGTGTAATAATGAAAGTTTAGTATGGTTTGATTTTGGAGCTGTTATTACTGTCCCTGGTGGCTCATTCGTGTTTTGATATGTGACAGATTGGAAAGCTGAGATACGTCAGTGTCCGAGATTTCAAAGGCAAGGTTTTGATTGATATTCGAGAGTACTGGATGGACCAAGCTGGTGAGATGAAGCCTGGAAAAAAAGGTAATTATGGGGCATGGGGCCATTGTATTTAATGTATTTTTGTGTCATTCTACTTTGACCTCTTAGTCGAACAAATATCTTTCAGTGCAGGTAAAATGTTCCTGTGTGTCTTGCATTTTATTATTGTGCCATAATAGTTTTGTTCCATCAATTGTATTGAATTACCCTCAGGCATTTCATTGAATCCTGAGCAGTGGAATCAGCTGAAGGAACAAATGTCGGACATCGATGATGCAATTAGAAGATTGTAAGAGCTCTTTGTGCAGTGAATGGTTGTCTGGTTCTTTTTAGAGTTCCATACTTTGGTACACGGGGACTTTAACGAAATGTTTCCTGTTTCAACTTGTGCTATATGTATGCTGTTCAATTTGAAGAGACTTTTTTTTTTGTTATGTTATTGTTCATTTCCAGTTGTCTGCTGTTAAATGTTGATGTGTGTGAATAGTAAGTCTTGACTGGGTGATTTGTTATTTTAATAGTACAATAGCTGCATTGTTCTCATACTCTGCCTACATAATAAAGGCTTTTTTGGTTTGGAGTCTTTAGTCTTTTTTTTTTTTTTTGATTGAGTATAAAAATATTAATCATGTTATGTTTTGTTCCCTATTTCATAGTAAAGTGCACATTTTTAAACTGGAAGTTGTTGTGATCTTGTCAATAAACAGAGCAGTAATGGATGACCTAAAATGAAGGCGTTTGGCACTTTATGATGCTTGTTGTGTCCAGTCCTGAGTGCTTGTGTGTAATTTGCTCGCCTTCGTGTGGAAGCAGGAATTATAATGGTCCATACACCCACTCAAACAGACCAGACTCCAGAATAAAAACTTGACTGTCCAGAAGAGCCATCTTGCATCAATTGCATTTGCTGTCTAAATTAAATCACTCTTAAATCATGGTAGCCACTGTATTGCCAGCACGTCTTTGAGACAATATGGTTTATGGTGTTGCGTGCAAAGCAAGCATTATTGGGGTAGTTTGTGTAAGGGGTAACCACAGTGCAAGCTTTTTTTTTGAGATGCAGAGGTTCATACTGTGAATAAATATTTATAAGATTAATCTACTTTTATATTGTTTATATATGTTGTTATATTGGTATCAACTATATTTCAAAATTGGTTGACTGAACAGCATTTCTACATTAAGATATTTTGTGCAATAATGGTACATAAACTATAAATATATATACATTTCAAAATGTGCATTGATTCATATTATGACTGTTTTTTAAGTATCAAATGCAGCCTAAGGTTTGAACATAAAGCTGCGCCATAGAAAAGAATATTTATTTTTCTGTTTCACTGCTTGCACATCAGGTGGTGGTTACTATGGAGATTACTTGCAACCACAGAGGTTCATTTTAGTTCCTGAGAGGTAATAATTTTATGTTCTGATTGAACCAGCTTTTCACTCCAACTTCAATTCTGTGATCAAACACCGAGACGTGAACTATGAAAACATCAAAAAATGGCAGTCTCTAAAACCATGAGTATGTTACGTACAACTATTAGTGTAAAGCTAATGATAGTGTGTAAAACTGAACAAAGAAAAATGAAACATTTTATTGGTGGCCAGTGGCGTGAGTTTGGTGTGGTGTGTATGATTTAATACTAGATTTTATATTCATATCAGTTAATTTTTATCTTCAGATGTTCTGTATTTAATGCAGTAAAGTTCCTTAGATAAAAATGGACCATGCACATTCATATTTGTCAAAATTTGAGAAATACAAGTACCCGAATGCCCAATAGAAAGGTATCACTAGGTGGCACCAATGCACTATTGAAACTGAATTTCTCCTGCTAGTTTTTGGACAAGAAAACCATACTCAACTTGTCAACGTTTTTAACAATGACACAAAAATCTCCTTAAAATTGACACACCATTGTAGAATACAAATTTCCATTCCATGTTCCATTTAAGGTCTTTTTTTATACCCTTTCTATCAATATGACAATTCTGGTACCAGACAGCGTGTTTGTGGCTTACTAATGTGAATTTCTTTCCATCACATGTTAGTTGTTGATAGGAAAGGAATTTGTTTCACAAGTCTTGGCAGTGCATCAAACACTGTTAATGCATGATAATTTCCTTTCCTATCAGTGTGTGATAGATATTCCATCTGAACACACTGAACTGAGTGATGTGAAGGAATCAAATTCATTTGTTCCAATTAGAATGTGCTGCAAGTTGTGCTTTGGTCTGCAATCATTTTAATGAAAGCACAAACACAGTGTGACCATCTGTCCACAAAACAGGAATTGGTGGAATGTCCCCGATAACTGGAGGCGGTTTGAATCGTCCATGCAGCCTCCATCTTCTTGAGATTTCCTGTACATCACTTTGATGCTTTTATGATGGATGGAGGAATACGCAGAACATCCTGGAAGAGAGAAGCTGAGCGGGCGTGTTGCACTAGTTTACTGGTTTTGGAGCACTTTAGGTCACCGTTGCATCAAAAGTCCAACATCTGCTTCCATTTGAAGGGTCTGCTGTGAGCCTGGCGATTGAACATTGGTGTCTGTGGTTCTTGGACTGGTTCTCGTGTCATTGAGTATTGCACTGCATATTTCAGCGCTTGAGTTTCAGGTTATGTTTACATCTGGACATGGGAATATGCTGGGGCGTGTAGCTCATCTTTGGGCTAATATCAAACCGGCGTGGGTTTTACAGGAGAGAATAACGCATGAGGAAACCCTTTCAGCCCAGTTTTGATGGATGTCTCTGCCTCTGTTGTTTTACTCCATGGTGGCTAATATAACGGATACAGTTTCATGGAAGGAATTTGTTCTTCCATTGAGATGTGAAATGCATATTGATTACGGGGCGCCTTGAGTTTCCTGTCCGTGACAGGGATGGTATTGGCTGGAACCAGCTTTGGCTGTGAACTAAGGCAGGATCTTGCCAATTTGTCTACAGTTGAATTATCTTTACAATGGACAAATGATATTAAGAAGTTTATAGGCCAGAATCCCTCCTCTTGACCCTCTGGCAAGGATAAAATCATTCATCTCAAACACGTCAGAAGAAAAACAAGTCCACTTAGACTTCACCCTGGCGAAAGTGTTCTCGCTGTGGTGCACTTCTGCCAAAATGTACTGTCATTCTGTGTATAGCGCTAAGCGTACAATTAAAAAGCTGAAGGAGAAAACAGAAAATGTGGTGGTATCCTGGCTAGCTCCATGGAATGTCCAGTGAGTGTCAGTTTAATAATGGTTGCAGTTGTCTTTGGCATGGAGATGTTCTGTTTACATGTGAGGTCAGTTTGGTGAAGCTGCCACAGAAGTGACGATAGATCAAAACAGGACCTCATTGATGATTAATGAGTATAATCCCAAAGGTGGTCCCGGAATCAAGCATTGGGATGAGATGAAATTTTGCTTTGCTGACTGTAATGATAAAACAGACGTCCAGACATTCCAGCTTATGGAAGATTCTGTTTGATCATACTTTCCTCTTCGCCGTTCGAACTCAAAGAAAAACCGAAGAGTTCATATGCAAAAGCCTCAAAGTGCCATCTGAAATTTTCTTCTAATCAGGCTCCTATGTTTAGGTTCAGTAAATTTATTCTAATGGCAATGTATAGGTCCTTTTCTATGCAATTAAAGTGAAATAACTAAACATAATCTGAACTCTTCTCACAAATGCTATCTTAGTTCATCACATGAACATCTGACTCATGCAACACCAAATTTATTTCTTAGTAAATATTTTTGTAGATTACTCATATGAAAATACTTACGGATCTGTTATTACTCATGGCTTTGAATGGCAAACCCATCAGAGAAATTTAAAACGTCTGTAGTTCAAGAAAAATAAGCTTTTAGTGTAGTATTGTTAATTGTAAAACTCAAAAACCTGACTCTAGTGTCTTTTATTGTGTCCTGATCAAAGTGCTGTTGGCAGTATTTTGAGTGGAACACATGCTGAAGTGTATTTCATATTTCATATCGGCTGTTTCATTGTTAGCACAAAGCTTAGATGCAGTCATGGCTGCTCATGTTGGCTGGAGAACACTGAGGAATGTTGTGGGCTTGTTGATAACTTCTCCCCTCTCAGCTGGGGCTTATACAGCCCCTCTCGCTGGCTGCGGAACCCCGCTGAGCAGAACGTCCCTGAGGTTAGCTGGAGGTGTCCTTGACCTGACTGTCCACGCCACCATGTAAATCTGCCCGGCCTGGACCAACACTTATTGTTCACAAGGAGTGTTGTTTGGCAGGATTTAGTTTTACCCTCAGATGAGTTGTTTGGGTAGTCAGTAGTGTTTAAATGTGCCTAAGGGTATCAGAATGTGTCAGCCATGACCACAAGGCTCTCTGGAATACGTGATTCTGATTGGTCAATCGCATCATGCAGCAGACAGATATTCCCAGTATTTGCTGTCCCCTATGGAAATGCCACAGTACGTGTTCACAGCAGTGAGACACCACTGCTAGAATGACTTTGGTTGTTTTCAGTTTGAAACCAATATAATCATTATATATATATATATATATACAGTGGGTCAAAAAAGTATTTAGTCAGCCACCAATTGTGCAAGTTCTCCCACTTAAAAAGATGAGAGAGTTCTGTAGTTTTCATCATAGGTATACCTCAACTATGAGAGACAAAATGAGAAAAAAAAAAAAATCCAGAAAATCACATTGTAGGATTTTTAAAGAATTTATTTGCAAATTATGGTGGAAAATAAGTATTTGGTCAATAACAAAATTTCATCTCAATACTTTGTTATATACCCTTTGTTGGCAATGACAGAGGTCAAACGTTTTCTGTAAGTCTTCACAAGGTTTTCACACACTGTTGCTGGTATTTTGGCCCATTCCTCCATGCAGATCTCCTCTAGAGCAGTAATGTTTTGGGGCTGTCGCTGGGCAACACGGACTCCAAAGATTTTCGATGGGGTTGAGATCTGGAGACTGGCTAGGCCACTCCAGGACCTTGAAATGCTTCTTACGAAGCCACTCCTTCGTTGCCAGGCGGTGTGTTTGGGATCATTGTCATGCTGAAAGACCCAGCCACGTTTCATCTTCAATGCCCTTGCTGATGGAAGGAGGTTTTCACTCAAAATCTCACGATACATGGCCCCATTCATTCTTTCGTTTACACGGATCAGTCGTCCTGGTCCCTTTGCAGAAAAACAGCCCCAAAGCATGATGTTTCCACCCCCATGCTTCACAGTAGGTATGGTGTTCTTTGGATGCAACTCAGCATTCTTTCTCCTCCAAACACGACAAGTTGAGTTTTTACCAAAAAGTTCTATTTTGGTTTCATCTGACCATATGATCATCCAAATGCTCTCTAGCAAACTTCAGACGGGCTCGGACATGTACTGGCTTAAGCAGGGGGACACGTCTGGCACTGCAGGATTTGAGGCCTTTGTTACTTTGGTCCCAGCTCTCTGCAGGTCATTCACTAGGTCCCCGTGTGGTTCTGGGATTTTTGCTCACAGTTCTTGTGATCATTTTGACCCCAGGGTGAGATCTTGCGTGGAGCCCCAGATCGAGGAGATTATCAGTGGTCTTGTATGTCTTCCATTTTCTAATAATTGCTCCCACAGTTGATTTCTTCACACCAAGCTGCTTACCTATTGCAGATTCAGTCTTCCCAGCCTGGTGCAGGTCTACAATTTTGTTTCTGGTGTCCTTTGACAGCTCTTTGGTCTTGGCCATGGTGGAGTTTGGAGTTGGACTGTTTGAGGTTGCGGACAGGTGTCTTTTATACTGATAACGAGTTCAAACAGATGCCATTAATACAGGTAACGAGTGGAGGACAGAGGAGCCTCTATATATATATATATATATATATATACGTGTGTGTGTGTGTGTGTGTTGTTATACGCAGCTGTTATATGCATGTTAAAGGGATGGCTCACCCAAAAATGAAAATTCTGTCATTAATTACTCACCTTCATGTCGTTCCAAACATGTAAGACCTTCGTTCATCTTCGGAACACAAACTCAGATATTTTTGATGAAATCCGAGAGGCTTCAAAGCACGTTCACAACAGCTTTGTGGTGCTCTCATGAACGCGTGTCAAAGTCTGACACGGAAGAGAAGAAATTGTTGAATAAAGTCTTTATTTTTGTTTTCTTTGCGCACAAAAAGTATTCTTGAAGCTTCATAGGATTAAGGTTGAACCACTGATGTCACATGGACTATTTTAATGATGTCCTTGCTACCTTTCTGGGCCTTGAATATGGTAGTTCTGTTGCTGTCTATGCAGGGTCAGAAAGCTCTCGGATTTCATCAAAAATATCTTAATTTGTGTTCTGAATATGAGCGAATGTCTTACGTGTTTGGAATGACATGAGGGTGAGTAATTAATGACAGAATTTTTATTTGAACAATTACATTTTTTGAGAATAGAATTTTATTTGAGTTGATTAAATTGACTCCTTAACTTTACCCTGAACTTTCAGAAATAAAGTTTGCATGTTTCCAACAGTAATATGATCATTATATTGGCCATGTGCTAAAAAATATACTTATACAGACATACCCCAAAGCAGAGGTGTTGTAGCGTTTTGTGGCATTGAGGGAGCCTTTGCAGTGTACACACATTGTCAATCCCACAATCCCCCACGGCGAGCATAATACAGTAGCTTGGCTGCTATAAGAATAAATTGAAGATGTCAGTTTTGGTCTACTCACTCTATGCCAGTGGACAGATGCGCATCGTAAAAAAAACAGCCCTACTTTCACGTCTCTTGTATTGTGCAGTGGACATGATTTCCGTGTGACTGGCACCAACTTGTGTCTCAGTTATCCACTGTCGTGAAAATTACAATTTTAAAATCAGTGTAATTTTGTTGCAGTGTGTGCCTTGTTACTACATTGTAATGGACTATTTTTCATTGTGAAAGCTTTAAGATAAAACACAGGTAAACTCAAATAAGTAGTTCATGCCCAAGTATATATTTATTCGGTGTGTAGTTATATAAATAAGTGGTACATTATCACTTACATAAGCCAGATTTCCCTCACCTGCATGCTACACAGCAGGACAGAAAGTTACATTTCCGGCAGCCTGGGAGGATTGAATCCGCCTGGGCGCCGACATGATCCCTCGGTGTGCTGCTGCAAATGGCTGTGTGGTGAAGCATTATGCAATACCATAACTTGAGCCATACTTTAATTCCTTTGATTCCCCACGGACACAATTAAGATAGTCATGGTTGTAATTTTGACGCAGTGGTCCAAATGTGCTATCTCGCTCACAGGCGGAGAAATGTCTTGCCAAAGAGGGAAAATATAAGGAGTCATGTCTCATTTATCTAGTGTAAACAACACGGCCTCTGTGGCAAATCATCTTGTTATTTGCCTGGGTGTATCCACAGTGGATTTTCTTATCGCGGATCAGTTCAGATAGTATTATTAATAAACAAACTGTGCAGAATTTAGATAACGATATCACACATCTCTCACTTAGTTTGCATTAATAGTGGAAAATACAATCAACTGAAAGACTCCAGGTAGCACTGGAGAAAAATTTACTGTGATTAATGGGGGAAAGAAAGTTTTTTGGAATAGTACAGTCATTAAATATTCATGGTCGTGCTTCCCGTGTTTGCGCTGGGTTATGTTAAATCACTTCGGGGATGAGGGTTTTCCACTTGACCTGTTCATATCCTGTTTTTCCTCCTTTTTCCAGTTTAAAGACTCTAAGGACACTAAAAATTCCTTATTACATTGAGGTACTCCCAGCTGTATTGTTTCATTACATAGCAGACGAAGTGAAAAAAATATCTGTGCCATGCCTAGTCTGATTTTCTTAGGCAGTATCGGACAAACAATCATGCTGCAGTACTGAATCAGTGCTGCTGAGATTCAGCTGCAGATATTCTGATATTCAGCATTATGGCAGATGTGATATTGCCTTTATATACAAGAGGTTAATAAAAAAGATAGTTCCACCAAAAATAAAAAATTATGTCATTATTAACTCACCCTCACATCATTCCAAATCTGTAAGACCTTCGTTCATCTTCAGAGAACAAATTTAAACAAAGATATTTTTGATAAAATCATTTTGATAAAATGTTCAAGGCCCAGAAACGTAGTAAGGACATAGTTAAAATAGTCCACGTGACATCAGTGGTTCAACCTTAATTTTATGAAGCTACAAGAATACTTTTTGTGCGCAAATAAATCAAAAATAACAACTTTATTCAACTTTTTTTTTTCTTCCGTGTCAGTCTTTGATGCACATACACAAGAGTACCAAAATGCCCTTTCTGGACCCTAACTGACCCTTTAAGCCAGACAAAATTTGACTAGATAGTTTTTGTTTTCTCAACAGAAATGGTTTCATGGTCTTTTCCATAATAATTGCACTCAAATAATGTCAAGAACACATCAAATCTGAACCAAATGCTCATACTAAAGACGTTACAAAAAAAAAAAAAAAAAAAGAGAGAGAGAGAGAGAGAGAGAGAGAAAATAAAAACACATACATTTCTAATTTATTTCCATATAACAAAGTGGCAAAAATCTTTCTTTTTTGTGTGTGTGTGTGTGTTTTCAGAGTAAATGCACTTTGTGGCTGTTCACACTATGATCCAATAAACAGATATGTGTCAAATAGACCTACCATTCCCTTTACAGATAATTAGAAATTTGGAACCTGATTATTTGAGACATAAGAAATACTTTGTATTGTATGCTTAGTAAGGACAGTTAGTTGTTTTTTGGTTTTTTTTGGTTTTTTAATCAGACCTCACACCACTCTGTCTACCCACCGTCTCTCTACTAAGGACAGAATGTAGACAGGACCAGACAATGGGAAGCAGCAATAGACCATTCAAACAAACAAAGATTTGCAGAAGAGACAAAAAAAAGAAGCAGAGAATCTCTGACGTAAAAGCATCTACCGCACACGCAGTGTCAACATGTAGTGTTTCTCTTCGGCCGTGGGACGTCAGAGCATGCCATTTGGAGGATGTTTAAACAGAGATCTACTCGTCTCTTTGCTTTAGCCTATCTGCTGTACAGACCACAGGAATTCCAGGACAAACCCTGCTTGGACCGGTCTCCTCATTATATTGGAGAACCGTAACTCTCAATCCTTTTTTTGGATGGTTTTATTCTCAAAAGTGTCATTAGAAACATAGAACAAGGCTAACACATATACGTATCATTGCATTACTGCTCCAAAATACAGCTGTGCAATGAATGTGTTCTAAGAATATTTTCCTAACTGATTCATTAACTCATAGATGTAGTTATTTAAAACTAGAATGGCCAAACCATCCCATAGTAATTTTTAAGTTTCAATATAACAGTTTAATGAACAGCGGTTTCATAGTTACATTTTGAGAATGTTTCCCAAGCCTGATACCTTAAAAAGTACCATTAATGTTACTGCAAGAACATACCTTTAAAAGAAAGTTCTGGGAATGTTCCTTGTTAGCCTTGACTGTGAGATGGCCTAATCCACTAATACTAATTGCTGACTAATTCAGTTAGCAGTGAGAAGAAATGCAGGCAGTCAGTCACACTCTCATACCGAGCCATTAAGCCATTCACTGCCCAGAGGCAAGCCTCACTACACTTAATTAAGTCACAAGCCCCATTTATAACATTATTCTACACTTCACATTTCCATCTCTTTTAAAAGCTTTAATAAATGGAATATTTTGGATTTCAACAAACCCCTAACGACTTGGAGGGATTTTTAATGTGTCCTCCAGGGGAAAGGAGGCTGCGTCTGCTCTTCGGAGGTGAAAGGAAGTTTAGTGGAATGTCTGCAGCACAATTTGAAGTAATGGACTTGGGTCGTGTTATTATTTTGTTCCGAAAATCATTACTTTTACAATGTCACATTCTTCATTTTATTTGGGCTCAAGTGGACTTACATTTCTCTTTACTCCTGGTTGGGGCCTATTGGGTTACTGATTTGCACGTAGGTGACAGATACGAATGCTGAAGGGAAACAATTTTCTTTGCTTTGTATAAAAATCACCATGTGTTTTACACGTCTATTATGATTGAGTTTTATAGAGTCTTGTTCAACTACTTTAAAAACATCTCTTGTGCTTACTAGGTGTCTGTATCTCGGGTTTGGTTACTAAAATCAAATGCCTGCCGGTATATGCTATTATTGAATGTTGGACAGTGGACTACTTGACTTCCAGACTTGAGGGCACGGTGCCTCCTCTAATCCCTATGAGGACTGTGGGTCCTATTAACCTGTCCCTGAGAGTTTGTTTTTACATGCGTATGTGTTCGCTGCCATGGCCTCTTTTAAAAGGAAACAGGAATGTTGCCAAATGTGTTACCCCATACTGTAGATTGCTCTGAGAGGAAGAGGAACGAAACAACAGGGGGTGTCTGCTGTGCAACAAGGCCAAACATCCAGCGCTGTCAGGGGGCGGATTGAAAAATGCACTCTGTATGCGTTAAATATTTTCAAAACATGAAACTCAACTCTTTAAAACATAGCTCACGCGGTCTCCCGGTACCTGTCTTTGGATATTTGCATTCCAGTCACATCAGGGAAAGAGTGTGAAAGTGAAATGCTGCAGTGTATGTCTTCACATATTTTGATGACACACAATCTATCCGTCTGTCTATTGTTTTGTACAAAGTTTTGTGCAAAGGTTTAAAGCTTAAAATTAACTTTTACAAAATTCATATAAATGTTTTATAAATCTGCTAATGTTTGAATTTTATATATTACCAACTAGGGTCAGTAATTTAGCTGTTTCACCCACATATTACAATTTTGTATCAAAAACGGCTTTGTATTCAGTCATACATAATGTGTACTTCAAGGGTTAGATCACCCAAAAATGAAAATTGTGTCATTAAAGGGGTCATTGGATGCAAAATTCACTTTACAAGTTGTTTGAACATAAATGTGTGTTGGAAGTGTGTACACATCCATCCTATAATGATAAAAAATCCACCCAGTGTTTTTTTTAAATCCCTATTTTAAAGACCTTTCTCAAATCAGGCTGTTCTGAGATTCCTGTCAAAATGACTTAGTTCTGCAAAGGCCGCTCCCACGATTGTTGATTGACAAGGCCTTACCTTACCTTACCTTAGACCCGCCCTGAGTGAGCTGAGAGCTGTCCTCTGTGTCGACTCTGGTGCAGGGGAAGACAAGATGTCTCCGATTGAGCGAGTGAGGTGTTTTGTTGTTGGATGTAATAATGAACATAGCAGTCATCATTTACTCCCGACATCTGAGCCGCTGAAGACGCAGAGGATTAACGTTACTTTCGTTTTGAAGGGAATGCGCCGATCCCGATCTGCCTAAATATGTGTATGTTCGCGCAAATCATTCGTGATCCAGCTTCATCTACAGAAGAAGTGAGTATAACTTTTTTTATGAATCTTTGCAAATCGCCTTTCCTAATTGTCACGGGTCAGGGTGCCTTCCCGGCTCCTCTTGCTGTCTGTGTTGTCCTGTCATGTTCGGCAGCTCGTGGTCTGGGCAATCAGCGCTGATGGTGAAGGACGAGATATATTCCCTGTAGCTGCCAGCGGGCTTAGATGGATTGATCGACCTCGCTATTCGAGTCGACGACCGGATTGCCCTCCGTTCCCGGTACGGAAGAGGGGGAGTTCCCCGGCGAGCACGTCACGGGCTCCGAGTTGGTGACTACCTGTGATACTCTGTCTCAACGCCACGTCCTCCTGGAGGAGGAGCCTATGCAGGTCGGAAGAGCATGGCTAACTGTGGGGGAGCGACGCTGTCGCCTGGCCAATCAGCTGTGTCTCTACTGCGGTGAGGCGGGGCATGTGGCAGCTGTGTGCCCTGTAGCGGTGCGACGCTCTTCACGCAAGGAGGAGCATATGGTGAGCGTTACTATGACTCGACTGCCATCTGGTGGTCGTGCTGAGTTTCTAGCTTCACTACGGTTCGGTGGAGCTGCTTTCCAGGTCTCGGCGTTAATCAACTCTGGAGCGGAGGGCGATTTTATGGATTCTGGATTGGCCACGCGCCTGGGGATTTCGTCCGTTGCCCTGGCCGAACCTATTTTGGCTAGGACTCTTTGTGGCACCCTACTTACTAATATTACTCATATCACTAATTATGTTACATTAACTCTGTCTGGTAATCATGCTGAGGAGTGACTGTGCGATTGACCTGTTGCCTGTCACTTCCCCACCTAGGGGGCGCCTCTACTTTCTGTCCGGCCCGGAGAGGGAGGCCATGGAGAGGTATATTCACGATTCTCTGGTAGCAGGCATTATCGGTCCCTCTTCCTCTCCAGCTGGGGCGGGGTTCTTCTCTCGCCTGAAGGTATCCGAATGGATCTTGCAAAGGTAAAAGCTGTTGCTGATTGGCCCACCCCAGATAGTCGTAGAGTGGTCCAGCGTTTTCTGGGGTTTGCCAATTTTTACAGGCGGTTCATTCGGAACTTTAGTCAGGTCGCCCTTCCTATGATGGATCTCACCTCCACTAAGAAACTATTCTGTTGGTCGTTGCAGGCCCAAACTGCGTTTGAGAGTTTGAAGAGTCGGTTTATTTCGGCTCCTATTTTAACGACCCCTGACCCGTCCTGGCAGTTCATTGTGGAGGTGGATGCCTTTTTCTCCCATCGTCTAACCCCCACTGAACGGAACTACGACATCGGGAATAGGGAGTTACTACCTGTCAAGCTGGCGCTGGAGGAGTGGCGTCACTGGTTGGAGGGTGCGGGGTTTCCGTTTATCATTTGGACTGACCATAAAAATCTGGAGTATATCCGCACCGCTAAAAGAATAAATTCCAGGCAGGCTCGCTGGGCACTATTTTTTGGAACTTACAGGTTTACCATCTCTTATCGCCCGGGCTCTAAGAATGGTAAACCTGACGCACTGTCGCGGATCTTTGAAGCTAAGGCCAGTCCCACCCCCACTGTGGCGATTCTGCATCCCTAACGGGTTGTGGAAGCTGTCACCTGGAGGGTAGAGTCCAGGGTCCGCACGGCGCTACGCAATGCTACGGTTCCTGCGGGATGCCCAGAGAGTCTGCTGTTCGTGCCCGAGTCGGTCCGAACTAGCGTCCTACAGTGGGGCCACTCCTCTAGCCTAGCTTGCCACCCTGGAGCAACTCACACTTATAGGTTAATCAAGCAGCGGTTTTGGTGGCCGTCCGTGGCGCGAGACTCGAGGGGTCACCAGCCTATACGGTGCGGCGGCTCATTGATGTGAGGCGTAGGGGTAGAGGTCACCAATACATGGTAGACTGGGAGGGTTATGGTCCGGAGGAGAGATGCTGGATTCCGGCTCGCGACATACTGGACCACGCTCTCATTGATCAGCGTCATGGTGAGTCCTCCAGGGATGCCAGGAGGGTTCCTTCCTGGCTCCTCTTGCTGTCTGTGTTGTCCTGACATGTTCGGCAGCTCGTGGTCTGGGCAATCAGCTCTGATGGTGCAGTGGGAGTGCTCGGATCACGAGCTGACTCTCTCCCACCTGTCGCTTATTCCCCCACTCCCTTATATGTCCCTACTTTCCTGCTCTGCGTTGTGAGTAGATTGTTTTGTCCTGGCTAGTATTCCGTGTACAATTTACGTTGCTTTCTCTGACCTTCTGTTCCCTTGTTCTGCAGGACTAGTAGCACGGAGATCCAGCAGCTTGTATGGTCCGCAGATGCTGCCGGCCAGCTCTGGAATCTCCCCTTCTTTAAGCAGCTGTTAATTATTGTTTATGTTATTTTGTGTTTTGGTGGCGAGAAATAAAGTTTCTCCGTTCTCTACTCTGCATCTGAGTCCTCTTTTCACTCACACCTGACACCAATAACGTGCTAGGTAGCCAGTTTCAAGGCTAAAGAAAACAGTACTGCTTTCACCACATGGAAGAGAGGGGCAGGGACAGCAGAGCTCATTAGCATTTAAAGCAACATGGACTAGAATGGCTTGCTAAAAACAGCTGATTTTGACATGGTAAAAAAGGTGTTTTTTACACTACCATTGAGAAATTTTAACCAAAGTATGTTATAGACTCCTTTAATTACTCACCCTCATGTCGTAAGTACTTTTTGTGCAAAAAGACAAAAATAAATAATAATAATATGTTTTATTTATATAGCGCCTTTCAAATACCCAAGGACACTTTACATAAGGTAAATAGAAACAAGAACAGAAAAAAGAGAAAAAAAAACAAGTACACAAATAGTATACAACATGAACAACGAAGCAGCAGACATAGATGTAATAATATGCAATACAGATAAGTTACAAAACAAACATAAAGCAGAAAATTAAGGCAAGCAATCAATTAAGAAAACATATTGTAAATAAGTGAGCTTTGAGGGCAGTTTTAAAGGTCTGGAGTGAGGAGATAACACGGAGACCTTGAACAACAGAAACACAGAAAGCCCTACCACCCACACTGGGTAGCCTGAATTTGGGTACTGCAAGCAAATTATCAGAGCTAGATCTCAAAGTACGGGCAGGGACATAGGGGAGAATTAATTCAGAAAGGTAGGAAGGTGCTAAACCATGACGGGCCTTGAAAACTAAAACAAGAATCTTAAACTGAATACAATAGGGACAGGGAGCCAATGTAATTGCTGTAAAACCGGAGTGATGTGGGCTGATTTTTTGGTAGATGTAAGAACACAAGCAGCTGAATTTTGGATCAGCTGCAAGCGATTCAGGACTTTGTTGGGCAGGCCATAAAACAATGAGTTACAATAATCCAAACACAATGTAATAAACGCATGGACACCAGTTTCAGCATCTTTGAAATTTAAAGAAGGTAGTAGAAGGACAATATTACGAAGGTGAAAAAAAACAGGATTTGACAAGCTGATTGATATGGGATTCAAAACGTAGACTAGAATCAAACATTATACCAAGATTGTGTATATTGGGAGAGGGATGGACAATAACTCCTTCAATGTTAATAAACACTTTATTCAATAATTTCTTCTCTTTCGTGTCTTCACCGTGAGTTCAGGAGAGTAACGATACATGCATGTAGCGCTGCTGATCCGGCATTCTGACAGAACGTCCATCTCTCTTCTTCATCTGTATATTCTGGATCAAATAAGTAAGTCTGGGCAAAAAATTAAAAGTCATCTTCTCTGTAAAAATCTTCAGACAACTTCAATTTATGAAGACTGTTTTATGAACAGTGTGCATCTTCCTCTGCTTGTAAACAAGGCGCAGAGCATCAGGGTTCTACGTCAGAACGCTGACTCTCCTGAACCAGCGGCGAAGACTGACACGGAAGAGAATAAATTATTGAATAAATTAGTTATTTTTGTTTTCTTTACACACAAAAAGTATTCTCGTAGCTTCATAACATTACGGTTGAACCACTGATGTCACATGGACCATTTTAATGATGTTCTTACTACCTTTCTGGGCCTTGAATATGGTAGTTGCATTGCTGTCTGGAGGGTCAGAAAACTCACAGATTTCATAAAAAATATCTTAATTTGTGTTCCGAAGATGGATGAAGGTCTTATGGGTTTGGATCGAGGGTCAGTTTAGGTGAACTATCCCTTTAAATACTTTTATACTTTTATATATGTCTGAGAATCAGAGAATCACTCACACCAGAAGGAATCGGCATTATATTCAAAGTGTATATAAAGTAGTTTACCTACTTCCGATTATAGCATAGCATAGCATCTTTACTGGTGTAATTTGCTTGATAAAGGGATGAATTTCCCACCTAATGTGGCATAAGACATTTGGATGAACTCCGATAACACAAGCTAAAAAGAGAAGCAGATCCAATTCAAACAGATGCTTCTCCCTCTCTTTATCTGCATGTCAGGTTGAGCTGGAAACTCCTAAGAGACTTCTGTCACATTCATTTTTCTCTACAGAATATGGGGTATGTTCATAAGCACCTGCATAACTGTTGTTTTTAACACAAAGTCAAATTCAATATGTGCTACAACATGACACAGATCACAGAGTAACATTAAAGAGGACGTTTTTGTTTTCTGAGCAAAAAATCTTGTCAGGGGTGATGTGTTTGATGTCCTAAACAGTCTCCAGCAGTCTCTCGTGTAATCTGAATTATTCAAGATATTCCATATGCGTCCACAACATATGAATTAGTCATGCAGTGGGACTGAAGCAATCTCAGTTCTAACTTACAAAATCACACAGTTACATAAAGTTTTTGTTATCTGTCAAGTACATTATATGGACTAATTATGTGCTGCAAGTGAATTTAGGAAAAACAACATTATAGCAGGCCTATACAATATAATTGTATTTATTTTCAGATTTGCTGAAGATTGATTTTATTTATTAGCACTAATAAAGATTTTAAGCAAGTTTGAGTGAGATTTAGGTGACACAAAAAAAAACTAATCTAAATGTAAAAATACGGGAAATGAGCAAGAGAACACACAATGGATACCAGTGAATGCAAAAAATATCTAACGTTGGTTGATAATCCATATGGTAACTATATATTATGCATCCCCAATTGTACTTTTAATAGATATTATACAGTATAAAAAATATTCTAAAGAAGTAAAGCTTTTTCCATAGATTTGTCAGAAGTAGAAGACAAGGCGACACATGTGTCTTCTTCTGATTTGTGATGCTTCATGAGGAGCGTAAATGAACCAGAGAAAGCAGCTCCAGTCAACTCCGTCCAGCTCAAATAAAGTCTAATGATGAGGGCAATCTGGCTGTGAGGAGAGGGGCTTGTCCAGACACATAAACCACACTTATTAAGAGATTTTGCAGTGACACTGTCACATATTTTAACCAAGAGAACAATCACTGTTACTTTATGTCCTGAACAGCAGCTAGTTAAAATAATGTGGTTCAGTCTTGTACAACACAAACACATTACTTTAGTGAGAGAGATCACAAGCATCAATTTCCATGGTGTTTTTAAGGTAATTTAAGTTCATTTCGGCAGGTACATGGAGAAAATGAAACATCTTTAAAGTATGTGAAAAAGTGAGCTTGAAAATGAATGATTTTCTGCATATTATTCACCTCTTTTGTTTTCCAGTTTCCTCAGCAAATGTTTCATTGTGCTTATTCGTGACACAATGACTGGGTGTGAAAATAGATGATGCAGCCAAATGATGTTAAATGTCATCATGAGCACTTGGTTTCAAGCGAAGATGTCAAGATATCATGGCAACCCATTGTTTGTTTGACCCATATGTGAAAATGATCCTACCAGCTTTGGCTGAAACATTTTTAAGTTGATCCTCATTGCAGTTAACCAAGCAAATACAAATCAAATTCTTGTTTCACATGCAATGTCATTTGATCTTATGTTGCCAAGTATTCAAGCTATTAAATGTGAGAGAGTGGCGCTGTTTGCTGTCATGACCTCCTGAGTTCCCATAGTTCTGTTCAAACACACATCTGCACATTCACATCTCCATTATTTCATCTCATAACACTCTTCAATATGAATAAAACAAACCGTAATGTGCAACAAAATCTTAACAAATATCACATCTAGCTTTTGCCAGGCCAGGATGTCAGCTTTTATAATGGTATTTATGGCTTTTAGAAAAGCGGTTGTCTGCTATTGTGCAAAGGTCTTGCATTTCAAACGAATGGCACTGCAAGTGTGACACTGGCACTTTCAGTGAAATTCTTGAAAACATCTCTGTAGTGGTGGCCTTTCCAGTAACTATTGAGAAGTCTAGTGTTTGTTGACATTTCCCAGACTTTGCTTTGTGGTGAATGTCTGTATATGTGCTCACCAAAGTGTGTCCAACAAAGTTTCTGAAAACGAGACAAAACTAAATTAGGCCTTCAGGCTTGACAGCTCTTAACTTCCACTACCTCTCATCCCTTTACAGGATTACATCCCTTGACTGATTTGCTCTTAAATGGTAGAAAAACAAAGGTGTACCTTGAACCTGTGGCTTTCTATGCATGAAACTGCATTAAAAATGTTCAATTCAAGAAACACATCCCAGTCCTGTAATTACAGTTCTACCAATAGTTTAAGTAAAAACAGGAAAAAACATAACAAAAGAAAAGTGAGGAATGATATTGGCATTTTAACTTTTGTTCAAAACAAAAGGGAAATTTGGGGAGTTTTTGGATTATTATCGACATAACTGTAGCTCAAATGAAGAAAATTGCTCAATGACACACTGATGAACAGGAAAATTTAATGTAACTTCCAGCCATAATCATGAATAATGTGTAAGGTAAGAGAGTCCAAATCTCCAAAACTTTATTGAAATATTGTAACTTTTTCTCTGATATTGCCACATAGTTTGTTTTTACTTTGGATGCTACAAAATGTGGGCAAAATGCAGTAGGAATTCCTTAATAAATCAATGTTTACGAAATAGTTTGAGCGAGTAATTCAATGACTTTAAACATTAAAGACAGCTTTTGTTCCTGAATGAAACAGTGGTTTTGAACAAATTGATTGAATCAGTGACTCACTTTGTAACTTGTTGTTGCCACTGTTGCCAACTCTCGCGAGACAAATAAGCAACCGAAGCTTCAAAAACGAGCCCAATATTTTTTGATGATTTATTATCATCAATATTATTTATTATCAATTATTTATTACCAATAATTGAGCCTGCAACATATTAAACTGAAACTACTCTTATCTAAAAAGTAAAAACAGACGTTATTTTACAAAAATCAAAGTGGGAACAATACTCATCTCCAGTCACCTGTGAGCAGAATAGGATTAGAGAGGTGGAAAAGGAGAAGAACAGAAGAGCTTCAAAGGGGAGCTGTAACATATAGTCACATATTTATAGCCTAATAAAATATATTCAAACCAAATTCTGTATATATTACTATAAACCTACTTGTTTTTTTTTTTTCAAATTACAGCCCGTGATAATACATTACAAAATCATTGTAAAAATTAAAAATGACCTTATAAAAGAAAGTCATCCCACTCCTCTATTACGTCTGGCTTCTATCATCGCGTGGATTACAGCGTCACGCTCCTTCTTTTTGAACATGATGGGCAGAATGTTGAATGTTAGCACTTATATTATTGCATTAATTGGCCTTTAACTGTGAGCAGACAGAGTATCAATCAATGTGTTGGAGAATACAGTGAACATAAATGTAAAGAAACTAAGTTGCTTGTCAGATTTTCCTAACAAGCAACCATATTTTTAAAATAAGCCCAAAAAACCGCAACATGTGACCTGGGATTTTTTCACGCGACTTTACAAAAAAAGAAGTCGCGTATAATAAGCTGACTTGGCAACTGTGCTTGTTGCCACCTACTGGCATATCTGGCATAACCTGAAGAAAGAGTAAAAGCGGTGTGACTTTAAAAATGAAAAGTCCCAGTGCTGATGTACTTGAAGGCTCTAGGAGCACAGCTTAACCAATCAGACTCAAGGACTAGTTGTATAATGTACAGTTTTCATCACATCAGAAAATACAATATACTGCAGTTATGTTAAATATTCTCTTTTATTATTATTATTATTATACAGACTTTTCTAATGACATTCTTGTCCAAGAAGACACTATCAGTCCATCTAGGACAATTAAACAAATAAGATGGGTCTGTTCTGGAGAGGTCAAATTTCAAACGAATCTGACAAACAAACAGAAACTGCTATTACAGGCTTCCGTGATTTGCTATATTCCCAAACTTTCTCAAAGAAAACAAACATACTGAACCCATGGACAGTGTCTGCTGCAGTGGGACTCTGGGAATGTGTCTGATAAGCTCTCTCTCTCTTTGCCTCTCATCGACAAACTCAAGGCCCTCAGCCCCTGTGGAGTACCAGCATCCCCCACGCAGAAGAGTCTGAACACGTTGAGTGATTGAAAGCATGTACCTCTATTCTAACAGGCCAGGAGCAGAGCGGCTTTGGCTTTTAACCCTCAATATCAGAAAAAAGAAACGCAAGTTGGAAACAAATAGTTTTTCAGCATATTTTTTTAATGCGGTTAAATTATTTACATACAGCACCCACATACACATCGGCCTAAATTTGTCAACTCAAATACTTGCTTCAGCATAACATGCAGCCTGCATATTCGTTTCCAGTAGATTGGAAGACTCAAGCCAAATCTAATCAATATGAATGTGCTTTTAGTCCTAGTACTATTACTCAATTTAATAGACCTCCTTCTGAAAAGGATGTTGCATCTAATAAAGCTTCCCTTGTGATCATTTGCGTATAGTAGCTCATGCCAAGACTCGGATGTAGTTTCACTGCCTGTATTAAATAGTTCCTTGTTAACAAAGCCACTGAACAATGTTGACGAGGACCCTTAACATTTATGTTTTTAAAGAATTCAATTTTGGAATTTAAAACACGCTTGCTTTTAATACCCCTATAAGACCGTGGGAGAGACTCCTGGAAAAAAAGACAGTGAGGCTGTTATCAACACGCTTGATGTAGACTTGCACAGCACCCATATCAGTGTATCAGAGATATTGTAAACAATTGTAACGTTTCTTTGTGTCAAGTGTTGAGTATTAATTTGATTGCAAAGAAACACTGTGAATAGCCTATCTCAAGAATTTTACACAGAGCAGATTGTCCCACATAGCTTTTAGTGTGAGTGACGCAACATAGGGCAGCGAACATCTTGCCCTGATTATGATTATTGTTATTATTTCCTCTCAAAGTGCTTTTAATAAAAGTCAGATGTGCCCCTCAAAACAGGTACTGCCATCATTTAGGCCTTTTCATTGTACTTGTTTTATTTCCCCTGATGATCTCACAAGCTGCTGGCACTCAATAGATGCGCTCAGACCGGCCAAACCGTTCAGCACCTGTATTGTTACTTGATCTCATTCGAATACCATGCAGTGCCAAATGATTATGGGGTGTAACTGACTACTCAGCCTTCTATATGTTGTTAAACACACTGAGTGCTTTCCGATCGTTTTAAGAAAAGACACAGTAACAGCTGCTGGACCATTTTAATATTTGTGGCTTCTGTATCCATGGGTGACCATACTGCTTTGAAGAGGAACGGTTTCCATGTATTTCACTCTTTCCTGGGGTTAAACAAAGTTTTATCAAGTATGAATGTCACTTGTTTAACCAAGTGGTCTCAAGGTGATTTCATTGGATGTATGAAGTCTGTTCCCTTTTAAGTTCACACAAGTGTCCCGGAGTAACCACAGGTGTAGTTCATTACGTTAACTAGGAAGTTCAACAAAGTTTAGCAACCAGGACTCCAAGCGCCAAAGCACTTTCTGTCTTATTTTTGTATAACTGTAACCAAACAAACGTCTTTTTGTGTAGCCTGTTTGAGCTTCATTTCCTTAAAATAAATGTCACTTGAATTAATATTTTGTTCTTTACATAATACAGTGACACTCTTGCATTTTTACCTGTCACAAAAATGAGCTCTTCAACATTTAAAGATTAACCAAACTCAAACTTTACGTTTAGTTATGTTAAACTTGTACATTTTTAAATAAATATTGCAAATGTAAATCTTAAATATAAATGTTCAGTTGACACATACTCAAAAATAAAATCCTGTTCCTTGGAACTCACTTCTGCACCATCATCACACATTTAAACAAGTGCAAAGAATCACGTGAGCAAAGTGTCCATCAGTTGCCCCCTTCAAAATCCTTCATTCCGAAGTTGGCCTTTGAAGTGTCCAGTTTTGAGCACTTTGGTTTGGAACGACCCTTCATTGCAACAACAGTGATTGTTCTTCCAAAGCTGATTAATCCTGTTTGGAACGTAGCGACAGTCTGTGGAAAAAATCCCCAATTACGTTTGGTTACGCTTTCACAGAATTTCAAATTGGGGCATCTCAAATGTGCGTATTTCATAAATATTTAGCTAGAAATGTACATTTTAAATGTATATTATGTATAACATTTAGCTGTACCATTTTGATTGATATGGAAAATGTAGATTTAATATTTATCTTTTTGTGACGTGACTTTCGAAAACTAGTCTCTTTTGACATTTGTTTGAAATAAATCTGGAAAATTGGGCAGTTATTTGCAATACTTTCGCCTCTCCATACAACACCCCGAGGAATATTCAGAATAAAGCAGGCAAGAATGATGTGATTTTGCGTCAAGCAGTGTCAACTGGTTTATAGAGTAGGAATATGTGGAGCTCTGGATCACATTCAAACACATGTGGGCCTATGCTACAGAGCTCAGAGCTGGAACTTGACAAAACCAGCACAATCGTCCCTCAAATGGAGTGTATTGTCAACAAAAAAAGCGTTAGCCTGCAGTACCACTACCCATGTTGCTGTAAACATAGAGCGTTTCTAGCTAATCAGTGCGGAAACAAATTTATCCCACGTGGAGGTAATCGGCTTAATAAATAGCATTCGTCTGGAGGCCATTTATAAATGCAAACCGTGCACATCTGGAACTAATCCTGAGCTGAGATAATCCTAGTCTGACGCTTCTCTGGTCCACCTGTAGTCCGGCACGGCACAGGTTGTGCACAAACAGTCTACATGTTGAGTGTGTGTGAGCAAGCCCTAATACCCACTGGCATTATGCTGTTGACTTCAGTGAGTCCTCTCTAAACTATTTGCCTTTTTCACGACAATGGAGCTCTTTATGACTCTCAATAGATGTTTCGTAGCCCAGCACTGAGTCCCCCTGTGGTTTTATGGCAAGAAAGTTTACGAAAGAGAGGCATATGTTTTGACTCTAAAGCTGCATTACACATGGGTAAATGCTATTCTGATGATAGATATGGGGTATAGAAAATGCTTCAGTATTAGTTAAATATTGACTAGATATTCAGCAATAAGAAGTGCCTAACGAGTGCTTCTTTTGTCTCCTCGGCCAATAAAACACATTTAAAAGGATTTCCTAAAGGTTTCAAAGTTTTACAAACCTGACAAGTATTGTTAATGGCTTTTCACGGAGAGGAAACGTGACATATCTCTTACCGAGACCATGCCGTTCAGGAACACAATTCAGCCCCTGGTTTTATATGGCAGCACACATATTATTTGTCAGGATTATAAAGAAATGCTGCCTGGAAACAAGGTTATTGCAGGTTTCAGACAAGACAAACTAATGAAACAAGGACGGGAAGGGAGCTGTTTGATTTGTGATGGCAACATAACGCAGAACATTCTTGCAGTTGAACATTACTGGAACTAAGCAGTGCAAACCCAGGGTCTTCATGTTAGTTCACAGCTAATTGCCATTCTTGTTGTCTAAGTAACCGGTCGACAACTCAGTGCTCAGTGTTTTAACATACTACACAGTCTCCTTGGAAGCAGATTGGGACAAGATCTGTAGAGGGTCTGTAAAAAAAAACACACCAGTGAATGACTATTGGAATGGTTAAAATAACAGAAAATTTCATCTGTTTATATACTTACTGAAATTACCATCTTCAATTTGATAAAATAACAACACCATTGTAGGGTAATTTATCCACTTTCTTCAAAATCACATGAAGGTTGCTATGTTCATAGTCAGGGCCTAAAACATTGTACACTGAAAATTTACGAGCCCCAAATATCTTTTTACCAGCCATGAAACTGTATATGCATTATTTCACTACAAACCAGGCAGAACAAATTCAGAAAACACATCTAATTGCCATTTTTATTATTATTGTTTTATCAAGGTCCAAGGTTCAACGTTTTTTATTTGTCAGTGCCACCATATGTGCAGACATACAGAGGAATCGAAATATCATTTCTCTTCTCTCTCATCAAATGTTTACTTTGTCAATGCAATATAGAAGTTTGTATAAAAAATATTTATTCTTACTATTATTAGGCTAATCAAATTATAAAAAGAAACATTGCTAACTATCGCTATCTTGATACATAGTTCTTGAATTCTTAATAAAGCAATATTACAAACTAAAACAATGTTTATTTTACTATGATTTATTTAGGCCTATTGTATTCTTATCTCACACACTGTGGATCTGCATTCAAAGTTTTTTTTTTATTCTTTTTGAAACAGGACATTAGCACATATGTTTTTTTTTTTTTAAATAGAAGTACATCTCACCTTAAGACTAAACAAAGAAAAAACAACTTATAAAGCTATACTATCTTGCAAGCACAGACTGTTTTTAGTTCAATCAATCTTTCTTTTTAATTTAGAATTACCATCAAACAAACAATCCAATTTGTTCACAGTAATAAAAACTGATTAAATGTTAAACATTAAACTAGACTAACTATGAGTTACATTGTTAGCTCATATCGCCAATTAATGGGAATGTATTTTACACAATCACCCATTAGGCGGCGATATGAACTAAGAATGTAACTCGCTATTAAACAAAAGAAGAAGAAGAACATTTTTGGCGCGTTTCTTCATAGTGGCTCGTGGATTCGGCGCTCTGTCGAGAAAGTCCTGCGTGTTTATGCCGGTTGACTTAAATTACTCATAACTGTGACAACTCGCATCAAGTTTTATGTTAATCAACAGAGAGTTCAGGGCATATGGGACAGTAAGTTAACCTTCCTTTCTCAAATACACCCCAAAATTAAACACACATTTCTATCATTTCTAATGGGTCTATAAAGGTGTTACATACAAGTGCAGCTCAATAAATTAGAATGTCGTGGAAAAGTTCATTTATTTCAGTAATTCAACTCAAATTGAGAAACTCGTGTATTAAATAAATTCAATGCACACAGACTAAAGTAGTTTAAGTCTTTGGTTCTTTTAATTGTGATGATTTTGGCTCACATTTAACAAAAACCCACCAATTCACTATCTCAACAAATTAGAATACTTCATAAGACCAATAAAAAAACATTTTTAGTGAATTGTTGGCCTTCTGGAAAGTATGTTCATTTACTGTATATGTACTCAATACTTGGTAGGGGCTCCTTTTGCTTTAATTACTGCCTCAATGCGGCGTGGCATGGAGGTGATCAGTTTGTGGCACTGCTGAGGTGGTATGGAAGCCCAGGTTTCTTTGATAGCAGCCTTCAGCTCATCTGCATTGTTGGATCTGGTGTCTCTCATCTTCCTCTTGACAATACCTCATAGATTCTCTGTGGGGTTCAGGTCAGGCGAGTTTGCTGGCCAATCAAGCACAGTAACACCATGGTCATTGAACCAGCTTTTGGCACTTTTGGTAGTGTGGGCAGGTGCCAAGTCCTGCTGGAAAATGAAATCAGCATCTCCATAAAGCTTGTCTGCAGAAGGAAGCATGAAGTACTCTAAAATTTCCTGGTAGATGGCTGCGTTGACTGTGGACTTCACAAACACAGTGGACCAACACCAGCAGATGACATGGCAGCCCAAATCATCACAGACTGTGGAAACTTCACACTGGACTTCAAGCAACATGGATTCTGTGCCTCTCCACTCTTCCTCCAGACTCTGGGACCTTGATTTCCAAATTAAATGCAAAATTTACTTCATCTGAAAAGAGGACTTTGGACCACTGAGCAACAGTCCAGTTCTTTTTCTCCACAGCCCAGGTAAGACGCTTCTGACGTTGTCTCTGGTTCAGAAGTGGCTTGGTAGCCCTTTTCCTGAAGACGTCTGAGCGTGGTGACTCTTGATGCACTGACTCCAGCTTCAGTTCACTCCTTGTGAAGCTCTCACAAGTGTTTGAATCGGCTTTGCTTGACAGTATTCTCAAGCTTGCAGTCATCCGTATTGCTTGTGCACCTTTTCCTACCCAAATTCTTCCTTCCAGTCAACTTTGCATTTAATATGCTTTGATACAGCACTCTGTAAACAGCCACACCTTTCAGTAATGACCCTCTGTGACTTACACTCTTTTTGGAGGGCGTCAATGTTCGTCTTCTGGATCATTGCCGAGTCAGCAGTCTTCTACGGTGGCCGGGAAGTGCAAAACAACATTACAAAGTGTGAAACACTTTTACGAAGCTCAAGACAAATTTACATTTTGGAAAACATTTTTACCTATCATAAAACACAATTACATGGGAAAAACACTTTTACCAAGGACGAAACAAATTTACATTTTAGAAAACAAATTAACAAGACGCAAAACACTTTTACCAGTCCCGAAACAAATTTACAATGACAGATTCTTCACGGAAAGGGAATGTACCACGCACCGGAAGTGACGCGGTGAAAGGTGTTGTTGTTGGTGAGCGCGGTAAATTCGTCTTGTGGCAGTGTTGCCAGATTGGAAATGTCCAAGTATTGTACCAAAATTATCGTATTTGGAAGAAAATTATCGTACACGAGTCCAACCTACAGAATACAGCTATTTATCTAAACCAACAACTTTTTGACATGAACTGCAAATTACCACAATAGGCGTACTGTGTCTACACTGAACACAAGCGGTGCGACAAAATACTATAATAATTCATTACATTTATATAGCGCTTTTCTAGGCACTCAAAGCGCTTTACATTGTGAGGGGGCATCTCCTAATCCGCCACCAATGTGCAGCATCCACCTGGATGATGCGACAGCAGCCATATTGCACCAGAACGCCCACCGCACACACCAGCTTATTGGTGGAGAGGAGACAGAGCAATGAAGCCAATCAGTAGATATGGGGAGGCCATGATGGTCAGAGGCCAATGGGCAAATTTGGCCAGGATGCCAAGGTCACACCTATACTCTTTTCGAAAGACATCCTGGGATTTTTAATGACCACAGAGAGTCAGGATCTTGGTTTAACATCTCATCTTGAAAGACGGTGCTTTTTGACAGTATAGTGTCCCCGTCTCTATACTGGGGTATTAGGACCCACACAGACCGCAGTGTGAGCACCCCTTGCTGGCCTCACTAACACCTCTTCCAGCAGCAACCTAGTTTTCCCAGGAGGTCTCCCATCCAGGTACTGACCAGGCTCAACCCTGCTTAGCTTCAGTGGGCAACCAGTCTTGGGCTGAAGGGTGATATGGCTGCATTCGTAGCTTAAGCTCAAGTGAGAATAAACGAATGAGGATAGAGCAATATTAAATGCCGGTAACGAATTAAAAGTGGAAAACGAGAAGTTAAAAAAAAAAATGTCAGAGGATTTCACTATAAGAACGAATGCGGCTTGCGGCTTACGTCATACGTCGAGTCAGAGGTCAGCCAAGAAGCCGGAACTCGACTCTCTCGCAAACGCGCATACGGCTGTCAGTGATTTGAGATTATAATTTTAAAAATAGAAATATTTTTGTTACAAAAACCCATCGATCTGTTTCAGAAGACATTTTGGAGCTTCAAAATAATAGCCACTATCCACCACCATTACCAAGCTTGGAAGAGCCAGGATAAATTTTAAAACAACTCCGACTGTGTTTGTCTGAAAGAAGAAAGTCATATACACCTAGATGGCTTGGGGGTGAGTAAATTATGGGGTAATTTTCATTTTTTGGTTGAACTCGACAGTCGGGCTAGTTTGTTTGGTGTGTTCCACTCGTCGGCTCTCATCGGGCTCATGTCGGTGGCAGTTTGCCCGATTCAACATCGTCGGGGCCGTCGATGGATGTTCAGTTTTGCAAAGGAGTCAGTGCTCGAGAATTACAGTGAAAGTGATTAAAACCAGCACATAAATGAAGGAGGTACAGACAGGAGGCTCTTAAACGTTACTTGATCTTTCCCAATCATTCTAATACAAAAATGTTTTCATAACAACATGAGCCACTTAAAAAGATTAAAGTTATCAACGTTACTGATATTCAAAATGGTAAGCAAGTACTGCTTTGTTTACGTTTCGTATATATCTGCGTTTATCTTGTATATCTTTGTTTCGGTTTCTACTTTTGAATGACGAATATATACTATTGATAGCTGCTGAAATAGACAGTTAATTCCTCTCACGCATGCGCAGAACGCACATGTTAGTTTGCCTTCGACTGTAGTCTGTGCAGTGTGTTCTAGCGCAGCTTTTTGGCAGCTTTCGTCGCCGCTAGTTCTTTGACGTCGGCTTGGTGTGTCCCGGCCTTATGACTACAACTACCATAATTTGAATTGTCATAAAATTCAGAAATTATGTAAATTATGGGATTTTTTTTCATTATTGATCGTACATCGTACAGAGGTCAAAATTATTGTACAAAAACGATAATTATTGTACGTATGGCGACACTCTACAGCAGCCACACCCCAAACTCTCGCTATTGGCTGCGCTATTGACAGGCAAGGCCTAATTGAACCAAATGTAATGATTGGTTGAACAGTTTATGGTCCTGAGACTTGTGCAGAAGATATGTAATCTATCAATATAGTTAAATAATTTAGAACATTTTAATCATTTATTGCTCTCAGGATTTGAAGACTATTTTAACCAGTATAACAAAAATGTTTATGAAAAAACATTACTTTCTTATCTCTCTGCACCTGTAAGACGTCCTGTATCCAAGTGTAAATGTTTCATTAAGTTTACAGACATTTCCTTTAACCCTAAAACACAACACAATATAATCTGTAATTCAAAATATGGGAAAAACACCTGTGCAAGATTTATATGGAAAATTACTTCATAAAAGCCCATTTGCACAGAGGACAATAGCTATAATTTTTCAAAATTTAGAAGAATAGCAGATTCCACACTGCAACTACTTTTTTTCATATAGCTAAAGACAGTTTTACTATCAGGAAAGGGAATGGAAAGATGCCACTTGATTGGCTGGTCAGGCTGCTTTAAAGAGTCGTTTGGCATCTGAACCAAAAAGGCCAGAGTCTTTCAGGCAGATGGACCTGGTTATTGCACGGTCAGATTGTTTCAACACCAATGATGTGTGACCACATAACATTCTACAGCTGCCTGAATATGTTTATATAAAAGATGTCACATTTCTTTGTTGTCGAGCGCTAACACCATAATTCTGCTCCTCAGAAGAAAACAGACCAGAGCATCAAACGCTGCCATTGTTTTCAGCTACACAATCTGTCATCTTTTCAAGTGGGTGACACAGTCTCATTAAATTATGTGCTTTCCTACTCAATGTGTCAGATATTTATTCATGCAGCTAACAAACCACTTAGAGCTAAGAGACCGTATGATTTATCTCCCTCTCATGGATATTAAGGGGATCTGGCATCATTCTGCCCTGCACTTGGTCTCTCTCTAGATGATTTTCTTCAGCATCACTTTGGAACACAAGCTAAAAGCTCCCTATTTATGATTAAGATATAAATCAGAGTGGCAGCGAAGGAGATGTAGACAGTTAAGTGTATAGTCATACCTGCATGTGGGCTGAATGAGAAATATGACAGCTGTGAATACATGCTCAGTGTCTATTTTTTGCTTTCCATATGCAATTATCCATACAACACCTAAAGTATGTTTTATTGGAATACAGACTAATTTTACCTATTAAATTTATGCATTAAAGTATGTAATGTATTTTCGTTTAAATCCAAAAAAGCTTTTTAACAATCATACACCCACATATACTTGGCTATAGTCCTTTTAGCAGGCACTTTAATCAAAAGCAATAGGACATTCTCTCTGGAGTAACTCTAAGGTTAAGCACCTTGTTGAAAATCATAATAGTGAGCTGCCCTGTGATTTCAGTAGCTCTCCAGTGCTCAGCTCACCACTACTTGTGATTGAACCTGCAACCATAATTGATTTAATTAACAGGAGGACTTATTCAAAAACTGTTCAAATTAACACTGTATTTAAGTAAAATTAAATAATGTTCCTTGATGAAAATGTATTTCCTTTATTTATGCATGTATGTATGTATGTATTTTATTTATTTATTTTCTGTCTTTCCAAATGGAGCTCATAGAATTATTTAGTTTTTTGGCAGAATATACTGTACATATATTAGGGAAACGTTTTCCAGTTCACGAACAACTGGTGGAATATGAAGTGAAGAAAAACTGTTAATTAATTCAGCAATGAAAGTGTCACGAGTTGACTCCAGGGAAACGCGGAGATATGGAACAAGTTTCTTTATTGACGAACTACTAACAGATGGACAAACCGACATGACAATCTAAGACAGAACGCTGAAGTGAGGGAACACAGGACTTAAGTACACTGGGAAACGAGATAATTAATGACACAGGGCTGGGGACGAATTAACTAATGAACATTAAACTAGGACATAATATCAAATAACATTAAATATGTAAAAGTGTTTTTAAATTATTGAAATATTAACTTAAAATCAGGGGATACTATACTTAAGGTAAATATTTTAGCTCGAAAAAGGGGGTTCAGTTGATGTTCATAATCATATAGTCAGCAAGGTATAATACTGTCTGATAATCTTTTGGAGAATTTGACAGGTTTTATTAGCTTCTGCACAGTTACCTCGTCATCTCAAGAGTCATAAGTCTACTACTGTTATGAATAATGGATGTATGGATAAGTGATCATTGCTAAGATCTAATTTAACAACTTATTTAATCAATGAAAATATTTCAGTAATTCACTGTTGTCTTTTTTCCACTAGTTTCATCGCTAGAAAATACATGCATTAGTAAATCACATTTATATATTTTCAAACATTTATATATATATATATATATATATATATATATATTTATTTTTTATTTTTTATTTATTTATTTTTTTTTTTTTGCAACCAAAGCAGCATTCAAGCATGTGCATTTATGATTTATTTATGTGGGAGGACACATACAGTAAAGCAGAGACAGAAAGATAGCATATATGTGTCAGCAATCGTTCACAACTGTAGGCTACCCCTTTTTTCATAAATCTGTCACCATTTTATTTTTAAATTTTTTTGCTTTACAGAAAATAAATGGGAAGATTTAGAGGGCTGTGACACCTTCTGTAAGCAAGTGAGAGAGGTGAAAGAGGATTTCAGCACCTTCTGCAATTACCACCTTTTCCTGGATGTGCTTATAGCTCTAAAGGTTGGAGAGCTCTCAGAGATGCATTAATTCTGGAGGTGAGTTTAGGTGCTTGAGTCTGGCTATCTGTGTTAAAAGCTGCTAGAGGGTGTAAATTAAACATGAGCGCTGCTAGTCTGGTCTCAATCCAAGCACCTGCAGGACGCAAGAACCCCGCTTATGGCCTATAAATGGTCCCTTGGCTAAATGATTTCTGAGTTCTTTTGAAAACCAAAAATCTCAGCTGACTGATGACATTTTCTTAGATATATATTTGAAGGTTTCCTATAACAGTTGTTTGACCGACTGAGATAAGTCATATCCAGTGGCTGTTAATTGTAATGCTGGTTGTGCGCAACAGACTTCTGTATTATGTAAAACAAGTCACATCGTTTCCAGTTCAGGTGCTTATTTTACTCAAGATTCCTTCAAAGGAGCTAACAAAGATCACCATCACCGATGTCCATTGCATATGCAGATTACTATCTAAAAGTTTTTCATTTTTCTCCTTCTCACTACCATTAGGATATTATATAAAATAAATACATACAATAAAAAGAAATGGTAAGTTAACTAATTACTAATTACTAGATATCGCCTGGCTAGTCTATAGACATCATGGATATAATAAGACCTGTTTTCTGGTTTGTTCATGCGACATTTAGCATAAAGCCTGTTTAGAAGGGGAGAGACTATTATGCTTTGTACCATCAACTGAACATGATGTCTTAAGGTGAGGTCATATTTACCAGTGTTCATCAGATTATTACGGGCAAAATCCAGTCATTTTAATAGGAATCCACTCAAACAGGAATCTTACACGAAGATTATTGGGTTTGCAACAGATTCAAGTTGGTAATTGACAATAGAAATTTCTTTGTGGGTGACCTACAGTACATCCTCTTTTTTCCCTGGCCAGGATTTCTAAATATGGGTTTTGGCTTTGATTTGAAGGTAATGATTGAAAAGTAGTTTGCTCAATAGCATGTAGATATTGTAAATAATTGACCAATCATAGCATGCGAGAAGGTGGAATCTACAGAGAACGGTCAGAGCAATGCAAATATGCTTACGTATGATGTATGGGGACTGTAGAGAGCACATCAATTGGAAAACAAAGCCAAAACCCAGACATTTTTGGCAATTTGGAAATCTAGGCCAGGACATGTCAAGGGGAAAAGAGGACATATAGCCACTCTACACAATTCTACACATATGGGCAGATGCACTGTATATGTGCATAGAGACACTTATGACTCTCTAATATAGCACATTATGTTTTTTAAATAAAATAAAAAAAATAATTTTCTCAGAAACAATCCATGTTTACATTGTGCTTGAATTTAAGTTTCCCTGACAAATGACTTTTTGTTGTAAGTAAACACAGGGACCTGTCATAAATGTGCTAAAGGAAGAGAGCTTGAGATAGAGCTGATGGATTGCTGGCTTGTTAAACCAGAATACAGAGGAAATGTGAGCCTGAAAGTTTGCTGTCTCAGGCCAGCAAGTCCTTGGTGTTTTGGCAATTTACAGGGCTTCCTATTTAGACAGCAACAACCTGACTCGCCAGCTCTACACTGATTGGTCCTCTGACCTGTTTTCAGGAAGCAATTGAGATAAGACTTCTGAATGGAGTTCTTTTTTCCGTTTCCTCATCCCTGCACTTTGCCCCTAAGTGCAAGGAAATGAACAGCCCTGCGCATGTGTTGACATTATAAATGTGAGAACATCATGTGGGAAAATTCCCTGTCCAAAACTTTCTTCTTACTAGAAGTTAGAAAAGTTTCTCCTAAAACATTACCAGTTTCCAACAAATCAAGGTAACACATGCTATTAAACTTGAACTGACATTACACATTGTTTTTCCTGTCAACTGCAATCAATTACATTTTACAATGGACATTTATGCTCGGTTGTATCAAACACCATAATGGCAAAGTGTTAGAAGGACACTATGAATTTTCTATAGAACTACCACATCAATTACCACAACTTCTGCACTAAAACAAATACAGTGCCCCTTGAAAGTATTTGAACACTTAAGCCAGACTTGTATCTTTGCATTGAAGGCCTAAAATATGAAAATACCAAAATGTACATAAATGGAATTTGTGTTTTAGACTATTATAAACATTTTAATCGAATGCACAGTATAATTTAAACTTAATTTATATTGTATGTAATGCAATGGCAAATGTATCCAAATACTTTTCTGGGTCACTGTATGTGTTTTATAAACTCCCTTTGTGGTCTATTGCATGTATTGTCCATCGTTTTGGATGGTTATAAAAGTGTCCAGGCATTTCACAACACAGTACACAGTTCTGTGGGGGTTTGCTGATGACACCACAACTCCCTTGAGAACGTACAATGACAGATAAATGTTGACTGTCATTCCGGGGTTAGAACCATCAAACATAATTGAAGCTATTTTGGTTAAATAGTTGATTTAAATGCTAAATTATAAATAGAGAAATTACCTGCATGTGCTTGTTTTTTTGTTTTTTTTACAAGTTGTTCTGAACTAATTATTTATTTAAATCTAAGTGTCATGAAGAGCAATGCTGTCTAAATAGTCTTCCTAGCTGCAAGGTACACACTTTTACTTTTACTTATTTACAGTATATGAATCGTACAGTCACTCCCAACCTATGGATAGTGCCGTTTCTCCAGACATCATACAGGTAGCTCTTTCAATAATTCTCAGGTTTCTTCCATTTCTGTTTTTAGGGTCCAATACAAACATATATCTTGTAATGGTATCCAATGGTATCTCCATGAAAGGTGTGGTGGAATAAGTCCTGGGATTTATTACGGCCTGATGAGAGCTGGGATACTGTTGGCATTTTTTCTTTTGCTTTCACATCTGTACAAATGTCACAGCTGTGGGAGGAAATATGTCTGGCCACTGCAGGTGCTTTTCAAAGAGATTCAGTGTGTACAGTCTCCATTTTTTCAGCATGAAAAGACAGAGTTTCCCGTCACAAAGACGCTGCAGCAGCAGCAGGAACTGCTTGTAAAAGACTCACTTCTGTTCAGCCTCCTTCGTCACGATCCCTGCCTGAAAGAACTCCATGGTGTATTTTGTTTAATAATACCTACAAAATTTTGGGTGATCTGGATTTTGTCAGTTTTGACAATTCTTGGTGATTATAAAATGAAATGTAAAAAAAATAGCAAGATATGATTTTCCAGAGCAAAAAGCTTGCTAAAAAAGCCAGAGCTCTTCAACATCTTTATGAAATCTGCCTATCAACCAACGCACGCAAATGCAATGGAAAAAGACTTGGAAGCATCGCATGCTAATATATACTGAGCTAATACTTTCTCAATGTTCACACGAGAACTTGTTATACTGTTTGCAGTTGTTTCAGCTAAAACCAGATGTGGAAATATTTGTTCAAAGATTATTTGTCATCAGCTTGGAAATATCTGTGGAGCAATTGCATTCGCTGCTTCTGTAGCTTCTTCATTTTTCAACATTTGGGAGGTCTATATGTCATGTTGATTTGTTATGCAGCAAACGGGACATAGCAGAGGATAATACATCTTGAAAGACCATTATTAAGAATGTTTTATTGCATTTTCAAGAGATTAATTAGATGTGATAAACAGAATCAGTCCACAAATTGACTGAACTAAATGAGAGGTTTAGAGAGATAAGATAAAGAGGCTTAGCTAGCACAACTACATTGTAAATTTGTTGTGAGGTAAAAGTCTTACATCAGAAAACATGGCCTTTTCCGCATTTTGTACTGCAAGTGGGAAATTTACACCATGTGTTCCCGTTCAGAAAGTATCCTCTTTCATTCACAAGGTTGTAAATAAAATGAATATTGACAATTTTGCAGGCAGTTTCGGTTCGTTGCTTGTTGTGTGAACAAATGTGATGTCCAGTGACCAGTCATTGAAAAGGTGACTAAGTATAAATATCCTAAAGAAAACCTATACATTTTCATTATGTATGCAAAAATATTTTATTTATTTTTAGGAAATAAGAAATATCTGTCGCCTCACAGCAAAAAGGTTTAAGTTCAAGTCCTGGGAGGCTTTTCTGTGTGGTGTTTGCATGTTCTTCTTGTGTTGGCGAGAGTTTCCTCTGGGTTCTCCAGTTCCCCCCCACCCCACCCCCCGCAATCCATATGCATGCATGATTGGTGATTTGGGCACTGTAAAACTGGCCATCCAACATAGAACATAGATGTAAGGATTTAAGGTATTTTTGCAACCAGAATATGACTTTTAAAGGTTACAGTTCAGTACCGGTCATTTTGATATTTGCATGGCATGTCTTGGTTGCATCCATTTGTAACCTAAATCCATGCAAGTAACCTAAGTGCTGTCAACACTGTAAAAATGTTTTGTGCCAAAAATGGGTTTAGTGTGGGTAGAAAATACTCCATTGCACTAAAGGTTCTTTATAGTGTAAAAGGGTTCATTAGGTTATTAAAATCTTTCAAGAACTGTTCACTCAAAGGCCCTTTAGGAACCCCATATTGTTTTTTCTATGGCAATGCTGCAAAATCCCCGTTTTTCGAACCTTTACTTTCAACAGTGTACTACTAAAATTGATTGAAACAGCTTTAATATTACTGGCCATGCTCAAAGACGTGCATCAGGAGGATTTTAATTGCCAACTAGTGCTCCCCAACTTGCACTGAACATAGCATCCCTCACAGATTACAGTACTGCTTATTAACTGTAGGAAAGAGTGAATGTACTAGAAAACCTGAGCCATTGAGATGGCAGAATGGCAATTAGTGTTTTGCTCCGATGTACGCACATCTACGGCTGCCTGTGACTCACCCTGGGGGGATTTATTTGTAAGGAATTTGTGTAAATATTGAACTGATACTGTGAGGTCAATGTGGTATAGACAGGTGACATGTGGAGACTACTTACGCAGTTTGTGGTCACTCTCAGATGGCTGGCAGAAGAAACGTTTTTTCCCCGTCTGGAATATCTGATCAGCTCTAAGTGGTGCAATTATATCTCGTTAATCCATACAATTAATCCCCTTATATTGCTCATTTCCCTGCTCTTGGCTTAAATGATTAACTGGATGGAAGGTTGTTTATTCAGGTTTTAGCCATGCTTGGCTAGCACGTCAAGAGGAAAGCGCTTGTTAGGGAGATCAAGTGAGAAACCTGGCTGTGTTTTAGCAGACTTTAACATTTAGAACCTCAGCCAGATTTCTCAATTATCAAAAAGCTTGAAAAGAACTGTGGTGAATTGCATTGTGATGTATGACGGAAAATAAACAGTCTCTAGATGGTCTTTAGCGTTAATCTGCGGTAATGGTATCGTTAATAGCGTGTTTCCTATACATAACACACAGTCGACAAACACTAACACTGAAATGTTGGTTTAAACCTCTCACCCCACTTGGGTGTCCTCACAACACACCTGATCTGAAACACGCAATGAGCCAACCAGCTGGGGGCAACCAAACATCATGCTGGTCATTTTCCAATTAGCGTTCACCATGTTCATTTTAGTTTCAGTGAAAAGGTACCAAGATGTTTTTAGTTTCACTAACAGCTGATATATGCATACATGTATATCAGAAATTGCAAGGAGTGTCAAACCCAAGTTTTAATTGATTGCATCAGCCTTGATAGTTTTAAGGGGAGCAGCGAGCTTTTATCTCTGATCTTTGATCCTCTGGTTCTGATCGTGTTAAAGTAGGATGGCTCCCAGGCCAGAGACTCTGGCACCTGTACGCAATCAAAAGGGAATTTGAGGTTGGCATGGTTTAGCTTCAGGGCAGAAAATAGTGCCTATTTCTGTCAGTCAAAGAAAGTTTTGCATTCCTTTCTACAGAAAGGTCATTTGGACACAAAAACTCATGAGAGTGCTGTGATAATAACAAAGTTTTGTCAGCTCCTAGCCAATAAAATAATAACTAATTTTACATTGTTTTAAAATCTAAGTTGTTGAATGTCCAAGAAAAATCTTTGATTTATTTTATTAAAAGTGCAAATAAATGTGTTTCCAAGCAGTCCTTGTAAAAAAAACGCTGCAGTATGCTTAAACGTGAAGATTAAAGTGCTGTCAAATGGAAAAATTGAAATCTGAACTGACACATTTGGCCTAAAGGGATCCGTGTGCCAGTTATGGGGCAGCTAATCTTTGGAGCCAATAGGCAGACTCTCAGATATCAGGCTGGGTGTTTGACTTCTCATTTTACTACTCTCAAGATCCTTTTCGATATAAGGGGATTTGACTTTTGCGTGCAGACCATGATGAAGAGGCTGGAAAAATCTGGGCCACACATCCCTGTGGAAATAAGATGATAGGCAGATTTGCCTCTACAAATACACCTGTTATGGTTTGTCTGGAATTCTCTGTTTTAACTGAGCTGTCTAGCTGTACTGAGAATGGAAACATATTGGCCAGCATGGTCCAAATTAGTGCACCTCCAGAGACAAATACATAAGGCTTAAATGTTTTCATTTCTATACAACTTCAGCAAAATAAAAAAACCTAAATAGATTGTGGTTAAACTTTAACCAAGCCCTGTCATATTTTGGTGTCTGTCCAGCACGCAATGTTAGAATTAGAGAGGGAATGAAGATGGTTTAAATTTGTCTTGCAACTTGTGAAAATTAACCTCAAAATCAGTAGACAAAAGAAAAGGAACAGTACTAAGAAAGATGTGGATTGACATTTTTACAATTACTAAATTAACTGTTCTGCTCAGATTAAGTAAACTTGGTTATAGGACTTGATTCTTGTTGACTTTTTTCCATTCTTATCATTCACATCATTATGAAAAAAAAGCATCAAACCATTATAATTATATTGAGTGTGGTACATGTATAAGTCCTTTTGCTGATTTGTTTTAATTGCCCTTTTTTAATATTTGCATTTCTATAAGGGTATACTTTTATTTAAGTATAAAACACAATATGTCCTTCATCTATGTAAACCCCCATCAATTTCTTATTCTTTTTACTCTACAACACAAGTACTGCAAAATGAAGATATTTCTCTCAACAACAAACAATAGGTCTTGTTTCTTTCCTGAGTGAATCATTGTTTTTGAACAAACTTGATTCAGCGGTTCACTCATACAGACTGTGACTTTTTTATTGTTCCTGAACAAAATCATTGTAGAATGGATTGACGCATTCAAATACATCAATGACTTATTATACAGTGGAAGGAATGGTTATGTAGTCTAGTCAAGCACATTTGCTGTAAAGTGAAATAGCTCCAGGTTGAAATGTGAGAAACATATGGTTTTGCTTTCATCCAGAAGATCTAGAGCAGGTCTAAAAAAAGGTTCGGTGCAAGTCTTATGTTTTGAGATTGCTGATAAAATCAGTGGAGAGAGTCAACACAGGGTTAAATTGTAACATAGTTGATTAAAGGTATTAAAATTACCCAGTCCTCCAAGAGATTGTTGGACCACATTTGGAAGGGCATGTCTGGCATGCAAGAGCTTTGAATACTGTGTGTGATAAAGGCCATTCTCAGACATGACCAAACCCAGGCTGTGTGAATTAGAACCACATTGCATCTGAAACCATCTTTCAATCAGCTCTTGTGAATCCAACTCAAACGTTGAAAATGACAGGCTGTCCTGACTGCAACTCACTTCTGAGCATTCCCAGTTGTCTTGAATTTGGAAACATCCAGGGATCTCACGGAATGGCACCTCCCTTTTAGCATTGATATATTTGTGGAAAAACAAGCCTTTTGATATTTCACACAATAACATTTGTACAAAGGCTCACGCAAGCAGTGACTAATGTGTCTTTAAAAGCCAGTGAAATGCTTAGAAGACACTCTTCTCTCTGCTGTGCTTTGCACAACAGCGTTGTCTTTAGGACACATCTGTCTGAGACGAAGATATGTGGATCTGATGAGCATAAAACAAGGAAGAAATGAATCATTTAAGTAAACTAATCAATGGAAATATCAAATGAACAATTTCATGCAAACTCAAACCTCATGATAGGACTTCTTGGCATATGAAATGGAAAATACATATGGTTGCGTAATCTGGACAGACTGTCAGACTTGAACATTATTACATCGTTACATCAGTAGGCAGGTGACTGTCTTTGAGTGAATCCTTGAATCATTCATTCAACCATGTTCAAAACACTGGTTCATTCAGGAACATAATATGCAACTATGTGCTATGTGAATCGTTCACACAACTAATTCGTTTAAAATTCTCATTCAGGAGCTTCAGGAACGCCACCCACTGTGTGTTGCGTGGAAACCCGTGACGATTAATGCTGCCTTCACATGCTGTCGGAGTTATTGTAAATACGAATTTGTACATGAACGGCCTCGCAAGTCATATTTACAACTGGGAAACATAGCTGAAGTACTGAAAGGTTTAGTTTACCCACATCTGCAACATCTTTCTCTTGTCGTTACAGTCATGTATATTTACAAACATAACCAATTGGTGCATATTTTATGGACTGAACACAGCAAAAATAAGTTTATTTAAATTTAATTAATTTGACCACCTAATTCAGAATTGCCATCAAGCTGAATATCTAGATAGAGAGGTGAATGGTTATATGGTTATCCATAAATGAGACGTTACATTTTTTTTTCCAAAACATGTTGGGTATTGACTAAATATATCATCTTCTTGCTTTTTTTTCTTATATTTAATTAAGATTGAACTCATGAATGGGTCGTCCTCCATGTTTCCTGTTCTTTCCAACAACAAAGCATTTGATTGCAACAAACTCGTGATTACAACTTCAGAAGTGGGAAGTAGGAAATTTCTGATAGCACGTGAAGGGAGCATAATTCAGTGATTTCGTTTGGAGCTGTTTGAATTCGGGGAGCATAAATCGAACAAGTTAGTGGCAATATTGTATCTAAAATGTACATTTCTCAATTTTTCACTGTTGTGTAAAAGCAATGTCACACTAGCAGTCGCAAATTAAAAATTATGTTTGCTACTCTGTATACTTGTTTCTAAGCTCTCTTATCCTTTTTTTTTTTTTTTTTTTATCACAGACACATATTTAGATGACTATTCATATAGCTTTCACGTTAAATTATTGCTTTTTACTCTGAACTTTACATGGTGCCAACTCATTTGTTGACTTTCCATGTAATAACACTGTGGTTTGTCCTTATGACTAATGTTAATTTCTCTTATATCCTATTGGCTGCTTGTACAACCACAGACGTCACATTCTAGAAGAAAAATTTGGTCGTGCCAGTGCAGGTTTCTCACACCTTCTGTACCGATGTACCATTCTGAGCCTTCCAGCATCATCCCTGCTTTGAACATGCAGCTGAAATATCTTGTTTCTTGCAGCCCAGATCAATAAACAACATACCTGTCATCACTTAAGTTCCATGTCATTCAGCAGACACTTTTTATCCAAAGCAATTTACAGTACATTTACTGAAGGGACAGTTCCCACAACAGTAAACTGGGGTTAAGTGCCTTGCTCAATAGAACAACATAGCAACTCAAATCAGGGTTAAAAGCTTCTTCTCAAATGTTTTTCCAATTCTTTTTTTTATTTATTTATTTTTTATTTTATGGATGGTCAGTGTAAAGACAACACTGATATTATACCTTTCCCAGTTGTTTTCCCATCTTTCCTGTGTAGATTGAATGCTGGGTGATAGTTGTCTACCCAGAGGAGTTGAAAACGTCTCTGTTTATAAATATTATGATTTGTCTGACTGGGGGGTCCCAGATCACAGAAGTACATTTTTATGCAGGCTGTGCACATTTTCCGTAGTTTTGGTGTGTTCTCTAGATTTGTTTTATCGGCGTATAAACAAAAATTGTTCTTTACATGCTGTACTAAATACTGTGTATATTAATAGGCTGCTATCTCAGCACCAATCATGGGTTCACTATGAAATTACAATGACAGTGTCAAAACATGTCGTGAACAACAGCTATAGTATGTGAAAACTACAACAAAAAAGTCCAGACAGCATTGTTCATCACATGATGGTCACAGATGTTTCATCCCTTATTTTTTATTATTATTATAAAAAACATGTGTCAGAACACAAACAGATGATTTGTGACATTTAAATTGTGAATAAACAGCTGGTGAGAAGATTGAAAATATTGTTTTAGAAAAATGTTGAAACACATTTTTTAAGGTTAGTCTATTTTTATACATAAGACTAATACAATGATTGGCATTTGTGTATCATAACCAATCATGGACATGTCCATTACATGTGAAGCAACAGCCATTCTGAGGTGTTTAAATGACTCCCACTAAAGTGAGTAATGCAGTGTTAATTTTGGCAGGCATTTTTGATTTAGTCTTAGTCTTTATCTTGAGACGAAAATGCTTAATAGTCTTAGTCACATTTTAGTCATTTGAGTCTTTCATAGTTTTAGTCTAGTTTTAGCCAACGAAAATTCATTGTATTTTTGTCAACTTTTAGTCATTACTTTTAGTCAAAGTGCTGTTAACAGCATTTATTTTGGTAGCTATTTTATATGTAGTATTCAAACAAAAATAGGCATCAATTCTTCTCTCTTTAGACCAAATCAATTAAGCTCATGAGAAATTTGAATCAAGGATTGAATTTGGAAAAACTGGAATACATTTTCATTTTTTGGTAGAGATACAAATTAAACTCATTTTTCAGATACAGTAGCTTTACTTAATTATACATTTATTTAACATCTTTTGTTGGTTAACATTTATGACACGGATAGGAATGCTGTCCCTTTAAGACGGAAGGCATGTAATACTGACACACATTCAGTTTTCACCCACCTGTTTACGCTCACTTAAGCCATAACCGACTGTATTTACGTGAGATACTCTGACTCTACACAATAGACATTTGAACTGCTGTGTGTGTATTTGAGCACCAAGAGCTGATCGCGCGCTGTATGAGAACTGAAGAAGTGGAGCGTGCGCGAGAGAGAGTAGCCTACTTCTATCAGCGCGATTCCGCCGTCACTAACTTTAAGTTAATCGATAACGAACTGTGACTCCCGGGAAAAACGGGACGTCTGGTCACTCTATCCCTAAAAAAAAAAAAACCTTAAAGTGCTGAGGCCATTGTTTCAGATCGCTAGTTCGCGTTTTTGGCAGCCTATCCGTCTGCTGCGGCTGCCATACTGAGACTAGATATAAACGCCCCTCATCTGATTGCAATCCAATGACAGAGACGCACATTTTGAAAGACAATACAGTTAACTTACAATACAGTTTTTATCATCAGATATTAATTTTAGCTCGTCAAGGTCTAGTCTTAGTCACAGAAAAAAGGTTCGTTGACGAATATTTTTCGTATTCGTCTTCGTCGACGAAATTAACACTGGAGTAATGTTTAGTTCAGTGCACTGTAAAAAATAAAATAAAATAAAAAAAATAAGTTGAGCGAACTTAAAGGTTTTTTTTACCAGCTTCAGCAGATTTTTGAGTTTGCTCAACTTATTTTTGTGGGAGATTCTCAAATTTTTGTTGCATAAACTTAAAATGACAAGTTGAGAAAACTCAAAAATCTGATGAAGCTTGTTGCCTTAAAATTTTAAGTTGGCTCAACTTTTTTTTTTTTTTACAGTATGGACATAAAGGAAGCTCTCTTTAATTGATTTACAATTTGAAAAGGTATATTTATTTGAAGCTGGTCTTGAATAAATTGTTAATTAGGACTTGTAGCCTATATGGCGTGTATACTGTTTGAAAAAAAAGAAGGTACAAAAGCTGCCACTGGAGCAGTACCTTTTCAAAAGGCACCCCCTTGTACCTTATTTACACCTCAAGTCTGCATATTTAATACCTTACATATACCTAAATGATACATAATGAAAATGGTACACACCCAGTGACAGATTTTATACCTTTTTTCATTCAGATCAGTGTACAGATAACACATTCAAAGTATATAAGGAAGAAAGCAGAATAATTTTAAAAAATCAAAGTTTTTCAGGTAGGCCTATAAAAAGGCTTTTTAAATTTTTTTTATGCAGTACACACACGAACAGTATTTGATCATTAGTCACTGTAACAATCCTTAGTTAGAAGGCATGTTTTTTTCTGTACTGAAATTCCTCAGAAATAATTGTTTTTGAAGTGATTCTCAGAGAGAACTCTGGGAAATTTATGTAGTCTGAAATATCATATAACCAAATATGTGAATTAAAGTGCACAGACTGATCTGAAAAGAAATAAATCACAAACATCTAAGCAAGACCAAGCAAAAAAGTGGCAGTGGAACTTCATTTCATTTACATGGGATCGTGTGCAATTAAGGCTTGAGCCTGTGTTGTGCTTCCACTTCCCCCTACTATAAATATTAATAATTGGGGACAAAGAAGGGTATGGATATAATTTAACTGAAACATCTTGACCACTCCCAGGCGGTTCCCGTGCACTTTTAATAAAATCCAAACCACGGCCATCGTGGGAATGTGTCAGGTAAACCTTCCAGAACTTCAATCTGCAAAAAGCACAGCCTGGCAATAAAACAGGGTGGATCAGACACATTCTTAAAGTCTGAGTACTTTTGTGGATTTTCATCCCATAATGCAGTTTTAAAGTCAGATGTTATTTGCTTTAGATGTTAAAGCTTGGTCTTTTTCCCCCAGGCTTCACTCTCAAGTATTTTAGGGAAGCAAGGGAGCTCTCCTCAATGAAAATCTCAAATGATCTGAAGCAAATGGAGTTTGACATCGGAGCTGCTGTACCCACGAGATGTCTGATGGTGTGGCGTGCTGGTTGCTCTGAATTAAGATCATGTTTTAAAAGAACATTTCAAAGCTTGAAAACAGCCCGAGCTGAGTACCGAGACACGAATTGCATGACTCTCTATGGAACGTTTGTGCATAAATCGAATTACATTGCTATGAATATAATTCCCATGTTTTCTTTTCCTCGTCTGAAGTCCTTTCCATAAGAAAATAAGCCATCTGAATTTTTGTGTTTTACAAATGAAAACATGTCTGTCCAGCTCGCTGAAAGAGTTGTGCCATATTCTTTAATCTGTCGACTTTTATGTGTGTGCTTGGAATGCGTACATCATGTTGACTGTTTCATCGAGGCCTTGCTTCTTATATTTAGGCAAACTGAAAGAACTGAGCCTGTATGGATGCTGATTTTAAACAGGGATTCTTAGAGCATCTGTACCGAAGATAAGCAGCAGTCTGAGACGTAAAACAATAGCCTGTCCAACAGAAACAATGTTAACAGCCTAAATCAGTTGCTCTTTGTCTAAACTGCTTACCCAGCAACATGTCCACAAAGCTGGTCATCACCTGAAGATCTAGGGATCTACACACACACACATCAAAATCAGTTCATGTTCACCTAACACATTGAATATGCATGATAACAAATGATTTCATTATATTAATGTTGTTCTGATTATGGTAATTTTGTCCACAAATGCCACACATCCACTACATTAACAGAGGACCAGAAAGAATATCAATAGTTGCAGTCTTTTACAAATAAATAATTTCATCAAGATAGGGCAGGCAAACTAACTTTTTATTAATAAAACAATCCCAATCAGTGTGATCTCATTAGTAATCATAGTTATTCGCAAGTAAATTTGATTCTTTTACACATACATTTTTGTATGTTTGCATAGTCATGGAAATGTAGCTACAGTAAATAATTAAAGTAGGCCTACTGATAGCATCTTAAATGCACTGTATGAATGAATTTAGAGACCTAGTCACTAGTGGGGAGAAAGGTGGTGACGATTATCGGGGCTCATAGCTGTCAGGGCCTCCAGTGATTTCAACCGGCTTATCATTTATCAAGTTTATCATTCGCACATGTTGTTCAGCCTTGCCAATTTAAACATTCAAGCGATTTTAAATCATTCAAGCTCAAGAAGATGAGAAAGAACTCAATTCAGTACTCAATTCATACAACGTGCAAGCCCAGAGTTGAGTTCTTTCGTGACTTCTTGCTTTTGAATGGACAAATACACCTTGCCAATTTGAACATTGGTTTTTTGAATGATTTTGCAATTTAAAACCATTTAAGCGCAAGAAGAAGCGTACAACCTTAATTCAGTGATGGCACGTTGTGTTCTGTGCATCTCACAGCCTGCGAACACTGCAGTGACTTCTCTTTTGCATCTTATTGCACATGAACATACAAATACATACAAAATTGTGCCAAAATCTTGGTGAGTATCCTTGAGAACTGTCACTGACTGCTCCTAATTTACTAGCAGCTGTTGTTGTCTTATATGTTAATCTAAGACAAAAGAGAGAGAGAAAATGTATAACTTTTGTAGCTTTAACGAGGATTAATCTATATTTACAGAGAAGACTATGCAAAGCTATTTTACATTTAACTATTTAATTTCTGTAGCCGTATCACCGACAAACCAAATATGTATATTTGTTATATTTATGCTATTTAAATGCATGATTTTAAATTGGCCCACAGGTACAACCTGCAGCGGGGCCCGCATACCCCAGCTAGGGCCTTATTTCAATATTTACGAATCTTTTTTGGTCATATACTTTTGGAATACTGAATTTTTGGAAATAATACTGTAATTTTATTGAGTTTAATCAATGACATTAATGGTATGATACAATGGTTTCATGTATTCTTAAAAAATATCTATATAAACTTTAAAAAAAAAAAGGTGTTACTGGGGTGGTACCCTAAGGTACAAAAGCTAAAAGGTACTAATATTTACACTTTAGGTATTGAGATAGGTTGACAATGGTTACATGTTGTCACAGCTTGATTTGTATTCAAAGAGACCAGACACATTTCACATGATCAGCTGCAATGTGCCCTCCCTACAAAAATCTACTACTTGGAGTCAGGATCTTTTTTGAGCCTGATGACTATATGCTCCTGTTTCTTGCCCATACCTTACAGGGCCAATTCTTAAAACTACAAACATGTCTCGTGAGGCCTGTATTTCTCAAAGTCTATCCAGTTACTGAAATCTGTGCTGGGAGTACCTAGAGGGAATGGAAGTCGGAAACACAGCTGAGAACCATCGTGGTTTGACGCGCATCCAGATCTTTTGGACACAGGCCAAATTCAAGTAAAAACGTTTCCTTTGGTTGTGTAATAGGAGCTTCAGTTTTTATAATTTCATCCTTTGTCAAGTGGGGTCCTTGATGGAAAAAAAAAAGAATGAAAAAAACTGTGAATTAAGCGGTTAATAAACTAAACCATCATACTGCTGTCTCTACACATTTTTACAAAACCATATCCATGTTCAAACACTGGTACATTGGTGTAACATTGCTGTTTGTGCGCACGTTGCGATCATTGTGTTTTCTTAAATCCTTAAACAAATCTTTTAAGAAAACAGTTCAATAACCCAAAAATTAATATTGAGTTACTTAGATACAACATTGCAAGTTACTTTGTTTTTGCTCAGCCAACGAAAATAGATTTAAACAAACACAAAACCACAACAGAATCAATCGTCTCCGAGAACACACAGTACTGGCTTTACTGAATGAATCAGTGTTTTGTAACAAATCATTTGAGTAAATGATTCCATGACATACTACTAAAGGCAATCAGTTGTTTCACTCCTGAATGAATCAGTGTTGTGAAGGAATCGGTTGAGTGAATGATTCAGTGACATAAAGAGAGTCACTTATTGCCACCTACTTTATTTCTAACATTCAAATGTCAAATTTAACAGACTGTTTTCTACTGAAAATTTAGTCTTAATGATATATCTTTCCTTCATTTATTCAGTATACCCTTAACTCGCCTACACTTTTAAGGCTGTGTATTTTTACCTGTTGTACAGGCACTTTGCTATTTGACACGATTTGTTAATTTGTTTGTAAATTACTTTATTAAGAAAGTGTTTTAAAGGCATATAATAGCATAATGCTATATTTCAGAGGAGTAAAACGAATACAAATCCCACTGATTTTTATTGCTAACCTGACACTGTTATCAGTAGTTCAAGATACACTTCCATAGATTTCTCTTTTAACTCTATTCCATCAGATCAAGTCATTCTGATAAGAAAATAAAAAAAGACTGAGGCGGATTGCTGGACTGTTCAACTGTCTCTATTGCCATGGAAACAGGATTGCAAGCAGTATTTTAATGTTTGCATTACATAATGCTTCATGCTTCAGACTTCTCTAACCAAACCTAATGTTATGAAATGTAGATTTTTCCTGTTGAAGTAAAAGGTTTGCATCCTCATGCATAAAGTCAGATCGTTTTAGACAGACTGTTTGCAGTTGATTGATAGATTAACCACACAGGATTTATTTGCAAAGAATTTTTACATCAGAAAAAGACCTTCAAGAAGACAGTGACAGACCTTAGAAGGTCAGTGAAGGAAGTTCCAGCTGCAGAGGCTTGTTCCTCTGCTTGAACATCAACAGCGCTGCACAGCAGAGTAGCAGGAAAGCGAAATTGATCAGAGCTGAACAAGACTAATGAAAAAGGAAGCCCTGCATCAAGGAGGAAGGAAGACTGAAATTGCTTCAAGACTGAAATGTGTATGAATTTTAAAGAGGGGGGCTCTGGGACAAAGAATCCTAACTGATAAGGAAACTCTGACGTCTCTGTGAGGACATATTAAGGCCACAGAGGTCATAAGCAGTCTGAGAGGACTGGAAGCGCAATGGGCAGTGTTGATACTGAGGCTGTTTCAGTGAGCTGTATTGTTTGTAACAGCACAGATGCTAATCTGGCCACTGAGTAAATTTAATGAAAGCATCCCTCACAACATCCCGCCTGGATAATAATATTTATCCAACATCACATGCAACTGTGCAACAAGGGAGAGCATTCCGTTGAGTGCTGAAGTTTGTTACTCTGATAAAATGTTATGTAAATGCTCTTATAAAGCGTTTCTTCCGCGTTGAGGCTCAATTCAAGACTGTTACAATTTCAGGAATATAATTTAAGGAGTTTATTCTTTGCCACGTTGTCATCTTGAATCATTTACATAGCATTGTGGTTGCAGGAAAGCGCCTGTGCTTTGTCAGCGCTTGATGAACCTGTAAAGATACTCTAATACCTTCTGAAATAGGGTTCACAAAGAGCCTTACTGCATTGCAGCCGTCAAATGAGAGTTTTAAAATCTTTTGTGAAAGTTATTACTTGCAGATCTTGCACTATGATAATTAAATATTCACCACAAATCTGAATCTGGAATTTCTAGTCAGGTAAATTTGCATGTGGTTGTAATTTTAAGCGTACTTTTATGTGCAGTAGAGAAGGTATATTGTTTATTATTTAATTATTATTTTATATTAAATGTATTATTATAGTTATTTTAATGTAAGAAAATAAAGTCAGCACATTTTAAATGAAATTGTTTGAAATAAATGTATTACATTTTTTTGAAAGCAACAGCGTCAACTATGGTGCATGTTTTTTTTTTTTTTTTTGCCAGCAGTGCATTAAGACCAAAGATAACAAAGTTTAAAAATGGCATTATGTATTTTCAGAATTTTAATTCCTTAAACATCCACATAACTTTATTTAAAAGGGCCTTTTAACTCAAGTGTACAAATTGGACACTTTCTTGGTCTGTATTTTTCAAGCAAGTTCAATAATATAGGCATTAAAGAAATTTTGTTGCATTCATTTATTGGCACTTTTATTCAAGCGTTGTGGTATTTCACAAAAGAACAGTTAACATTTCACGAGAGACAGCAGTGTGTTTTAAGGAATGAAAAAATGTTCTGGATGTGGCTTGGGTATTGGATATTAAAAGCAATATGAGTGGGTAGCGCTAAAGATCACAAACTGTTATAACAGCTATTTACAACTATGTCAGGTTTTATATACATACTAAAAGTGATAATATATCTCGACATGCCATATTTAAAAGCCATGTCAGGTTCGGGTTTTAAAAAGATTCTTTAGATTTCACAGTTGGGTCAAGGTTTGGAAGGTTAGAACGGTCTGGTTAGCCTCTGCTGGCAAATACTGTAACTACACCATCTGCCTGCAAAAAGCGTCTTTCTGCTTCATTCAAAAGTAGACATGCATTGTGAGAAACAGATTTGCAAGCAACATATAAATTGTAAATATATCATTATATCATAGTTTTACCAGTGACTAATTTTGCTGCTCATGTGATTGGTTCAATAAACAAGCAAAACCTGCACCATCCAAACAACAGTGCCAATGTGATGAGTGTTTGTGATAACGGGTGGCTTTCTTCTTGGATTTCACAGGCCTTTTAGATCATCTAACTACAAATCTAAAAATCTAATTAAATCACTACGAACGGTCATTCATCTGATATTTAAAGGAATAGTTCACCCCAAAATTAAAATTTGCTGAAAATGTTCTCATCTTCTGGCCACCCAAGGTAGATGAGTATACATAACTTGCTCACCAATGGATCCTCTGCAGTGAATGGGTGCCATCAAAATGAGAGTTCAAATTACAATAATCCACAAGTAATCCATACGACTCCAGTCTATCAATTAATGAAAAGCTGCGTGTTTGTAATAAACAAATCCATCAAGGCATTTTTAACTTCAAACCTAAAATATTGCAGTAAAGAATTAATCTCGTCTGAATCAGGAGAGAAATTTGCACAAATCAAGCACTGTTTACTAGTATTATGCTTTATGGATGCCTAAATGATGGATTTGTTTCTTACAAACAATGCTTTTCACGTCACAAGGCGTTAATTTATCAACTGGAGTCATGAGAATTACTGTGATGTTTTTGAACTCTCATTCTGATGGCACCCATTCACGGCAGAGGATCTATTGGTGAGCAAATGATTTAATGTTTAATGTAAAATTTCTCCAAATCTGTTCTGACAAAGCAACACTTCTCATCTACATCTCGAATGGCCCCGATGTTGAGTACAGTTTAAACAAATAATTATTTTTGGGTGAACTATTACTTTAAGTATCCCTCCTACTACAACACCTGTAATGGCTGAGGCACTGAATAATGAACACCAGATTATAGGAACACTTTGCGATTCTGAAAAAAATGAAAAATGCATTCCATTGACGTGTGCTGAAAATAGATCGGTTTTGTTTGTAATATGACTAGGACAAAGTAACAAGATATGGAAAAGGAAAGCATGTTGCATTAGCTGTTCAATTGTATATTGAGATTTCAGCTGTAGTGTGCATGCATACAAACAGGTACATTTTCTTCTCTGTTTAAGGGCATTGCTTAGTCAACTCTCTGCCTCATAGTCTGTAGTCTTCTGATTAAAAAGAATTCAAGGAATTTTTTCCATGTGGTATTCCATTGCCAGATGTGAGGTCAAAGAATGACTTTGTATCAGCTGTGTTTGAAGTGCATTTGAACTGTACTCCAATAGGCATTCAGCGTCATGACTTTAAGCTGTTGGTTCATAATTTTGATGGTAAATTGAAGAGCATCTGGCATGTTAAACATTTAGGACGACTTTAAAGGGATAGTTCACCCAAAAAGAAATGCACCTTTCGGGTTTCACAGACAAAAGAAAGTCTAGACAAAAGAGATTTGGAACGAGATGAGGGTAAGCAGTGTTGGGAGTAACTTGTTACATGTATTGGAATTACATAATTTAATTACAAAATAAAATGTAACTATAATCAATTCTGATTTCAGATTTGATTTCAGAAACAGTATCATAGCTATTAAACTATATCTTGTTATGATTTTAAATCTGTATTTAACCTGTATTTTAAAGAGGTGAGAAAGTCTGATTTTGTAGTGGCTGTACTTTAAAATGAAATTATTATAAACTTGATTCAAGTGATGAAAGATTCTGAAAGTCTGACAGTAATCAGTGTTGAGTACTGCTGTAAGGTTAACCCCGCCTGCTTTAAATGTTTAAAAATGATTAACAGTTGAAAACATTCATTAGAAATTTAGAAAGGTCGTCAAATGTAATCTGTTTCATTACTTTGCTAAAGTAATTGAAATAGTTACACTACTTATTCGATTTTAAATAGGGTAACTTGCAATCTATTACATTTCCAAAGTAACCTTCCCAAAACTAAGGGTGAGTAAATGACAGATTTTTCATTTTTGAGTGAACTATCCCTCAGCCTTAAAATGTGTTCTGGAGGAGTTGTATGGACTAGTAGTGGAAAAATGTTGTGTGTGAGAGACACCTGTTGTGATGAGCAGCAAAGGAAGTGAGTTGTGTTTGCTTTGGCTACATGACCTGTGTTCACATAGTGTCTCTGCAGTCTGGGATCATTTGCACACACCCTCTTGAAGATCTATGAGGAATTTCAGACCACAGCTATGACAGTCTACTGGCCCACTGAATGGACACCAGCTCACAGAAAACACATCCAAACTGTTGATTCTGTAGTTTAGAAGCTACATTACAAGAGCAAGATGTGCTGCTCTTAAAGGGATAGTTCACCCAAAAATGAAAATTTGATGTTTATCTGCTTACCCCCAGGGCCTCCAAGATGTAGGTGACTTTGTTTCTTCAGTAGAACACAAACGAAGATTTTTAACTCAAACCGTTGTAGTCTGTCAATCATATAATGGCAGTCAATGGGCTCCACGGCTTTGAGAGTCAAAATAACATACACAAACAAAACCAAATTAAACCCTGCGGCTCGTGACGATACATTGATGTGTAAAGGCACGAAACGATCGGTCTGTGCAAGAAACTGAACAGTATTTATATCGTTTTTTACCTCTGATTCACTGCAAGGTCTGAACTGTCCTGAGCGTGTTCTCAACAGCCGGTGGACCATTGACATTCCTAATTGAGATTGTAGATAGTGTGTCAATGGTCCATTTGAGAGATAGGTGGCGGTAATGTACTTATAAGTCTGCGATCTGCCGTAAAGCAAGAAGACGACGACGTGTCACGCGCCGGCTATTGAGAACGTGCTCAGGAAAGTTTGGACATTGCGGTGAATCAGAGGTAAAAGAACAATATAAATACTGTTCAGTTTCTTGCACAGACTGATTGTTTCGTGTCTTTACACATCAATGTATCGTCACCAGCCGCAGGGTTTAATTTGGTTTTGTTTGTGTATGTTTTTTTGACTCTCAAAGCCGTGGAGCCCATTGACTGCCATTATATGATTGACAGACTACAACGGTTTGAGTTGAAAATCTTTGTTTGTGTTCTACTGAAGAAACAAAGTCACCTACATCTTGGATGCCCTGGGGGTAAGCAGATAAACATCAAATTTTCATTTTTGGGTGAACTATCCCTCTAAGGTCGGCCTACCCAGAATTGCGTGTTGTAAGAGCCGCTAGTGATAAGCACAGAGAGACTATTGAATTTCATACATTTTTCTTTTAATTGATCAATATGTATCAATCTAAATAAGTTACAATTCTTCTGAGTGTTTACAAAGCCTTGTAAATATACTTATCAGGTAAAATTTGCTCTGACAAGGCAGATATACTGTTTACAAAAAGGAGTCTGTATATTTCACACAAGAAACAATGTTAAAATCAACACTAAGAAAAACGAAACCTCTACAAAAATATCAATAAATAACATCACATCTTATGTTGATACATTTACTTACATCAGTATACAATTGCCATCATACCAAGCCTGAATAAAACCCTAGATTTTTTGACGCACAAACCATAGAGATGGTTTTAAATGTGACATCTCACATTTACATATCATCATTACTGAATCATCACAAATGTTAAAAATATACTTTATATGCTATTAAACTGATAGATTATTGATAACCACCTCCTGACAAAGACAATCTAAAGACATAAAGTTCAAAAATGTACATGTGCAATATAAATTGAACATAGCTTTTCAAAATCTGTTGTTGAAAGGTAGACCGGCTTGTGTTGTGTATAAAATCATTCTGTGACGTATTTCTATAGCTATTATGTAACTTCCTGACAAACTCCTCTCTTTTTAAACCAAAGAAATTGCTTGCCTGGATGCAGGACGATGAACGACGAAGTATCAGCCATGATTTAAGTAGAATCATCTTTTCATCTAGCATTCAAAAAGTGTGATGTTTAACATTAAGCGGGCTGTACAAGACAACTGACATAAAAAGGTAATAATGGACCCTATAGTAGGGATTGATGTATTTCAGTTTTTTTCAAACATCTTGACACTTCTTAAGTGGGTTTAATCAATCAAATCTTGAAGCCATTACTGTGAAGGCCAGTCGGACAACATTTGGTCATGAGGCACCCAGCAGCGTGTATGATACTGTACATGGCAGTGTAAATCAAAAGAGCTGAAATTATATTGGATTATTATAATTAGTGGGACTAAAACCTATGAATGAAATCACTTGTAGAAAATCTGAATTTATCATAATAAATAAAACAGTTCAGTGTTTCAGCATGAAGCCAAATTTGATACATCAAGGCTTGCTGATACATGTTGACAGAGAGGAACATCATTTTAAAGTTCACATCAGTTTCGTATTCATCAGTGCCTCTTGACAAAGTCTACAAAGAAGAAAGAATGGATGTTTATCAGTGTGTTCTACTGGACATTCTCTAAAGGAAGAAGAGTGTTGCGTTTAAAGTAAGCTTAGGCTCTGAGTATCACTCTTACCGTCCTCAATATCTCATAACCGCTTCTCCCCATCGACCCAGCAGCTGACTGGACTCAAGTCAGCTGACCGTTTTCTACAAAACTGACAGGCTTCTACAGAGTTTTCCTCAAGATGAGTTTGGCAGGAAAAAAAAAGGTCTGTAGCTAAATAAAAAAAGACCTTTTTTCTTTACAGAGTCAAGAAGCCTTGCGAGCACTTCTCCTCTAATAATTCAACTTTCCTGAGTTTACGAATTGAAGAGCAAGAGACATTTACAAGGAAAAAAACACTACAGCATGTCTATAAATATTTCTGGGTTCCTGGGATGGTGTTTGATGAGCTCACAGACCCATTTGAGATGCACCTTCCCTGAATTTGAACACCCCAGCAGTCGACTTACGACTACAGACTACGCTGCTGAGAAGTTGGATCTTATGGAGTCTTCCCGCAACTGACGGTGCTTCCCGATGTCGCACTCTTCTCGAGGTGTTCTCCGTTCAATGGTTATCCTGTAATTTTTCCTGGGGAACAATGAAGAAAAATATCATGAATGTAGATGATATTGTATGAGCAGCAATAAGAATGTTCTAGTAATACTCAAACTCAAAAACAATAAAACTGACATTTAAATGCCAGATACTTCACACAATATAATTAAAAAATAATTGTTTTCGGTGTTTACCTAAAGAAGTAGAATGCCAAAAGGAGAGCCGTTCCCAGAATTCCACCTACTATTATCCCAGTCACTGCCGATACACCTAGTCCACCTGCTTAGGAAAGAAAATGAAACCATTTGTAAAGAAAGCAGCACATCTATATAATTTAGCGAGGTTCACCGAGTGGGGGTTTTCAAAAGGGGGGTCTGTAAGAAGATGCTATCATTACTATTGTAAGTAATAATAATAATAATAATATTATTATTATTATAATTAAAGGGATAGTTCACCCAAAAATGACAATTCTGTCATTAATTACTCACCCTCATGTCGTTCCAAACCCGTAAGACCTTCATTCATCTTCAGAACACAAATTAAGATATTTTTAATGAACTCTGAGAGCTCTCTGACCCTCCCATAGACAGCAACTCAACTGAAAGGTACCTAATAACGACTTTATTCAACAATTCTTCTCCTCCAAATCATGTATTCCGCCATTATCTCGAGTAACACGACGCATGCGCGTGCTTTCCCCTGCATGTAAACAAGATAATCACCACGTGCATGCGTTGTTTACGTGCAGAGGTACTCTCGATAATGGTGGAATAAAAAAGTATTCTCGTAGCTTAGTAAAATTGCACATGGTGCTGCTGATGTAGAACACGCTGTGTCTTGTTTACATGCAGAGGAAAGCACGAGCATGCGTCGTGTTACTCTTGATAATGGCGGAATACATGATTTGGAGCAGAAGAATTGTTGAATAAAGTTATTTTGTGTTCTTTGCACACAAACGGAATTCTCATAGCTTCGTAAAATTACAGTTGAACCACTGATGTCACATAGACTATTTTAATGACGCCCTTATACGTTTCTGGGTCTGGGAACATTTCAGTTGCATTGCTGTCCATGCAGGGTCAGAGAACTCTCGGATTTCATCAAGAATATCGTCATTTGTGTTCTGCAGATGAATGAAGGTCTCACGGGTTTGGAACAACATGAGGGTGAGTAATTAATGACAGAATTTTTGATGAACTATCCCTTTACTAATAATATTATTATACGAAATAATAAAAAAATCATTGTGTTCTTTGCCATCTGTTGTCTTAATTTTGACTTAATCATGCTGTTACAAAAAACAAGTGTCAGTCTTGAAGAAGCAGAGGTAATTTACATGATGGATCACTGTGTTTTAGGTGTGGAGGCTCTGGTGCTGTTCGCAAGGAGAACCATTCCCTCTTAAAGCCAGGCATGATCTGGAAACTTCCATTGGTGCCAAAGTAGCTCATGACAGTCTGAATGCATAAAAAAAAAAAAAAAAAAAAATTACTTAGCATTTCTTAATTCCGGCACAAACATTAACAAAATCCTACAGCTAAGTTTCAAATGTCTGAATTTCAGTTATTGTCCTGATCTTTTTTGTGTGTGTAAAATAAAGCAGAGATGATTATGTGCACATACCTCGTGCGTTCCTGCCTCTGGGTCTGTCATCCTAACGACAGAGAAATCCCCATTCCGGTCACCACTGGCATCTAGAGACACCTGGCCAGCAATGCCTGTTTAACGGAATGTGAGGAATGAGAAAATTAATTAGTTTGAAGAGTCAAGCATTCCAAGGAAAACACCAGCAAGAGTCGACAAATTCCGGGTGGGCAATACAACAGGAAATCTCATCCGCCTCCTGCCGTTTTTGTTGGCTTTGACTGCAGAAATGGTAATTTCATCTGTACATCTGTGTTCCTGAATTCTTGAGATTTTTAAAATATTATTTCATTTAACAGGAAAACATGACCCTGTTCCTGATGATTCTGGCCGAGCAAAACATTGTTATTTCACGTTTAGTTGTCTTGCTGTGGTCATTGAGACGGGTCTGGGCCGCAGACATGTCTGAGCACTTATTTTGTAAGGGAAGTTTAATGAATTACAGTGGCAAGAATACCGGCGAGCCCTCTGTTCACAACTACAATAATGGAAATCAAATGTGGTGAATAATAATGGGAATCAAATAGAACTTGGTCAGTGTTAGGATTCCAGTGTTCTCTTTAATTGACAAATATGCATTATTATTAATAATAAGCTTAGAGTGTATAGTATTATTTAAAGGGGTCACGAAATTGATTTTTACATTTTATACAGGTGCACTTTTTTTGTTCACCCAATGGTCATAATTTAGAAATAAATGTTAATTTTCTACCCCAGATGTAGCCCTCTGATTTGAATGTTCTGTTGGAAGGGGAGTGTCTGCTATAAGACTTCAATGTAAATGCCCACTGCTGTGATTGGCTAACATCTTTGCATATGAAATGAACATTACATGTGGAACTCTCTTGAAAGCTTTTACTGTGTTTTTACTAAAACAGCTGCCAAGATTAACTAGTTGTGAAAAGTGTTGATTATAATACTATACTTAGAACTACTCCCATAGCATCAAAGGTTGCAGCGCTGCACTGTAGCCGAACACTGTCATGTCTACTGAGAACACGATGCAGTTATCTCCTTATTGCAACACAAATTCTGCAATCTAACAAATACTACTGTACCACTGATTATATCATGATTGGTTTACACGTTACCATCAAGAACAGTGTGAAGTTGCTTGTTTAGTCACTGGTTTGATTTAGAAATGTATAAACAGCAGAAGTAAACTACTTTGTGACAAAGAACATCTGAACGTCAGCGGCCTTACATATTGCACCAATCACTGGCCATGAACTTTTTATGTTTCTTGAGGTAAGTTCATAAAGTTTGGAAAGTTTTTAATCTTTTCCTAACAGCAGTAACGCTCTTGTGATTGATGGGCAGACACGAGTTGTTCAGAATGTTGTAGGTACTCCTAAAGTCTCATATACAAAACTGTTGCTTTTTAAATACATTTGTTTCCTTTAAACAATAAATTTATGTACCCAAACTTTCATCCATAGAACTCTCTCTGATATGCAGTGAACATTCAGTAGAGGTGTAATGGTACACCCCATACCCAAGATGCACATATTCAAAATCAGCCTGACTAATTGTCTCATGTAATCACCCTATTCTGACACCGTTTTTGGGAATTACCTTCAAATGTTCTGTTCCACATTCTGTGGGTGATTTCCAGTCCATCCTTTTTTGTCAGACCGTTACTCATCACCTCACGCAAGGCAATTGCGTACAGAATCAAAGCATCATGGAAACCCTCCATAAACATATTGACCTGCAATTTAAAAAAAAAAATGGGGGGGGGGGTGTAAGTTTATGTAAATGTTTCATTTATTTATTATTTAAATAATAAATCATATTCTTTATAAAAAGAATAAATAATTATAAGTAAAACAATATAATACATTTTATGACTTTTATGACAAAAATTTGAATACATTTGCTTGCTTTATGCATTTATTTATTTTTACAGTATTCATATATTTACTTATTTTTTTTCCATATATTTGGACCTTCATAGCTTTCCTTTATTTTTGAACAAACAAAATGAAATAGAATTACATGATATTATTAGAAAACTGTAAGTAAAGGTTATTGTAAGAGAATCCAGAAGCAGCTTATCTATCAATATTATACTTCAGTTAAACTGCAAATGAATGAACAACTGCATTCAGTGTTTTCTAACATCAAGAGTGAATAAGCTGGAGAGGATTCATAAACAGCACTGTGTTGTTCAATGAAATGTTAAGCAACTAAAAAAATAATATGGGCTACCCAGCCGCCATGAATACTGAAAAGCACATACTAATAGATGCTCATGTTATGATATGGATTAATGGTCTGTTCCTGCCGCAGAGCCGTATGCTGCATGTGTACAGCCCAAGGCAAACAATAGTAAAACCTGGGGCTTAGTCAGTCTGCAGCCCGGGGGAGATTCGATAACCGGCTGCCAAGATTACTGTATATTTACATTCACCCTCAACTGCCTAATAAGAGTGAAACAGCAGGAAAAGCTGATATAGTCATATGACTGTTTATATACATATTCATTTTTGGAAGCGTGAACAGAGGTGAAATCTCTAAGCATTCACAGCATAACAAACCCTGCCGTGTTTTCATACAGAGCACAGCTTGCGATTCAGCAGCACAATGTATCGGACTGAACATTCCTCGTGCAAAATAATGTCATGCTTTCTCATTGCGAAACAAATCCTGCTGATATTTAAGTTTAGGCACTATTGGTAACAGTTTGTGTAAAACTGATGGCATCTCAGTTCAAGAATGTGATATGAAAGGGATATAGAGGAGATTTTTATTAAATTTCTATTATTTTAACTCAGAAGTTAAAGGAGAGGTTTAGAGGCCAGTCACCCACATTGAGATTTGTGGTTTCCATCACAGTTTGCAGCACCTTTAAATGATGAAGTGATTTCTTATGTACCAAAAATAAACAAATCCACTGTAAGGTTTTCTTAACTTCTTTAGAGCCTGTTTAGCCTGCCCATTTAATTTTTGTTAATTAAAAATAATAATATATGACTAAAATCAGACTGTTTATTTATGAAGCTTGTTATATATATATATATATATATATATATATATATATATATATATATATATATATATATATATATATATATATATATATATAGAGAGAGAGAGAGAGAGAGTTTAATAAATAATGTTTGTACTGTTAAATTCCTCCATAGATGTTGCAAGGGGAAAGAAAACGGCCCTAATTCCTAGTTGGCCCAACTGCAGTGATTAAACCAAAACAAGCCCAGCATCATTAGAGTGAATGTAACTCATCCTCAGGGCTCACTGGACACACTGTTTTTACCAATAAGCCTGTTTCTGTTTATTTGGCCTGATTAACTTCAGGCTCTGGCATGAAAAGGTGCAACCGCATGTCAGTTTCCTCACCCTGATGAAAAATTACCAAGTGCTGTCTTTCTGTCACTACCAGCTATACTGCAATGACAGAAAGGCCAGAACAGACCTTTAAGATGCCATCTATGGAGAAACAAATATGAAAAATAAATTGATAAATGACCCACTGCAGCATAATGTTTATTTCATACTTTTTTCCTCAAAATGGAATGCAGCAAGAAAATAAAAGCCAACCAAATGTTCAGACATCTTCCATTTTATACATGGAGCGCTTCTAGTCATTTAGAATTCAATCGCTGCAGTAGGACTTTTTCTCATTGATTGAAGACCACTAAAACCATACATAATGAAGCCTTTCAGATGAGTGGTAAAACCACTTCAAACGATGAGAATCAAAGTCCAATTCCAATGGCTGAGTCATATATTCTGTGATGACCTGGTAAGAAAACCTTAACAGAAACACAAAGATCGTATTCTTTATCCTTGTACCACAATTGCACTGCTTATATACAGTGCCTATAAAACGTATTCATTTTTTTCACGTTTTGTTATGTTGCTGCCTTATGTTAAACTGCTTTAAATTACTTTTTTCCACATTAATCTACACTCCATAAACCATAATGTCAGTGCAAAAACAGAATTGTCACACCTTTGTAAATTTATTAACATTAAAAAACCTGAAATAAGTACATTGCATAAGTATTCATACCCTTAACTCAGTACTTAGCCGAAGCACATTTTAAGCTTCAAGTCTTTTTAGGTACGGTGCGACAAGCTTTGCTCATCAACATTTGGCAATTATCTGCCATTCTTCTCCTCGCCTCTTCACCTCTCAAGCTCTGTCAGGTTGGATGGGGCAGATGCACATTTTCAGGTTTCTCCAGAAATGTTTGATTGTGTTCAATCCCAGGCTCTGGCTGGGCCACTCATGGACATTCACAGAGTTGTCTATAAGCCACTCTTGCTGTGTGTTTAGGGTCATTGTCCTGATGGAAGGTGAACCTTCTGCCCAGTCTGAGGTTCTGAATGCTCTGGACTGGGTTTTCAATATTTCTATCTTGGCTATCTCAATATTTTGGTGCATTGAGCTTTTCTTCTACTCTGACGAGTCCCTCAGTCCCTGCTACTGAAAAACAGCCCACAGCATGAGGCTGCTACCACACTTTACTTTTGGGATGGTACTCTGTAGGTGACGAGCCGTGCCTGGTTTCCTTCAAAAATGATGCTGGGAAATGAGGTTCTTCAGACCAGAGAATCTTATTTCTCACAGTCTGAGGTGCTTTGGTCCTTTGGTGCTTTTTTGCAAATTCCAAGTTTGTTTTCATGCGTCTTCACTGAAGAGAGGATTGTGTCTTGCCACACCGCCATAAAGCCCAGATCAATGGAGTGTTGCAGTGATGTTTGTCCTTCTGTAGGTTTCTCCTATCTCCACATATGATCGTGGAGCTCAACTAGAGTGACCATCAGGTTCTTGAACCTTCTTCCATTAAGGGTAACAGAGACTACATGCTTCTGTGGACCTTCAATGCAGCAGAATTTTTTTCTGATTTCTTCCCCAGATGTGTGGCTTGATGCAATCCTGTTTCTGAGCTCTACAGGCAGTTTTTTTTTTTTTTTTTTTTTTACGTCAAGGCTTGGTTTTTGCTCTGATACGCAATTTTCGGCTTTTAGACATTTTATTGAGAGGTATGTGCCTTTCCAAATCATATCCATTCAATTGAATTTGCCACAGGTTAACTTCACTCAAAGTGTATTAACATCTACAAGCAATATGAATGCTCCTGAGCTAAATTTCAACTGTTCCAGATAAGGGTATGAATATTTATGCAATAGAATCATTTACTTTTTGTGTTTTTAATAAAGACGTTAAAAACCTGTTTTTTGCTTTGTCATTATGGTGTATGGAATGTAGACTGATATGGGAAAAAGAGCAATATGGTATACACACATTTCAAATAAAATTTCCTATATTAGATATTTTTTTCATGTTTTAGTCCTCCATAGCTCTGGCCAAACTTTCTCTGAGCATTATTTATAATAAATTATAAGATTTGACAGAGAAATGTGATAAAGATTTCCACAAGAGAATTTTATTGGTTGTTACTGCAAGTTCAGTCAAATTTGTGTGTGACAGTGTCTATCTATTCTGAAAACAGCAACATCCTTTATTGTTGATCAAATGGAGATGACCGAGGCAGAACGAACTGTCTGTAATAAGTCTGTGACTTCCTTTGTTTGTCTCAGTTTAGCCATTCGGCCACAGTGTGTTCAGATCCTGTGAGATGGTTTTAGGGGCCCTTAATTGTCAGCAAAGCAGTTGACTGCCTATCTTGTTCTAGATGAGGGTTGTTGAGAAGGAAAGGAAAGAAGCAACCATGGGTGGCCTTAAATTCACATGCAGTCTAGTGTGTTGAGTTTGATCGTCTCTAATGAATGTTCCTAGATCGCCTCCTCAGGTTGAATTGTTTTTTTAATAATGATGAAGCGTTTCTGCTCAAGTACAGGCATAATATATATATATATATTACACACACACATATATATACACACACACGCGCACATAAATCTTAAAGCCAGTTGCCAAGCATTAAAACCCTCATTAGTTGAAACCTGACCCTGAATTGACTCGACTTTAGCTGTGATTAGATTAGAATTATACACACCTGAGGAGATCGGTATTTTAGAAATGCTAAATCTGTGTGAATAGAATATCTGGGAATTAATTGAGCCTCAGTGGTTGTGTCATGCTGGAACTTGATAACCTGCAGTGACGCACAGCGAAGGGTCAGCCGAAGTTAGAGGGGGAAAAGTAACAGATAAACCTGAGGGCCAGCCAGAAATGGGCACAAATACATCAAAATGTATTTAAAATAAAAATACAAAATACTGTGTGGAAAAATGTATTTAAATACAAATACAGTAGTTTGTATTTTGAAATCCAGTGAAGTAACTCTATTAAAGGGATACTCCACCCCAAAATGAAAATTGTCATTAATCACTTACCCCCATGTCGTTCCAAACCCGTAAAAGCTTTGTTCGTCTTTGCGTACAAAAAGTATTCTCGCCGCTTCATAAAATTCAGATTGAACCACTGATGGCAGATGGACTATTTTGGCGATGTTTTTTATACTTTTCTGTGGCTTGACAGTGTAATTTACTTGGCAGTCAATGGGACAGTCACAAGCCTCCCGGTTTTCATCCAAAATATCTTAAATTGTGTTCCGAGGACGAACAAAGCTTTTACGGGTTTGGAACGACATGGGGGTGAGTGATTAATGACAAAATTGTCATTTTGGGGTGGAGTATCCCTTTAAGGCCTGTTTACGCCAAGAACGATAATTATAAAGATATCTATATTAGTGTATTCTAAGTATACAATGCAGTTGTGTCATCTGTCAATTTAAATGATCAAGCTCTTTAAAGCAGAAATGATTCTGATTGGCTGTCAATGTTTTATCATTCAGAATTTTTTGTGCTGTTATGGTTATAGTTGTGGTGTGCTATCTGCTATTCACTTAGATTTAGGATGTACTCACACTAGGGGATCTCATCCATGCTTGAGCGTGATTGACCCCCAAAGTCCAGTTAATTTCACAAGTGTGACTACTCTGTACCGTGTCCAGTGTGGTTTGCTTAACCATGCCCTGGCCCGCTTGAAGGGGTGGCTCGGGTGTGGTACACATGTAGTGTGATCGCTAACCGCACCAGAGCATGGAACAATTCATTTACTATTTCTGTATGCGCTATTGTTATCATGACAGCAAAAATCTTTATTACTACTTGGATATCACAGTTTTTGGATTTGTAATGGGTCTGGTTCTCATCGTATTGATGAACAGGTAATGTAGTTGCCTCTGTAATAATACGGTGATATCTGTCTGTTAGCGAAAGGAAAATCGTGCTTGGGCTTTAGTACAAGGCAACTGTGCCTAGTGTGAGTATACCCTTAGAACAATTTTATTTGAATTCTATTTTTATTATTAGCATTTTAGTTATCTTTGTCTTCGGGTACACACACACAGAAAGCTGCTTATCACTCATTTATCCATGTTTCTTTATCGCTCTGACGTGTCAATAGCTCCTGCCCACTAAAAGCTCCACAGATATATTTGCATACCACGATGATATATAAATGATTTAGAAAAAGTTAATTGTTTTACACTTTATATCATCGCCAACATATATGTTGTCATATCACCATAGCAAGCAGTAATGATTAAAGTTTAATGAACACATTTGACTAGCTAGATGATAAAACCAAAATCTGACCAAAAAAAAAAAAAAAACTAGTGCTAATGCTATGTTTCCCTTGCTAGTGCTCTTTTTTACCTGCTGGTACAGGAATGCTTTTTTTCCCACAAAAGCAAGATCACCTTGTTTTAATGTTAAACTCATTCACATAGTAGTGCAATAACCATTTCAAGCATTTTGTATGGTTTATACACAACAAAACAGCATGTATTTGACAGAAAATCCAGAATCATCAACAAGCTAACTGTAAAGATGGCACTGTGAATGAAGATATAGTTGTCAACAAATGGGATGCTACATTTTATTCAATATTAAATATCTTAAATATCTACGATTTTGGCTTTAATAAGATTTTCCCAGGAAACCTGGCGTCCTCCGTGATTCCTATTCTTTCCAACAGCAAAGCACTTGAATGCGAAAAGCTTGTAATCAGGACTTCTGAAATTGGAAATAGGACATTTTGATAGCACACGAAGGCAGTATTATTCCTTATTTCCTTACAGAAATCCAGAAAATTTCATTAAACAATTCTAGATGGAGTCATACAGCTGGAGTCATACAGCTGCAGCTCACATGTGAAAGTGGCATGTTTGAACTAATTGATACAGGAAACCAGCAGTCTAATAAAGAGGTTGATTGGCAAAAAGTATTTTATGTATTTTGAAAAGATTAAATGTATTTAAATACAAAATACATTTGATTTTTTTGAAAGGTATTTAAATACAAAATAGTATTTTGTATTTCAAATACATGTATTTGAAATACTGCCCATCCCTGGGGCCAGCACATGATAACTATTACTAAATAAGATAAAATACATGTCAGTCTGACCCAATTCATACTTTGCTTCTTTTGAAGAGATGATGTTTCTCAGCCAGAAAAAAAAAAAAGAGTTAATGATTCTGAGGAATGTTGCCCGTTTTAGGATCATTTCATCCGAGAGCATTTTGCAAGTGAAAAATATATAGAAGAAACTTTGGATAAATCCAATCAAACACATAAAACATGAAATATATTATACTGTAAAACATAAAACCATAAAACATGTTCCTAATGACTGTGGTAATCCAACACACCCACCTACTGGTCATCAGTGCATAAAAATGCTTAGCATTTTTCACAGACTCAATCATTTTAGAGTCGCTAAGGATATACAGTGAACAGCACTTTTTAAATATCAGTATTTTACGATTCTTTTAAAGGTATTACTTTGTAGCTGGATTATACTGTGTAGAGTCGACCTTCTAGAATGTTAACAGTGGAAACTGTCATTTATCCAGCAAATTTACGTTCAGCATATGGGGGGCTCTTTGCAAATGAGTATGGCTGCGTTTCCTGGCAGCCAGTACGAATTGCTAAAATCTGTGTGGATGCTCATAAGAACACCACTCACTGTAAGCCAATTCCAAAAAATGTATCACCTTCCTTAATGAATAAAGTGAGCATTCTTCATCCAACTCATTAATTCAGCATGAACACCGCTGTCAGAAAAAAACGAGCAGATACAAGCGGCAGCTACAAGGAGAAGGCCATGTTTGTGAAACATCACATTAGCCTGTGCTTCTGTCAGCTAAGGCTTCTGCTTCTCTGGGAAGTGTACTCATACAATGATATAATTGTGCTCAGCACACTGAAGTCTTGACATTCATATTTGGAACGAGAGTGGGCTTTGTCTGAATACTTTTCTTTCGACATGATGGTGATTCCCTGCAAAGGTCCAGCTCAAGTCTTTTGTGGCTCCTGTTGATACAGCAATCGAGCCAGTCAAAAGTGGCAGGGCCCCCACTGAGGTTATTAACCTTGGCACTTCGATTCGTCCACAATTGTTTGTTTCAGAAAGACAGTTCCCGCTGTCTTCCTTAGAAAAGCTTTGACGGCTTTTCAATAGAAGCTGACATGATGGGGACAAAGAGCCAGACCAAAATATGGGGCCTGTATGGAACGCCAAGTCACCCCATTCAAAAGCACTTAAAGTGTGAATGCACTGTATTTTGTCTTTAAACTGGGTGAATAAATGAATCAGCTGCTCTTTGAACATCGCAGGCCACAAAATGGAGGGAATTGCAGGAAGGGGGCTTAAGATTGATTGATTTAGTGACTGATTTGCCTGTACACTGTTCACAGGGGACAATGATGAAGGTGTATTTGAAATAGTCAAAAAAGTTCCACGACATTTTCACGGTTGGAGTTTTTTCGATTAATCTCTTTTGCATTCCTCCTCAAAACTTCAAATATCACAGAAAATTTCGAATTTGCAGTATAAGTAGAATGTAATCTAAATGTAAAAAAAAAAGAAGCTTGATTTGAAATCCAATAAAATTCTGAAATGTATTTGGCTTTTGATCATGACAGTATTCACTATTATATATTTTTATCATTATATTCAGGAATTTTGTTTCAAAGACTCACGTACAGCACTGCAGCCTTCACAAACAGGGATGTCCAATTGCTGTAGTGACTTTTTCATTTCCATGGAGAAGTCTTCAAACTCTGGCTTGGTGGACCTAAGCAACGTTACAGTGTTGAGAAAGCTGTAGGCAGCCTTGGCCTCATTGTCATATTTGTCTCCTCTCCTCCAGGATCCATCCCCTGTAAAGTAATGTTGTATTTTTACTGTATTTCATGTTCACATGAGCATATTGCAAGATTTGTCACAGAAAAGTAAAAGTCTCTTAAAATAAGGACATTATACAAGCATGTTTTGCCTGTTTCTGCTGATAAAACCTCAATGGCAATGGCTGAAATATCCACTCTGCTACTTCTGCTGCAACAATGGGGCTTTTAGATATGCACAAGAACATCAGTGGAACATCCTGGACCTGCACACCAGACAATATCCAGGCGCTATTTTGTTGAGCCAAATGTCTCTTGAATGTAATCTCTATCAAGCAGAAGAGCTGGGCCTCTCTTGCAGTTCAGGGTAGATATAGCTTCATTGTGCTACAGGGTCACAGGACAATCTCGTCTGACTATGGCTCATCTTGGGAATAGAGATAAGCTCTGTAATCAGTGCATAACAACCATGAGTACAGTAGTGGAGCTTTACCATAGGAAGAGGAGTTGAAGAGCTCGATGTTGAAGAAAATGTGGCTGCCAGTGGTTAATTTTCGTCGATGGGCCGCCAGCATGAGGTCTCGTACTGTGTCCGCCTTGGCACACATGATCACCACTGCAAAAAGAGACCGAACAGAATGTTATTTGTCATTCAAAACAACAAATTTAGGCTACCAACATCAGCAATGCATGGTTCATGTTTATAATGTTAAAACTGCATTTATGACTATGGTTAGTAAACAGAAAAATTATAAACAAAATAAAATAATTCAATAACCAAATGATTTTCGTTAGTTTTTATTTCTGTTAACGGTTTTCACACGTGCTTTCCGCCAATGAGGAAGGAACACCATTCTAAAATGCTGTGAAAATGTTCAGTGTGTTACTATTTAGCACAAACATTCAGCACACACGGTAAAGTCAGATTCTCAAGCAAATTACTCCTCTGAGCCAGTTCTTTTTGCTGAATCAAAATCAGACTGTGCAACAAGTAATACCTGATCCCTGAGTGAAAGACTCTTCTTAAACCAGTTCTTTTTAATGAATCTCAAATTACAATTTATGAATCACTTGGTGTAGTTTCTCAATTAATCTGAATCTAATTTTGCCATTTTACAACTCAATGAACCAAAAACTGATACAACGTTATGTTGTACTTAAACCAAAATTAAAATTTTTGTGCTTTCATTATGAATATGTCAGCTTTTAGGATATCTATAAGCTAGTGTGCTCCAAAACACTGACAAAATTCGCAATTAAAAGACATAAGCATTCAAAACTCAGTCTCTCACGTCAACGAATCAGTGATTTTGATGATATTCTAAACTTCAGCTTCTTCTCAGTTTTTCTGACCAGTCAAATGCTCTGTAGAAGCTGAAGCATCCTGGCCATTACACTATAAAAGACGCTAAAGCTACAGCCAAAAATGGTAATTTGTTTACACATTTATTATTTTATATATGGCAAATGGCACCTATTGCATTATTATTATTATTAATTTATTTATCAGGGACAATGTACAAAAAACATTAATCTTACGAAAAGATGCTTTGTACCAGAGTTAGCAAATGCTAATTTCCATCTTGGACAGTTGGGGTGTGCACTGCGCACACAGTGCTCTGGTCCAGTCACATTAATTGCACATACGGGACGGACCACAAAACATATCCAACCCATTTGAATTCTGCACAGAATGATGTTTTAAAGCACAATGGAAGAGATCAAACATAGAAAATGGTTAGACATCCTCGCCATTATAAACATTGATTATGAAGAGCAATGAACAGCAGGTGATGAGCTGCTTGATATGTCCCACCCTCAACACACTGAATAATGCTGTGATTTTCAAGATATTTCAATAGGACTTAAATCAGCCACTGACTGGTTGTTTGTTTGTATGATAATACTGTATGTACAAGAATGGAATCGTTAATTTCCTTTTTCGTAGATTCCCATTTCTATTTATGCCAGACAAAATAAAGCACTGTGTTCTCATAAGATTTTTACAGACCACAAATCCAACACGCGCATTATTAGTTATTATCGTCTCAATTCTGAGAACATGCTCAGTGCTGTTAATTTAGAATTAATTATTACCTTTATGCTACTGGCCAGCTTTACAAGAGCATTGGCATTGATTCAATTATGTAAGCACAGGCTCATAAGTAGCAAAGAATAACTTCTTTTTGACCCGGTCTAATAGAAACACAGTCTGAGGTACAAAATATTTTCCCATGGAGCAAGGAGGTCAAAAATAAATAAACAAACAAGCAAGCAAACAGGGTTTAAAAAAAAAAAAAAAAAGTCGCAAAGTGTCCCATAAATAGGAAGATTCAGAGGATTGGAACTTTCCCCACAGCTCAGTCAGTGTAATGCGCTGCTTGAAATATCCTCAGCTGAGTGGGACAAACTTCACCTCAGTATTCCTGCACTATAGCACCCTTTAATTACAGAGCGCACAGTACACTACAGGCCCTGTGTTGGCTCTCCGGTGATTCCATGGGGTAAAGCTCCAGCCAGCAATATTTCAAAAATCTGGATTTTCCCACTGACACTAGTTACAAATGAGCTGAGGAATGCAAAGAGGCAACACATGGCACACTTACCGTAGGTTGCGCCGCATTTAATGCACCTGGGGGTCTATATAGAAGCATAGTGTGAACGTGCACACGGAAATAATATCGCTGTGCAAACTCGTGCTATATCGCTACCGAGTATAAGGGTTTACTGTCTTGCCCCTCTGTCCAACTTTGGCAGCATGGCACAGAATGCAAAATAAGCAGGGCTATAATGACATATCTCTGGCTTAGTAAATTCACTCCCTGAGGACCACTCTGCAGGTTTCCAACAAGCCAGTTTGTGGTTCTGTGCTCACGTCATTCACTGTCAAAACACTGCAACACCATTTGCCATGCCTTATCTTCTAACATTTAGCCTCGGCATGGATCATAACTTGGAATTTTATGTGTTATGTGTCAACAGCCAGGTATGTCATTCTTATCTGACTGTTAAGTAAGACAGAACAGCGTCACAGTTTCCAAGTCCAAACACTCTTATCAGAAACAACATATTCTCTCACAGTGTGCTGTAGTACTACTCAAACATCATGATCCTAAGCTTTTTCTGAAATCACAGATGGCCAGATAGCGATTCATCTGCTATGAATCGATAAAATACCTGTGTTGGTGTACACTGTACGTTTTTAAAAGCTTGGCTTAAAGGTGTGATATGAACAAATTGTGCTCTTAACGGCTCTTGAGACAGTATTCTCAGATGAAACGAGTAGAGGCTTGGACATTCATCTGTCACAAAGCTCTCAAGTTGTTTCTGATTGGCTTAGCCATGATTTGGAATCTTTCATAAAACAGACGCTAAAACATACTTTTAAATCAGCGCTCATGTGCAGGCTGGGCCATGTCATTAAAGTTATCTGTATTTTATTACATTCGCCTCAGCTGTGCCAATCGACACGCCGCAGCCTCGTGCAACAGGTTGAAAACTGCTTAACGAAGACTGACAACAACAAAAACAAGGGCATTGCAATGGCCAAATGAATCAAATCAGGCGTCACAGGAGCTGGAGAATCTCCCAATGACGTCCTCTACAGATGACTGCAGGCAAAGAAAAACTATTTGGCAATCTCCACTGGCTTCTGATTAAGAGAAACTGTGTGAGAGAGTAGATAATGATGGATGCTGTTATTATAAGCAGCCACATAAATCAACTTGCTTACATGCTTGTGTAATTGAACACTTCAGGGACAAATAATGAACACTGAACAATGACATCTTGATAAAGTAAGACATTTGTTGTAAAAAATTTAAAATTACAAACTTGTAATGTGACAATTGATCAGTTAAATTTATACCAAGATACTTTGCTATCTGTATTGTATCAATACTCACTCCTACAGTACGTACGCCCCTGCAGCCTTCTATGAGCCCCTGAAAACAAAACAACAAAGTCTCTACCATGCCTGGAATACTAATTCTAACGCCAGCAATCTACCTCATGGAACAGTCTGCAGCATTTAGCATTCAAAATATATGCAAATTTATACAGTGGCTATGTCTATAATTTATGGTAATATAAACACAAACTTTTATGACCAGTGCAACGCATCTATCTGGTAATTTTTTGTGTGACGTTCCCTTCTTGAAGCAGACCAATTCTGATCAATTTTATTTTGGAAAAATGCGTGTTTTAGTACTAATCACAAGCTCCTCAAATAACTGCTGCTCTATGGCTGTGTTGTCAACTGGTGGGCTGCAATGCAAATAATACAATGCAGCTAGCTATAGTTAAGATAGCACAATAAATAGGCTTATCAGCTTTTAAAAATGAGGAGAAAAGCTTCCCATTACTTTTGATGTTGACGTCAAATCAAACTATTCTGCATTTGGCCATAAATTTAAAAGGCAGATGCCAACATGAACAGCCAGTGTTGTTGCTTGAAGGGTTAGTTCACCCAAAAATGAAAATTCTGTTATTAATTATTCACTCTCATGTCGTTCTAAACCTGTAAGACCTCCGTTCATCTTCAGAAAACAAATTAAGATATTTTTGATGAATTCTGAGAGCTCTCTGACCCTCCCATAGACAGCAATGTAATTAACACGATCAACATCTAGAAACGCAGCAAGGAGATCGGTAAAATAATCCATGTGACATCAGGGGTTCAACCGTAATTTTACTTTTTGTACGCAAAGAAAACAAAAATAATGACTTTATTCAAAAATTTGTCTCTGCGTCACCCTAGCGCCATTTTGGAGAGTCTCCTCTGAACGTAAACAGCATATGCTGTTCTGTGTCAGCTGCGGCACGCGGTTCTATTCATTGGTTGTTCACTAGAAAGAAGCCGGACGTTTCAACGGAAGATATGCGATGACATTTTGCTGGAAAATTACAAGCTCAAAAAAAAACAAAAAAGGCATGGGTGGGCACTGCCCCCATACACTTTCAACAATATAAAAATGGCAGCATTTCTTATAAAATACTCATACATCTGCAGAGAAATGACACTTTGGGGTGGATCCTGTACAGTTCAGTGTTATACTTCAGAAGAGGCTTGAAACAGATGTCAAATTTTGCCCTGAGTGTTTGGGTGGCGACCTGAAAAATGCATCCCGTCACTGAGATTCCACATTCAAATCTCTGCATGGCCTGTGATGGGCAGATCAAAGGAAGTCTACATGTGATCATTCATGCAGCATTCCATTCTTGTACCTTTATAGTTGCTGTGGGGGACCACAACATGTCGCGGACCTTTAGCTGCTGTTAACTGGTAGAAAAGGGAAAGAATTATAAAAAGCCTCGAGAGGTGTAACCCTGGCATTGTTAGTGTCAAAACAGCCCCAAGACAGCATTAACCTCCTACCCCGTTTCATTCATTCCATACTGACATTTGCAGAATTGGTGGAACATTCCTTTATTAATGACCAGCGTTCACACAATATGCTTTAGCTTAAGAAACCCAAGATGTTCATTTTGACGCACACGACTGTCTTAGGAAAGCGATACAGGGGACTGGGCCCTCTGCAGGGCCCCTGTATTGAGGCATATCTGTATATTTTCTAAAATCGACAACATTCCTACTAGGAATGTAAGAAATGCACTGTTTATGAAACAGGATCGGTAAGGAGGTGCGTAGTCAGACTTTCTGAAACAGCACAGATTTGGGGCAGATGGATATGATGTTTAAAAGCAGGCTCAAACAGCAGACAGTTCATAGTTTTGACAGAAGGCATATCTTTTAGCGTCACAATGTGTCTAACACCAATAGTAGCAGTGCACTCCAGGAAAGGTGTAGCCTCTCTGGTTATTAAGAATCAGTCAGGCAGACAGCGCATGACTTTACTCGCCATGAGAAAAGCTGTTAAAAAGTGCTCGAGGATGTCTAGAGGAGTGCTAAAGCCTACAATTGCTCTCTGAAATTCCAACAGCTCTTGCTCAGTGTTGACCGCCTGTCAAAATTCTGATCATTTTTTCCACAAGCTTTCTTATGGAGTGCAACTGACCTCTTGTCCATCTTTACAGACGGGGAGCCCAGGGAGATAAGGAGAGGATGAAAACAGCCCTAAATATCTGCATTTTTATGTTCTATATTGCTCTTGTCTGATGCACCATCCTTGGCAGTTTAACATGCTGTGGATTAGGATTGCTGTTCTCTTTGATGCATTATCATTTGGTGTAAACACTAAATTCCAGTTTAAACTAAATGTGAATTAATAACATAAGGAAATGTGTTGACCAGGGGCAGTACTTTACAAATCCACCCTCTTGACCTGTGAATACCCGAGTTGAGTCACTGCTAGTGGGAAAAAAAACAGAAAAAAAACATTGACTACACTGTTTTTTATAGAATGTTTTTAAAGCTAATATTCTCTACAATGTTTTCCAAAATGTTATGTCTGTTATGTACCCCTACAGTCCCATCACTTAGGCTTAAATTCTTAAGTATCTACTGACACCAAATCTGAAATGTTTCCTTTAAATCATGTTATACAGACTTTCTTTAAAAAGAGCTACAAACAGGATTTAAATAATAATAATAATAATTCAAATGTGCTATTAATTTACATTAATTAACAATGCAACAATAACAAAAAAATAAGCCACATTTGAAGCGTTTTGCCCTTAATTGTTACTTAACCAGTATTTTCCATGGTACATTTTGGGGAATTTTTTTTTTTTTTTTTCCCACATACAGCAGTTGTTAGCAGCCTAACTGAAGGTAATGCTGCTTAAAATGATGCAGGTCTTCTTGCCACATCTGATACCGAGGCCCATGCCAATCCCATGTTCCTAATACATCATAATCATTTGCAATGAGAAAAAAATGGTTATCCTGAGTTATCTTGTTACTGTGATTTTTTTTTTGGAAAAGTGTAATCTATTTAGTATCAACATGGATTGCTACCACTTGTCAAGTCAAGTCAAGTCACCTTTATTTATATAGCGCTTTTAACAATACAGATTGTGTCAAAGCACTTAACAGTATCAAATTAGAGGATAGAGTGTCAGTAATGTATAATGATAAGATTAAACACTCAATTTTCAATTTTCAGTTAAAGGCATTTAATTATGGAATTCAGAGATGTCATTGTCTAGCTCAGTTTAGTTTAAATATTATCTGTGCAATCAAATCGGCGATAATCGCTAGAAATTAAGTGTCCCCAACTGAGCAAGCCAGAGGCGACTTGTGATCTAGACTGGTAAATGAAAGGTAATGGGCTCAAACCCAGCAAGATGCCATCCATTCCACTTGTTCGAACTATCACCTTCTGGCAAGAAACCTCTATAGGGGATTGTTCTTTTAACAAGTGTATTGTAAGACACTTTTGACATTTATGGCAAGCTGTTTTATTTCCTAAAGGTAGTTGTTATTAAAGCTTAAGTAGATACTTTTTACTAGACAGGGAGAGATGAAACCACAACTACTGTGGCACCTAATGAATAGTTACTATTAAGACTGTAACAGGTACCAGCAACAACTGGAATATATAGCTTAGGCTACTAGTCTGAACCGAATGGTTGATAACAGAACCACAGTTTTAATGGAATTTATTAGCAAAAACGTACAGGTAACAGTAATGGTGCATATCATGAAAAGCCTACTAGCGACTAATTAAATAGCCTACTATAGCCTAATTAAATATCATTATCGTCAAATTCATAATACTAGTATGAAATAAAAAATTTGAAAAATACTACAAGCCAAACAGATACTGATGCGTTGAATAACTGTTAAAACGGCTTGCCATAGAGAAGGACAATTAAACGATTACCTTCGCTCCCGTAGACGGACGCGATGATCCCGTCGGCATCTACTCTCTCCTCGTGCGAGTTTAACACGGCGTAGTCTGTGGCGATGTGGTACTCCGAGAGCACCGTAAAAACCCCCTCTATCGCAAAGTAACAGTTTCTCTCGTCTTTATCGTCGTCGTAAATCAAAGATGCAGTTCTCCAGCCGAAACGTCCGAACATCGCCTGAAACGTCTCGGCCATCTTCAGGTAAGTTGGAGCGATTCTTGTGAGATGCGAGTACTCAGTGGCTTTCAAGCTGAAGCCGGTGGCCAGAGCACCTGCTGAGATCACGGGGATGTTCCAGTGCGATGCCACTCTGACCACCGACGCGGCGGTGTACTCGCACACCGGACCGAGGAGCAGGTCGGGACGCTCGTCTCTTTGCTTGTCCACGAGCGCGTACAGAGCGTCCATCCCGCACGCGGAGTTCACGTACTGCACACTGAATTCCAATCCAGCAAACTCTGCTCTGCCGAGGGGTTTTAAAGCGTACTGAATAGCCGGAGAAACTCTTTGGGAAGAGAACAGGTATGTGTTGTTGTGAGGCAACATGACCATCACGTCGATTTTGGCAGTCAGTGCACTTGTCCTGCCAGGCATCATGAGCACTGCCCAAATGGACAGACATAGTGACATGAGACATAACATCTTTAACACCAATGAACGAAGTAACTGATGATTTTTTTTCTTTTTTGCAAAGATTCAAAGCTTTTGAAAGTTTTTTCCCCCCCAAGTAGATAGATGTTTTATAAATTAAGACGTATCCTTAATTGAACTTAGTATGGCAAGATCCCACTCTTTCTGTTTATAAGTGAGTTGTGTCGTGTGAGTCTCTCCAGAACCCCTCTCTCTTCCCCTGTTTGGAGTCTTCTTTGGGTCTCTGTCTAACTCTCCGCTTCCCTGTGTAATTACTCTTGTTAGGATGTGTGAAGTGTGCGGCTCGGCTGGTCACCACACACGCTGCAGTCTAGGAGGAATTTTCAAGCATCCTTTCATTATTATTCCTGCGTCATCGCTGCGCAGCCCGCCCCCTCCTTAAAGCTACAGCGTCGAAAATCAGGACGGTCCACAATTTCAATCGAGATTTAATGGTCCAAGGTGGCGTAAATATAAAAATATACGAATTATGTTTTAGTATAAAGCACATTTATAGACAACACATGTGGTTCCAAATGTCTGTACCAATTTAGCCGTTCATAAAATGCAGCCCAACAGTAAAATCAGAGGCCTTTTAAATATTAAAAACAATAGAAAGGTTTAACTGAGCAAAGAAAACCAGACATCACGTGGAAAAGGAGACTATTCCACCAATTGTGTGCCACAACTAAAAAGGCTCAATCTCTCTTGGACTTGCGTTTACAGCAGGGGACAGTTAAAATCTCAACTGTCTGGACAGGAATAGAGGGACAAAATATCACAGATGTATTGGAAGCAAAGCCTGGCCAAGGCCTTACACATTAACAGCAGAATTTTGAAATTAATATAAAAATTAATGGACAACCAGTGAAGAGAGGTGAGAACTGGAATGATGTGCTTCCTCTATTTAGTCCTAGTCGGAAATCTAGTCATAGCATTTTTAGTTGCTGTACAGTGTGTTACAGTAATCTAGTGGAGTGACATAAATCAAAAACATCAAACTTAATAGTATCAAAAACACGTATATGTAATTGTCTAAATAGTACTCCTCTCATGAAAGTTAACAAATAATCCCTATTGTCTGTATTCAGACAATACAGGGAATAGTGAATGAGTCAACGATTATGGGCACATCAAATGTTCCCCCAACTCTCACTTTTTTTTTTTTTTTTGGTTCACCCATAATTTTATACAGAAATGATATTTTTGTTAATTTTATTTCCTTTCACTTTACCAACGCTGATTGCAATTTTACAGTAATCGCCTCATTCAGAGATGCAGCATATTGGAGCTGAAGCAGTGAGCATTGTTGCACCAAAACACCTGCACACAAGAATGACAGGAAGAACACAAGCAATACCCCCACTTATCATATAAAATGTTTTTAATACCAACTTCTAACTAGTGTCATCAATCAATATCTTATGTCATGTAATAATGTCAGATTTTTAATAGAGGACGGTTCTCTGTTAGGACTGCATATCCATCCATACAATCGTTGAGTTTTATTCAACAATTCAAGCACTATCATAGTGACATCTAGTGGTAGACATACAGCAACACATCACAGATTTGCCAGTTTATGTCCCAAGGTTTTGAAAATGTAGTTTGGAATACTAATTATATATGTACAGTATATACTGTGCTCTGTTTAATATATTCATCTGTATGATAATATTTTAATGTAGAATTATAATATTGGATAATAATGCAGCATATAGTTTTCATAAGGCGTCATTTTTAATAGATTCAAAGTAAAAGCAAGCACATTTCAGAAAAAGAAGGCATTATAGCTAGACAGATTTAGCGGCAGATTAAAAATGATTCAGCCAAGCTCTCCAAAGACAAAATATTTCTTATTCACGTCACTGCTAAATGGTGCGCTGTGTCTGTGGCTTCAGTCAATGAGAGTGTTCTGAATCCCAGCTCTTTTGATTGCTCCCATAGGTATTACACATTCAGACTGGATAAACAAAATCGATATAAAGATAACAGCAGCTAAAAGATCCATTCAGAGAACTGCAGCAAAGTATGTCCCTGTAATTATCTAATGGCCAAAGTACAACGACAGCCCTGGTAGACCTACTGTACTCCCAGATAAATATCAGGCTCCCTGTTTCCTGAGATGCAATATGCTGAGAGTGTCTTTTATTCTGTGGTGCTGGGTGCAGTTCTCCCATGGGATTGATATGCTTACTGAATCACAAAATTGTTCCGAAATGCTCCCTAGCCATTAAAACTCAGATAATTATGTTTATGTTCTATCCTTTTGCACTCAAAGTCAAGTTGTTTTTCCTAAAGTTTTAAACTGTATTGAGAGTTTTCATATTTAGGCTATATCCCCCCCCCCCATGGAATTGTATTAATCTTTCTGCATTTCCCGGAACAGACCTGTACTTGTTTTGGGTTTTGCTAATCTAATCGATGAGTTTATGACTCGTGCTCTCTTAAATGTATTAAAGTGCTCACGTAATTGAAGCCATCTGTCAGTGCGAGTAAGAGGGCTGTGTTCTGCATTAATCCTGATTATGCTAGATTAATGTCTCCAGCTCGTGGCCGGCAAAGTCATGGTTTCCAATAGTCAAGAGATGTCATGCATGAAGTACCACCTCATCCCTTGGCTTCTAAAGGTAACCTCAGAGTGGATGGGTTGCTGTTTACTCAATCTTCCTTGTAATTTGTTGATGTTTTAGAATGTTTAGCCAAGGCAAATTGCATTTGCGTCATTAATTTGCAGTGGTGTAATAATGTTTGCCACCTTACTTATTTCATACGAGCCAACTTTTTGAATGTCGAAAGACTTCAACTGCAATCTCATTTTAGACTCAAAGAACCTGAGTGAATAATTGATGCATTATTAAAAGTGTTCCATTTATTTAATGTGTAACGTTATCGGTCATTATACGAAAGGTTCATTGCTCTGTCATTAAATGAATTCGGTATAAACATCATTTATTTGTACTCTCACCATCTAAGTTCATTTGCCAGCACAAACATTGAAGAAAAGAGTCATAACTACAAATTCATAACCAGAGTGAGAACAGTGGATCTATCCAGAAGTGTTCAGGTTTAGGTATGTAAGGGACTTTCCATGCCTTTCTAATCACTTCTTAAGCAACAGTTTGTAATATAACCGTCAGGTACCTGCTGAACTACAGTTGTGTTTTTGGAGACACCTACTGGCTGGCTGTTTCACTCAAAGGCATCTAAGAAAACAGCAATACTTCACAGATTGTTTACAGTAGTAAACAGAAAAAACTGTGCCAAAAAAATTAGAATCAATACATTTTGTATACTGAAATGTAATTGTCTTTACACTCCACACACCCATAAGATTTTTGTGTCAAACCTGAAGTTTGACATGTTGAGATCAGTCTCACATTATCCCCATGTAATCCCCCTGTTAGTGGAAACTTTTCCTTGTGGAAATTATTTATCACTCTTTACTCTCGGTGTAAGTCATACAGTATAAAATGAGTGATCAGGGCAATGTAAAATTCCTGAGTGCACCTTTAGGCCTTGGCGATTTTCCCTCAGAGTTCTTTACAACAATGTGTGTGACCAAGGTATTTTCCAGATGGAGATTAATCCTCAAACTGAATTAGCTTTGGAAACTCTTCTTCACTCTTAATCATTCATTCAATCTCAGACTGAACTTTCAGTTTTGCAATAAGCACAACTGAACAGAACCGGTTCTGAACTGAATACATTTATTTGGCCTACACAAGAGACATTGGCAAACATGTACTGTACACGCACCCTAAGGACCTGTAGTTTAATTTTTAATATTTAATTTATTTTAATATAGACTTGCAATTCGCAACATACCGGTGCAATAATGGTCTCCTCTCAAAGCATCACCTCCCTGTGTTAACACTGATTAATACTCAGAGAATGGATTTAAATAAGATTCTACAGCAGTCGTGAGTCATGAGGAGGAGAATAATTAGCCAAAATGCACTCAGATGGAGAGCAGGAGATGTAATTACAGTAGCTAGCCTTCCTTTTAACCCACAGACTTTTCAACACAATGACATCAATACTGTCTAATTACAAGTGTGTTCCAGACATTTGTAGACCTACCCTTATACACACACACACACACACACACACCAGTACATTACAGTAGGTATGTATGATAGTTGTGTTGTGGAACAGGTTATTGCATGTAAAATAGCATTATAGAGGACCACATCAGCTGAAACTGATTTAAACACCATTTCAAAAACGTACAACTTAAAAAAGAGTTAATGTGTTCATTATCAGTTATTGAAAATACGGATTTTGGTACTTGCTTTGCATTCAGTGCAAAAGAATAATTGGAATGCATTGGAAAAAGTAAGTTTTCAGGGATCAATAACCCTGATCAGTATTGATTTAATCATCTGCTGTTCTGTTTTCAACTGTAACTTAAATATGCAGGTCTTGGTCAACATATTGACTTGCTCTCCTGTTTATGTCAGTCACTTGTATTCTGGTGATCTGTAAAAACTCTTTTCTCAGAGATTCACAAAATTCACATGCACTCTTAAAAATAAAGGTGCTTAAAAGGTTCTTCACAGCGATGCTGTCAAAGGTCTCTAACCATCTCTTTCTTACCTTTTTATAATCTGAAGAACCTTATTTCACCACAAAGAACGATTTGTGAAATAGAAAGGTGTTAAAGGCTCTTTATGGAACCATTTTGATAAAAAGGTTCTTCTATGGCATTGTGAAGCACCTTTTTTTTAAGAAGCCAGTCTTTCCTTTTTATGGTGGTTTAATGCAGATAATCTGTCTTTGCATCAGCTCCACTGGGTTGCTAATGGTATGCTCAGGCACTATTGTATGTTATCTATAACATGCAACAATAATATCTATCTATAATAATCTATAACATATCTATAACATTTACAATCAGCTCCACTGGGTTGCTAATGGTATGCTCAGGCACTATTGTATGTTATCTATAACATACAGCAATAATATCTATCTATAATAATCTATAACATTAACATTTACAATAATTTAAACATTATTTATATTCCTGTAAAATCTATTGGAATTCACCCACTTTGTTCGCAGAAGTCTAAAAAAGGACTTCACAATCTTTCATCATGTTATGCATTCTATTCATTACATAATATTACCATGACAAATGTTTGGTAGTGTGCCAGCCATATTTATTTTTCATATACTTGGCAGCTTTTTCCAGCTCCAAAAATAGTTTTTCATACAAGTGGAAATATCTGTTGAAACTTTGCAAACTTTTAAGAACTTTGCAAAGTTTCAAAAAAAAACTAAAGTTCAAACAACTGAAATAGTTGTCTGTGATAGAGCTTATGTTTCTAAATCACCCCTCAATGTTTTCTGTAACCTCACTGCTGAACATAATTGCTTGTTTCCCTCTGCCCTCTACTCATGTCCTCTCCCACTCTTTCCAATGCATGGAACGTTTCTATACTTGTTCTCTTTTTCTTTGGTTCTTTACACTAATTTGATCATTATTCTTTTTTTTTTTTTTTTTTTTTAAAGAAAAGAAAAAAAAAAGACATTCTATGGAAATGCACTTAACAATAAATTTGATTTTAACAAATTAGATTATTAATAAAACCATACCAAGGTCAGGTAGGGTAGAATAGTTGGTTCAGATAAAAATGTGACCTACATCTTTTGAACAAATTTCTGAACGTGTAATACAGCTTTTGACCAAATTTCCCCTGAAAACCATTACCGATTTGTTGTGCCTGTGGCATATTCATGGCTTAAATTATGAATGAAGACATGATTTTTATGTCATGGTTATTGTAACATAAGTCATGAAGTCATTGATGGTGATTGGCTGTTTTTCTTTCAATCACACCATTGTGCTTTATTAGCTCTATTAAGCCACCCGTATTAGTGTTATTCAGTTTACTCAGCTGCCATCTGATGCCAAGCCCAAATGCTTTTATGTTTTCTTAAGTGTTTATGAAAATATGAGTACTATGAAAAATAATGACAGATTTTCAGTAAGTTATTGCTGAGTCATTTTTATTTTATAGCGTAATTTTATAACTGAAACTGGATCATTAACCAAGTTGTGATAAAGAATACGAATTAAGATTAGTAATGTGGAAGTATATATTTAACCTCTTTTAAAAATTCTGCATTAATTTCTTGCTCAAATATAAGAAACACATGGAGGTCTCATTAAAGGCTTTAAATTATAGTATAGTTTGGATGTATTTACCGATGATGAACAACAGGTGGTGATGTTTAACAACACATCACTTACACCATGTCTGCTCATTTTGTACATTTTAACCCACTGAGATGTTTGTTACCTCAAATTGTTGGAAGAGAGCCTTTGTTTACATAACCTTGGCAAACTGATAAACAAATTATTATTTTTTTCTGTGTCCCAACATATCTTAGTTATAACTAAAAAGTCTCACTGTTGTTCTAAGATATGCAGACATTATAGCTCATTTAAATATTGTGTAAAGCATTGTGTGTGAATTCAAACCTGCCATCAAGAAATTCCTCTGAGCACAATTCACTGTGTCAAACATATCACATTTACATATTTAGTCATTTAGCAGACGCTTTTATCCAAAGCGATTTACGAATGAGGACAATAGAAACATAATTCAAGCCTAATCAGTGTCTGTGCAAGACCTTAGCCTTGCATAAACTTGAAAGGATTGTAACTGTGGAATGATTATCAATTTTGTTCAATGGTTCGAGGGCATAAAGCAACACAGGATTCTTGCAGGAGTTATTGGGGTCAAAAGATAATAGGTTATTTCATCATAATCAGAGAGCAAGGGGTCATGGGAGAAATTACTTGCTGTTCAGTGTTATCTGGGCTAATTCAGACATCAAATTACAGCCTATCTATCCATCTATCTATCTATCTATCTATCTATCTATCTCTCAGTCTTGATTCTGAGGATGCCGCAAAGGCACATTTGGCTTCATTACTGCAAAATAGTCTAAAACCCTAAGAACTGTGGTAATGACTAATATACTTTTCTGAAATTATATGGAATTCAATCATAAGTATGTTTAGCGTTTCATATAATTACAAATCTTGGATAATTGCATGGTGAATGGCAATTATATGTTCTGCAGTCAGAAGGGTGTATTTACAGAAGACCAACACTCATAGTGATATTTATCTGTACTATTAAGCCCGTCTACATGCTGATGTATTGCAATGGATTGACTTGTATTCTGTATGAGTTAAGGTGATGAGTAAACATGGGCTGCATTTTATACATTTAAAAAAAGAAGATAATTTAAAAAATCATTTCAAATCAGTACCAAAATTGCACATCTATGGAAACAAACGTAAATCTTTGATCCATTTCCAGCTGTCTTTCGCTACTCTTGTTCAGAAACACATAAACAGTGGGTATAAATGTATGCGTAGCCTACATTTGTTTTGAGGAACAACTCGTGAGTGAGATTATAGGCTATAATTACTAGCCTACTTTATCATTTGCGTTTAACGCACGCAAAGCTAAAAACCCTCTTAAACAGTTGAACAGCTCTTTCTACATTCTTTATACCTTGAACTCTAAAAGGCGGAGCATTCCGTTTAAGTTAAATGTATAGATTGCTCAAGCGTTCGATTAGTTTCAAATAAAGTTTAAAGTGCTGTATTTGAAGAGAAGCGCGCGCAGGAAGCTGCTCAGCTGTATTTCTGTTGGCTGAGCGCAGCCCCTGCCCTGATTGCCTTATATCCATGTGTATTGACGTGTTGAGAGCAGATGGAGGCAGAGGGACTGATCTGATCTCTAGTCCTCAGAGGTCATTCTCGCTACAGTTACAGCCACTTGTTGACAAATCGCTGAGAGACCGCGAGCGCGTCGCGAAGCCGTTTTCATAAAGAGCTATTTCTTTGCTTTCACGACACACATCTAGATGTTAAGACGGGAATACAACTACTTCTGACTTTGTTTGGGGAAAAAGGTCACTTTTGAGCAAATTCTTCGCATTTGACGGGAGAAGCATGGTTGACAACACAAGCATAGCAACTAAATCTGCACTGGTAAGCACGCGCTTTTGCTCCTCGGGTAGAAGAGAGAGAGATATCGTTATGCTTAGCTTGTCACTTTATTTTATATAGCCTACTTTAGTTCAATATTTAGTGCACTAGGCAGATGTTTATAGACTAACGCATGTTGTGTTGCGCTACACGCGCTGCCCTTTTGCTAGCAACACAGCATATACAATACACATACATTGTCATGTTTCTATCACTGAATAATTCTAATTCGAGGTCGTTTTTTGTAACATCACATCAGAAATGTGACATTGCGTACTTTTACAACTTTATTGATGCTGACCGTCAGATAGGCTAGTTGATCCTGTTAGTTCATTTCCATAGGAAACCACGATTCTTGCCTAACCCAATGCGAAAATCTTTTATCCTATGAACTGTGCTGCACTGATTTGATCGGTAATACCATTTGAACATTTTAATAAAAGAAAAGAAAAAAACTTAAATAAAACTTGTGGCATTAAACCGAAGTTGTGCCTAAGTTACCTGCACTGATAAGTTCACTTTTTCCTACTAGGCTACTTTAACTTAGGCTACTGATAAGAATAATTGAGTAAAAATAACAAATTAGCTTTGTCAAGTTAAGTGGATGGAAACAATGATTATCAAAGTTATGACAATTATAAGATTTTTTGCAGTGTATCAGTTATACGTTTTTCCAAGTTTAGCCTAAATAGACTGGCTACCTAATTATTCACAACCAGTATGGGAATATACACTTAAGTTTCGACATATAGACTTACTTTTTAAGGAATTTTGACATAGAAACTTCTTTCGACCCATATATTCTGCTAAACTAGCTATAAAATGTAAATGTAATTTTCGTGAGCAATCTGGCGGTGTATTGAGCACCACGAATTGTAATTTGGCGCCACTAGCCTATTTTGCCATAGCCAAGCATTAGTTATCTAAAACAAAAGTTACAGTTTTGTGTTTTATAGTTTTGATATGTAAAAGTAGCTACAATAAAGTCGTACATAATGTTTTATGCTTTATTGTACTGTCTGAATAGAGCAGTTGTTATGGTTACCTCCTCTGAGGAACTTTTCTGTTCGTCACCGCCTTTTTAATGATAGCTAAAAATATGTTCTTACGAACTGTAAATGTAACTTTTATACGTACTAAAAAAAGCAAACTATTTGTATGAAAAATAATATTTGCTGTACACCACCCACGATCCCCCCAAACTATTTTGTTTTTGGGGTTAAGTCTTAATTAAGGGGGTCTGAATCCACGAAATGCCCCGCAATTCTGTTTCCAGCTAAAATTTGTAGTGACATTTGCATTCTGTTGCCCACAGCAAGCCGCTTTCTCGTCGGCGAGCACTCTTCCTTTGCTGGTCAGCTCCTCCGGCGCTCACAGTAACTCGAGCGGCGGCAGCGGGATGAAGCTGGAGGCGGTCATGGAGAACCTGCAGCGACAGCAGGCGGCTCGACTCGCCCTGGAGGAGAAACTCCGCCAAGCCGAGAAGGAAAAAGACATTAGGTCTATGGTGGAGTCGCAAATTCATCAGCAAGCTATCGCTTTCCGCCACTATCAAGCAGCGGTGAGGGGAGCTTTCGCTTCGGGAGCCCCGAACTCGAGCTCCGGCCACCCACACGAGCGCACAGCCGACTCCGACATAGACATCGACGATGAGGATGACGACCCAGACCTGGACCGCGGCATGGACGATGAAGACCGCGACTTGGAGGAAGATGACAGTATGAACGAGGCTGGAGGGGATGAAGATTTGGAAGGACCCCTAGCTCATTACCCACCGCGCCTTGCTGTTTATCCCGGTGCCGGGCAGTCTCCAAAAAGTACCCCGATGCATCTGTCCAGAGTCCAGCCAACCTATCCAGTTCCAAGTCAGGCTGAATCACCGAGTGGTTTGGCACCACAAGCACAATCGCAACACCACGAATGGACTTATGAGGAGCAGTTCAAACAGGTATGTTCATGAGTGAGATCTGTAGATAGATTGTGGTAAACGCACTCTCATAACCGTTGAATGTGCACTCTGGTGAACTCTATGGTGATTACTAATGTGTAAAGTTTGAAAGCATGAAGTGAGACTGTATTCAATCCTGTGTGAAACTACTTAGTTCTCATCATAATCAAAAAAACTGAATTATTCAATGGAAACAACAGGCTTTTAGGCAGTGCTAAAACTTTAATGCTTAATCTTAATGTAAACTATACTGTCCAGACACCTGCATCATGCATTGACATTATATATTAAGTTAGAATATATCAGGTTTAATCGCTGCTTCAGCGTCTTGTTTCATCATTAGCACACAGACATACAGTCTGCACTAAAAAAATCCCACTTGTAACGTTAAGGTTAGTTGCTGCTGTACATTTTATTTAAAATCAAATCTGCAGCCTGCAGTAATCACACTTTTTCAGCCACTTTGAATTTAACTATGTTGCAAAAAAATCGATTAATTGCTTAAAGTATTTAAATTGTCACCATTTCATAATTTAGGTCTAAGACATGCTTTTGTATGCATAGTGCATACAGAACAAATATGTTTTTATTAAAGTCTTTGTTGTGCAAGGGTGCAAAATATTAGTCTGCTTAATTTGTTTTGACTGTTCTATTTAACACTATTTTTGTATGGGTACATTTTATTTATTCAAGGTGATTTGTACACCTGTACACTTGAAATTCAGGGTTATGCGCGTAAGAATGTTTCATAGTTATGCTGCAGCAGTTTTGGTCCACTGTATTCTCAGGGGATAATTTAGACTGAGAGTGAGGCTCTTAAGCAAACACAGATCTATACAGAATGAGCCTGGATGGACTTGTCATTCTTTATTTATGATAGATCATTCAGAGACCTGGCCAAATGAGACATGCACATTAGCGGCTGCATTAGTGTAAGCACTGGGTTAACGTAAGGGGTACAATGCAGTTTGAATAAGGACAGCTGTTTTGATTTAATGTTATGAAATAGAGAAAAACACAAAATGATCCTCAAAATAATCTCATACAACTTCAACATTATTTTAATAGTGTGATGTATATGTTTACATAATATATATATATATATATATATATATATATATATATATATATATATATATATATATATATATAATTTGGTATTCTTAGATTTATAAACTTTTGACAAGAAATACAAATTAGTATGTACTGTAGGCTCCTTTTTTGATCATATAAGAATAACACCAACCACAACGTTTGCTTAAAAAAACCAAGGACAGTGTTACACAACACAATTAATGTTGTTTTGCAGAAGTCAAGGACATGCATTTTGTAATCGCTGTTGAACTATTTGGACAAATCAAGTGAAATGCAGAAACAATGAAAGGATGCCGATGGCATTTGGCAGACTGACTGGAGCCACTATACTACCTGTTTTCAACACTTTAAAAAAAACGAAATGCTAAATGCTATAAATGCCTTCTTAAAATAAGAAAGGCTTTTTAGAGGAATGTAAAAATAGACTGACATTAAACTTATTTGTGACCAAATTCCTGGTGTCTGTATTTGCGAAAGAAATTAAAACACTAAATACAGACTCCTGTTTATATGGAAAGAACTTTATAAGTCAGCTCAAAGTGTTTTCATTATCTTTCATTTATGTTTCTGTACAATATTGCTTAATTAAAACTAAACCCAAAAACCTAAATAACTCTCAATTATGAAAACCAAATTAAAGGACTTATAATATTGTAAATTCATTTCTCATTTAGTCAAGCCTAAGCTGGATGTGTTTAAAATGTCTATTTGCACTGATATTAAAAATGAGTCATTCATCAAAGGAAAAGAGAATAGATAGGAGAGAGCCAGACAGGGCAGGATCGGAAGAGACAAAGTTAAACCGGTTGCCATATGGCCGTTTATTGTCAAAGAAACTGAGGGGAGAGGAAAAAAAGCAAGTAGTTGCGTAGAGTTTTGGCAGGAATGCAGGAAACTAGACCTGGTGGCATTCCAACCTGGCTCCCTCCCAATAACGTTGGGATATCCCTCTCAGGCTGCGTATGGTTCGGCTCAAAGCCAAGCCATTACGAAATAGGAACAAACTGCATACTTCACTACAGTCTAGCCAGACAAACATATTTGTGTGTGTGTGCGTGTGTGTCTGCAAAGAGAATCACATTCTGGACCAATGTTGTTGTACACTTAAATATTTACTTGCGCTTTCACCTTTGTTTATGTAGAGTTTGTTAGATGATTGAAATACCAGAAAGTTTTTTTTTTTTTTTTCATTGCATTGCATTTCAAAAATATTTTTTAGTACTTTCTGTCGCAAAATTATTAAATCAGTATAAGTTATGTTTAATAACATAAGTAATAATTGACTTCATAATTGAGGTTTGGGGTTAGTAAGATTTTTAAAATATTTTTGAGTCTCTCATGTTTACCAAGGTTGCATTTATTTGATCAAAAATACAGTAAAAAAAACAGTAATATTGTAAAATACAGTAATAACAGTAATATTACAATTTAAAATATTAGTTTTCTATTTTAATATAGTTTGAAATATCATTTATTCCTGTGATGGCAAAGCTAAATTTTCATTACTCCAATTGTCATTACTTCAGTCTTCACGTGATCCTTCAGGAATCATTTTAATATGTTGATTTGGTGCTGAAGAAACATTTCTTATTATAATCAATCTTGAAAACAGTTGTGCTGGTTAATATTTTTGTGAAAAAAGTGCATTTAATTTTTTCAGGATTATTTGATTGGATGAGATGAGATGAGATTGTTGTTGTTTTTTTCCCCGTTTTTTTTACAAAAGTCTTTCTTGTCACTTTTGATCAGTTTAATGCATTCTTGCCGAATAAAAGCATTAATTAAAAAAATATTACTGACCCCAAACTTCTGAGTAACAGACACCGATTTAATTAGTTAATATGCTGGATCAGCAGGCCCCATATCTCAACCTATTTAAAGCGCATATCAAATGTTCACTAAAATACAGAGTGTACTTTCTCCCCTCAGCAAATATCATCTTTAGATTGCTCAGTCCGACCTCCACTTTGGTTTCGGGGCATATGTTTGATCCCCCTCTCTGCCATGTTTTGCAAACATAAAAAACTCCCAGAATGGCTTTTTCCCATAACAAGGCTTTTACAGGGCTATAGAGGGGGCTGGGCAGGGCTGAACGGGGTGGAGGAAACCCGGCAATGGTGTTTGGTTTCACTACATAAGCTTGTAGAAAAGGAGGTTTGTCTTTGCTTCTCCAGGCCACTTTAGTAAAATTAGTCTACTAATGTATTGTCTTTTGGCTCAGAGGGTATTAGCACTCTCTAAACTTTGAATTCTGTTTGCTCTAAGCTCAGAAGAGACAGTTTGGGTATTTAATTAGAAATCTGTGTAAATTTAGAATGATCTTTTTGCATTTTTAAAATTTAGTTCTAAAGAGATTAATGAATATCAAGGCAGGCAGTGATGACCTAATTCACAATTAAGCAAAACATCTCTTGGAGAAAATAGGAAATGAGGCAATTGTGAAATCATTGAAAGGAAGACAAAGTTCCCCCCCAGACAGGAAGGCAAAATAGTCTTTGTGGTTAAACAAACGTTGTCTCTGGTCAGGGGTTTAAAGATACGCACCTCTTTGTTTTGCTGGACACTTTTGTGAAAAGGGGGGAAAAAAACTTGGTGGAAGTGAGAGACAGAGGCTATATGCGGCCAAATCAGCCCTAACCCATGAGCCTCTGTGGTTAGTCTTGATATTTTGAAATGGCCTGTCCTAAAGTCTTCTCAAGTAACACACTTCAATTCAAGCTCATTAATACCTTCATAAAAATGCTTGGAGCCCCTTCTTTGAAATCGACACACATACACACACACACACACAGTAACTCTAGTGTCAACACGACATTCCTTGACTTTACAGGCCTACTCCACCCCATACGGTATCCCCTTCTGTTTGATTGCACTGCTTTGCTCATGTGTTTTGGGGTCCTGAGAGCCATTAAGTTCCCCAGCATGCAGTCTCAAGCTAAAACACATGCATGGAGCCAATTCTCCATATGGCTCAGAGGTTGAGATTTTTTTACCCAGCAGCACTATCGTTAGCCTTCTGTGGTATGAGCTAACCCAGGCCTTCCGACAGCTGTGGCAGGTTCATTTTGGACGTGTGCTGTCAGTGGAAATATTTAATAGAATTCCAGTCGTCTCAGTTTTAGATCGCCTTATAAATGAGAGCCTGCTTTAGCTGTGTCCAATTGGTGGCCTGTTATAAATCCATGCTGAACATGTCATCAGCAGGTGATCTGGTAATCCTGCTCCGAACATTAACCATACTGAACATTCAGAACAGACCCACACCTCGAGCTACGTCAATGTCTTACTCGCTGACTGTAATAACAAAAACAGTCAAACGCCTCGCTCATCACACAAACTCTAGATGTACAACTTTTTTTCTATAATTTTAACAAGAGGCTGAAAAATATTAATAAGAAAAAATTATAAAAAAAAGTTTAAATTTGTACTGTAATAGGTTACACTTGTATTGGTATATTATTATAACTCCAACCTAATTATATAGCATTATCATAACTACAACCTTTCTGTTGTAGCTTGCGAGAGTCAAAGGGTAATGAACAGACTCAGCAAATACTATGACAACCCCTCCCGAGCAACACACTTCCAGTGTGTTTATAAGAAGTAACACCTTTTCGAAGCAAGAGTATGCTCTGTTTTGGTTGGTACTGTAATACAAACCATTACCCTGTTAGTAGTCTCTATAGCTTTTCAACACTTTGCCCTTAATCTGAAGAATGAGGTGTGATTTCAAGCAGTTGTAGACCACATGGCATCATTTAGACACACAAATTTAGAGTGTATGTGCCCTGCGTGATTTCCTGTATGCTGGAGTTAAGTGATCAGAAGGCAGCAATGGAATAACTAGTTGAGACTGTAAAATGTGTTTTGTGTACATTTTTATCAGTTCTAGGTCAGGAACATACTGATAAGCACATCTAGCTTCATTAAGAGAAACATTCAGTCACTCTTGTCTATTAGTAGTGAATACTAGTGAATAGGTTGATTTTACAATACACTTTGTGATCATGGTTACCAGGCATAGTCTGTGCAAACATGATGTCCAGGATATAAACAAAAAGTTCTGTTAATTTCAGCTACATATTCTATATACAGTACCTGAGCCAGTAGAAACATCAGATTGTACAGTGACTAACCTTTGACTTGCTTCAATATTATGCAATAATTGTGCTTTTTTCCCTCATATTGAGTGCAGCAGTGTCATATATGATCATTAGTGGTGCATGTCATATTGTTTTAAGGTCATTTACTGCACACTCTGCAAGGTTCATCATACATTTTTCTTGGTACTTGAAGTAAAGCTATTAATTAGGGGTGTCCCCGAATAGTCGACGATTCGATGCTTCGATTCGAGGAGCCTGATTCGACTCCCAATCTCACAGTCGAATAATCGCAGGGTGTTATGATCATGCCATTTTGGCTATATGCGGGTGCCCAGTGTCTGATAAGTTAATAAGTTAATATACAGCCTTATGATAATGCTGTAAATAAGAATCTTAAAAGAAAGAAGCTTTAAATAACTATTTTAACGTGCGTGAATAAATCCAACTCCCCCTATAGATTTAAGTTTCGCTTTCTAATCTGTGACCGACAGAGGAGCATCTTGGCGGCAAGGATTTAAATCTTTAACAAGACTCAAATTGACACAGGCAGAGTGGAAGACTTAGTTTTTTTAGATCAGGTGGGGTGTAAGTGATTTCAAAATGATTCAGTCGGTTTATTTGTATCGTGTATATATTATTTATCTCGTATAAGATGCCTTTGGTTGAGTTACGCTACAGTAAAGCGCTTCATTGTAGTACTATACGGTGATTATCTCTTCAGCGCGCGGTGCGAGCAGGACAACGATGCAGAATATTAATAACTATGACTGGCACTGTCATATACTGTACATAGCATTATAATGAGAACACTATTATAAAGAAACGCTTCATTCTACTGGTCATCTTCAGCGCGCACAGCTCAAAACAGAAATGCAGAACGTTCTAATATAACGTTATAGTGAGAGCACTATTGTAAAAAAAAAAAAGTGAATTCTTAAGGGTTTCGCTGATGTTTAATGTTAACTATCTTTTAATCAAAACATAAAACATTATTTACCCCGTTTGTATCTGCGAGGCGTCCGTTACACATTTCCCCTGTATTTATGATTGTTGAATGTCTGACTTGATTCTTGATAATGTATTTTGCCCCGCCCCCAAACATATGATTCGACTATCTATGCCCTACTATTAATGGGCATAAAGAACAGTTTTACCTTTTGTTCAAGAGTAATTGTCAGTAAAGGAATGCCTAATCTTTTACAGTGTGTTTAGGCAAAGCTGAAACTCAGAAGTAAAAACACTTTTGATCATATTGCATCGTCTTTGCATTTTGTTTTTTGCTGCTACTTAAAGCGTTTTAATTTCTCCTTCTGTCGTTATCAGTAAAACACATATGCAGTGAGTGTTACATGGCAGCAGGCAGCAGCTGAGGTCTCATGTCATCAGTCTTGGCCCATATGGCCTCGCATGTCAGCGTTCATTAAGGTGAAGAGTTGTAATGAAAGATAGGAAGGAATCAAGCATTGAGTGTTTTAGGCTTACGGTCAAAATCAGATACTCTCTTTACAGGATTAACTTGTGCTACACACATCCCCCTTTCTTATAGATTTCCCACACAACACACACTCACACACACTCACTCTCTCACACACACACACACACACACACACACACACATTCTTTGTGTTTCTATGAGTTTATTACTGCTTGTTTGGTTTGGTCAAGTACTTAAGCATGTCCATTCAGCACACAATCGTATAACACTGTGTTCTAACTAGGTGTGATGAACAAGTTTCTAGTGACAAGCAATTTGCCTGACCACACTGAGCACGAAACAGCTGTGTGATGTAATACAATCACATTCAGAAAATCCGTTTTAAAGTTAGGGATGTGCAAAACCGACTAGTTTGTGGTTTGCTTATAAAACTAGTTGACTAACCTCTCTTAAGGAAACGCTGTATAATTTGTCCATCTTCCCATACTTGTAATGAGAAGCAGTTAAAAACCGGCTGCTGTCAACAAAATAAAAGGGTTTTCTTTTGCATTTTTATGCCAGAATAAAAGATTGATGGTTTAGAGTTTGAAAATGAAGAAATCAAGACTAATATTGAATTAACAGTAATGTTTATGTAAAAATTAAGACTAGATAAATATTATTACTCTAAAAAATGCTGGGTTAAATACAACCCAGTGCTGGGTAAAAATATGGACAAACCCAGCGATTGGGTTGTTTTGACCCAGTGGTTAGAAGGTGGGGTTAAACATTTAACCCGACCGTTGGGTCAAAACAACCCAATTGCTGGGTTTGTCCATATTTTACCCAGCATTTTTAGTACGTTTTTAGTATTTTATTGTGATATTGTGCAAAATTGTGCATCTCTACAAACAAGCACAGAAAACCTGCATTTTCATGGGGAACCAGCTTTTTTTTATCAGAAAAATCACAATTTGATTTTTAGGGTTCCGATTCCGATACTAGTATCGGACATTCCACCGATACCACAAAAAATTCTGGCATCAGTATCGGCAAATACTTGAACCCATGTACCGATCCGATACCATTTTCTTAAACAAGACCTATAGTTATGCGCGCTAGCTTTGCTTACCGCCGCAAATCGGAAATCAATTCTTCTTCGCTGCTCAGAATGTAGTAGGCGGAGCTAATGCGCAAACAACAATCTCATTGGCTGGCGCTCACCTTTTATCATCCCTGTTTTGATTTCAGCAAATCAGTTCGAGCAAACTCAGACAATGTGATTAATATTCATGAATCCAGCAGCTCGTTAATCCTTAGTGCGATTTATGTTGTTCTTAGTAGAATTCATAGTATGATTATTATCTTATCAGTATTACTGATAGTTTCCCCCCCCCTCATTTTTTACAGAAACACTGAATGACCAAAAAAGCACCACCACCAGTCTTAAGTTCAGTTATGCTAAAGTTATATCATTAAATAATACTTGATTATCATAATATATTTATAATGCTTGACTGACTGATGTTAAGAGTGTACTTTTAAATATTTAAAAAGATGTACCATTTTCCAAACATTATATATTATATTTTTTTGTTTACTCACCAGACTATCTATCTATCTATCTATCTATCTATCTATCTATCTATCTATCTCACAGTATATTTGTGAAGCACACCATAAAATAATTGTATCAATTCATACAGGGCTAGTAGTACATACAGCTGTATAACCAGATACACACCCAGGTATCGGATCAGTACTCGAATGCGGCCGATAACCTGAGCCTAGATATCAGAATCGGTATCGGGAAGGGAAAAAGGGTATCGGAACATCTCTATCGATTTTCCCCAAATTGTGCAGCCCGCGCACATATCCAAAAAATATATATGTTCTATCACTTGTTGTGGTTTGTGAGGGCAAAGTTTACATGGAAAAGTTTTCTTTTATGCAACTGAACTTTTTTTTTTATTGTTGTCTTTTTGCTTCACAACTGATTAGACAGGAATTACAATTGATAATTGCACACTAGATGTTAAGACAAATCTGTTTATATAGATAAGTCTGGTTGACATATCTTTGGGTTAGTTTTGTCTCTTTGTGTAAAAGCAGGGTTCTGGACTGCGACCATTTTTTGAGAATGTGCGAGTAAAAATTTGATGTGGTTGCACGTGTGCGAGTGCATGGTCTGCGCAGCTCCAAAGCGTCTGCTTCATACAGCGCGTGCTGCCGAGCCACGGCACATTGTAGTAGGAGTCAGATTTCACTGATCACTTGAAGAGAGGCACTTTCAACGCGAGTGCTTCGGGTGTAGAGCCTGGTTTATACTCGCTGCGTCAGCACGAGTGCGAAGGTGTGCGCCACAGCGCAACTGAGGATTTGGTTTTCAAGTTAAAGTAATAGGCCGCTTCTTAAACCAGAGAAGGTGAACATGTTGGTATCCTTGTTGGAAAAACAACAACATGCAAGTCCTGTCAGCGACAGCCAGTTTAGTTTTACTTTTCTTTTTGTTTTCGTTTTGAAAAGCTTGTTATCTTTGCTGTTTACCTCAAGTTACGCTATGGAGGCTTTCCTTCATTTTTTTAAATATTATTATTTATTTGATTCCTCAGTGTTTGCTAAACATTCTGTAATTTATTAGTCGGTATATAATACAGCATGTGATGTGTCTTTTGCCATGCCTCGTCTTATTCGTTTTTGTTAATAAATGTTATGCAAGCTAGTTTGCCATTGTAGCCTACTGTTTTATTGTTGTTGTACTTTTTAATTAAGAATAACAATGAATCCATCTTTTGTTTTAGTCTTAAAAAGTGAAAGGTGTATAGATATAAGCAAAACAGACAATTATCTTTTCTCGTAAAACGTGAAACCATGATTGCGAATTTGAAAGTGAAAGTGAAAGCGCACGAAAAAAGGAATTCCTGTTTACAAAATTTAAATCACAAATAATACTGATGAAAAAGAACGGGTTGAATGTTGAACACTTTCGTTACCATATAACTATAAACTACGATAAAAGTTCATCAGCATGCATTGATTAATCAAATGTTGTAGCAAAAAAAAACAAATTGCGACCAAATTATGTGCTTGTAAAGTGCGACCAGTGGGAAGAATGAGTCTAGAGCCCTGAAAAGTGTAACGCTAGTAGTAACACCCTTTTCCTCAGCAGTTGAATCATTTATAAGATGGAGAGTAATCTCAGCCTGACCCATTCAGTCTGATTCAGAGACACACATGGGGCTAAAGATCACATGTAACATTAGTAAATTAGCTTGTTGCTTAATCCCACAGGAGATTTTTGGATAATGGAGCCCAGAGGGCAGGATTTTTGGGCTGAAAAAAATGGATGTATGAAGTGAATAGAAATGGAGAAGAATATAAAAGCAAAATGGGCGTAGAAAGAAAAAAGAAAGGCCTGTTGCCTGTGAATGCAAATATAAAATGTTTATGTATAATCCAACTCACTTGCTTGTTAGTACAGCATCTGCGACTAAAGCAACTAACACCGGAATGTTTTGTGTTGTGACCTTTGTTTTGTTTAAAACAAATGCCGTCTTTCTTTGCCGGCTTCATTATCATGAGTCAAATGTAGTTCTTTGTACCTCTCAGCCCGTGATTTCAGTTGTGCCCTTGACATGTGTTCAGTCAGGCCAAGGCAGCGGGCCAGGAAGGAAGCTGAAAGATTCGAGTGTTGCTTTCGGTGGCAGTGGCTCTTCGTCTCTGATTCAGGAGGTCAGTAATCACCCCCACCCCCTATTCCTCATTTCTGCTCTCTTTCTGCTTCGTTCAAATTGCACTCACACCCCCTTTTACTGGCCCCAGGCCTCCCTGTAACAACCCCTCCACCCAAACAGTAGTGACAGTCTGGAGAACTTGCGCCTGTCTTGATGATAGCTGTTTTTCTGCCAGATGAAACGATAATGTGCAATCTTTGTTCGAACTCTCGTGAGTCATTTAAAGGGGCAGTTCACTCAAATAAAAAAGTGTTTGTTTGTTTCCATACAGTGAAAGTCAGTGGTGTGCTGTGTGGTTCTGAACCATTTTGGCTTTCATTGTGCGGACAAACAAAACACATTTTTCAAGATATCTTAAGAAATGAAGATGATGATGATGATTTGGGTGAACTATCCCTTTAAATTTCTTAAATCAGCTAAACTGCTTACTAGTGTAGCACTGTATGAAATAACAAAATGAAAAATAATATTCACCTGTCAATGTTTTGTTTAGTCCTTGGGTTAGTTTAGAGCTAGATTTAAAACACGTGCATGAACGCAAACATTTTCTTTAAACTATGTGAAAACATTTAACGTAACCTGATTCATTTATTTGAGTGAAGAAGGAATTCAGCTGCTAAACATCAACAAGCCACTTGTGAGACAAAATAATGTCTGTCCTACCTCCATAATTTGATACTATCAGTCCAATTTAATCAAGCACTGAATTCATGAATAAGTGCTCCTCAACTGACTGGCCAGTGCCCTACATAGTTCATAACCCACATGCAGCATAGAACGCCTGCTTTGTTTTTAATGGCCAGCAATGAATTCAAGGGTCAATTAGAGCCTGAATTCCACAGGCATGTGATACAACATTCCCCACCTTCATGAAAGAAACCTCAATTACAGCGGACGCTTTAATGCAGAAGACAGCTCTGTTTTAAAGCCGTTGATCATTTCACTCAATTAAGAAGAGCAATTTCAGTACTATTGCCATGGATGTCATTGACTTCCAACTGACTTCCACACCTCCATGTTAAAATAAATTGCAGGTCAGTAAAAGAGACCTCTGCTACGGCAGTAGAGAAACAAGGAACAGTTATTAGTTGAAACAGCATCAGACCTCTCTGGATGCCAGGGATTGTTGATTTTACAGATTTTGCCCTGCACCCAATTCCTTTCCTGCTGCTGTAAAGATGATTTATCAGGTCTGAAGGGAACTATGAAATATTTCAAATGAAAACAAGATTGTGTTGCGTTTTTCTCTGAGGATTTGTGTTTTTTCCATCTGGTTCAGTTGTTAAAGAAGTCCGTAACCTAAAATATTTACACTCTAAAATAAAAAGCAACAGCAAACACTCAGGAAAAAAAAAAAAAAACTGTGAAATGTGGTTTGTGAAGAAATGTGAAAAAACAAAGCAGCAGGGAGTATTTTGAAATTTATCTTAAATGTCTGTAGTTGTGATGTTTTTTACGTAATTCCTCCAGCATATCCTCAGAAGCAGGAAGGTTTGATTTCCTCCAGTTTGCCGGTCATAATGAAAGCATTGTTTCACATGCTGTTTAAAAAAGAAAACGTTTGTTTTCATAATAAATTAAACAGAAATAAGTTTAGGCTGTTTATAAGAAATGTTAGTTCTGATTTTTCATATGTTTTGATGAGGTGTAAGAATTCCAATAAATTATATTTTTAGCTGTTTTAGAGATGTACTGGATATTTTAGTGTAATCTATCTTTAAAGAACATATCCTTATCACTGAATGCAGGTTCTCAGGGATTTATTCAATAAATAAGATTCAAAAATATTTATTTCTAAGCAGTGAGATGCATTTATCACCCTATAAATATCATCATAGAAAACATGTCTGTATTTAAGAAATGTCGATATTTTCTGCTGTATGGTATCAAAGAAGTTACTCCAGCAAGAAATCAAGGAACACAAATGGATTCTAAGGAAATAATGATTTTTGCAGCATTTTATGTGAATTATGGTAACAACAGACTGTGTTGATCAAATGCCAACTGTCAGCAGAGCAAAAAGAAAATGGACTCTGACCTTCGGTGCACAATAAAGTAAAGAGCAGAGGCTGCATTTTGTCCACACCATTTGTGGAAGATTTCAATATTGTGTAAGAGTCTTAAGTAGGAGTACCAGGATCCTCTGATAGCGTCTATTGAATGTTTGTATGCCTGTGTTTACCAATCACACTTCTTTTTGTATTTCGCTCCGAACTCAGTTCCATTCATTAGTGGTAAATAATAGCACTTCCACAGAGGAAGGGACAGCTTGAGATGGAGTTCTTCTGTAGATATGGATTTGATATTTTTCTGTGTGAACAAAAAATAACATTTCTGCATAAAAAATGTGTATGTAGAATTAATAATGAAAAAATATTAGGGATGTATTTATTTACTTTTTTTTTTTACAATTTTAGTTCACTCAAATTTATTTAGCGTTTGTTAGCTTACACTTTTTATCTTTGTTTCACAGGTGAGAATTATTTTCTTAAAACAGCTAGGCACTCCAGCTAGTGTCTGGTTTATATATAGGTGAACACAATTGGATTAATAGACCTAAAAGTCATATCCGTGTAATACTCTAGATCCCTTCTTGTCCCTTCCTCCCTCAAAGGGGTACAGGGAAGCAATCAGTAAATTCTGATTGAAGTCCTCACTAAATCAATACAAACCAGATATATCCCCTAATGCCATAGATCCACAGCTGACCTAGAGCATTGTGCATCTTCACTCCGGTTTGCCCGTCCTATCTTTAACCAAATAGCACATTAAATTGGGTGACAGAGCAAGAACTGATCACTTAAATTAGTAAATGTCAACAGTCTGTTTATCCAATGAACAAAAAGAAGTAAAAGATAATGTAAGATGATTTTTCCGTATACAAATAAAAGTGCAGCCATGCATACTTTTTGTGTATTGATGAAGTTGTTGGGGTCGAAATATGTCCAATCATGATTGACCGCACTGTTAAAAAGCAGCCAGTGTTATCAACAGAGGACATTATCCACTTCTCCTAGGATGAGGCCTAATGAAGTTAAATAGAATTTTGACAAGATAATGGATTTGTTTTCCTTCCTTGATTCCATTCTCTCCCCCTCAGCGCTCATGATAAACTGTGTAGAAGAGAACTGAGAGGGAAACGGATTATTCAAGGCTGCTCACAAGGGGGACAAAGATCAATAACGATCCTTTTTGAGAGAAAAGAGAAACATCCAGTGAAGGCCTCTACAATTTGGGTTCGAGTTAGTGCTTAGGTGCAGGAACTAAATTCTTAGCGTCAGAGAAACAGTAAGGCTTGGCACTGGATCTGGCCTCTCCTCAGGGGGGTGATCGCTGACCAATAAAAATTTACAGCACATAGCTGAGAGGAAGTAGCTTGTACAGTGACTGAGCTACACAATTACGTGGTGAGGTACGCTACCGTTCAGTTTGGGGTTGGTAGAATCTTTAAAGCTTTTGGGGGAAAAAAGTCAAATATACAGTAAAACCAATAATATTGTGAAATATGATTACAATTTAAAATAACCTTTCTGTTCTAATAAACTTTAAAATGTAATTTATTATAATGTTAAAGTTGAATTTTCAAAAGCATTACTCCAGTCTTCAGTGTCAGATCCTTCAGAAATCATAATATGCTGATTTGGTGCGCAAGATACATTTCATATTATTATCAATTTTGAAAACTGCTTCATATTTTTGTGGAAACAGTAATACGTTTTTCTATGATTCTTTGATTATTAGCAAGTTCAAAAGAACAACATTTATTTGAAATAGGGATATTTTTAATATTACAAGTCACTGTCATTTTTGAACAATTTTTGATCAGCAGTCAATTTCATTTCTTTCTTTCAAAAAAAAAAAAAAAAAGACAGCAGTGTGTATTTTGTCACATTTTTAATATCAGTAAACTATATTGTTGTACCATGTTTCATTATTAATGTTAGGTCAGAACAGTAACACGCACTCCCAAATCAAGAAAATAATATGTTACTGTCACTTTAAGATGGCTCCCAGAGAAACATGATCCTCTCTAATCAGCATTTGCCTCTGTGAAATCTAACATGGGCTTGCTGACTCTTCGTTTCTGTTTAGCATAAGCAGAATCTGATGACCTTTGACCTATTTGTAGACCTCACCCCCTCTCATCGCCATAAAACTAGGCTTGCTGCGCATAGATTCCTCACTTGGTCATTGATCATTAAGGAGATCAAAGGGTTAGTGAAACGATCAGTCGTGGCACACACTATCCCATGAAGCAATCGGTGGAACAGTCCTCTCATTCTTAAAACCTATACGCTAGTGTGGCATTTGACAATGAAAATATATCCAGTATATAATACTGAACAAGGCAACATGCATTTCTTAGGAAGGTGTGATGTCTGTCGTTGGCGTGTTGTGTGTGTAGATGTGTGTATATATAGTGCTCACCTTTCACCTCTCATCACTCACTGCTCAACTGTGTCTCCATGTAGCTTCAGTGTGTTTCTGACTAGCTCATGTTTGTTCCACCTCTTTGTCGAACGCAGGAGAAATGTGCCGTATTCTTTAGAGCTGACCACGACTCATATTCCCTCTCTTCAATAATTCAGAGCTAGTGTCGTAAAGCTGTTACTTAAAGGCCTCTTCCGTCAGTGTCATTTTGTTGGCTTATACGTTGTGTTCCTGCTGTGTATCATCTGCTTAGACAAATGTTTTATGATCAACAGTAAATTTGACAGGCCAATGCTGTTCAGCAGATCATTTCCAGATGGTCTTTACAAGGAGAAGTGAGCGTGACAAGGATTTTAAAGATATATTTATTCAAGATTATAACTAGTAATTGCATTGCTTGCATTTCAGCTACTGTGTAGTTCTAAAAACTACTACTATTTATACTCTATTGTTCGAAAATTTGAGGCCAGTAGATTTTTCTGAAGGAATTAATACTTTTATTCTGCAAGGATGCATTCAATTAAAAAAAACAAAAAACAATTGTAATATAATTCTTCTTTATATGCAGCCTTAGTGAGCATAAGAGACTTTTTTTTCAAAAACATTAAAAATCTTACTGACCACAAACTTTCGAACTGTAGTGTATAACCAGTCAAACAGAACTTGAAATGATATTAAAAAAGCAATAGTGGCGTATAACAGAACAGCAATGATGGGTGGTAGAAGCATTTTTAAATAAGAGTTATGGTTAATTACACTTCTCTTTTTTTTGCCTAAATAAGCCTGAATAAGATATGCTAAAAAAGTTGTGATAATATTGGTTTTAACACTAAATATTTCAGTTTAGCCTGTGGCACCATGATTCCACTGATATCAGCATATTTACAATAAGAGAAATAGGATGTTTTGGGTGTTCATACCTATTAGATGAACAACACAGATAATATATAACAGTTATACTGGGAAAAAATAAACAAGAATACATTGTGCATAGTGTTTTTATTGCATATTTGACTTCTACATTATTCATAAATGATTGTTACAGTATGTCATTGCTCGTACATTATCTCATAACTTCTAGTAATGTATTTAGCAGACACTTGAATTAAAAGCATCTTGTGATTTTGATCTTGTCAATGTAGCGCTATAAAAATAATAACCAGGTAATGTTTTTATATGTCTATACTTGGCCAGAAAAAATATTTTGGGGGTGAGACCTCTGAATTGAATTGTCTAAATTTAAATGTTCAGGAGGTAATACTTGAGTTATGTTAGAAGGTACAATTTGTGGTGATATCTTCACCATCTGCTTTTGCAATGCTAGTTTGACCCCCTCCTCTGGCAGGAAATGGCATCCCCCACTGATGATGTGGCACTTTGAGTCATAAATTTAATAGCCTGACCCCCTCCTTGTTTCCCCACTCCTGCTCCTCCATCCCTTCATAGTCCCCTTCCTGTCTCTCTTTCTCTCTCAGGACTGACCTTATTCCTTTAATTATTTATCCATCTTACTTGTATGGCAAGAATTTGTTATAAAAGAGCCCAGTGGATGTGTTGGTTTAAGCCCCGCCCCCTCAGCCGTACGCTGTGATGTGACAGTGCAATACACCCTTTGTGATCGTGACAGGTGAAGAGAATTGATGAGATGAAGCCAGCGATTTCCTGCCATTTAAAGACTGGCTCCATATGTCCGTTGATTTATGGCGTGCTTCGTGATCATCTGTTATATAAATTAGGTTATTATAATGAAGTTAAACTATTGCAAAAGCAGGTTAAGTACAGATTTGGAAACTAGATAGCAATTAGATGAGTTGCGTGCCTTTCTAATAGAGCTTATAGAATGATGGAATACACCCTCACCCTCATGTCGTTCCAAACCTGTATGACTTCTGCCTTCTGTGGAAAACAAAAGAATGTATTTGAAAAATGTGTCTTTTTTTCTTTCTTTCTTCATACAATGATGATCTTACATTGCGTACCATAGAAGAAAAAAAGTCATACAAGTTTGGGATGAGATGACAGATTTTTCATATTTGGGTGAATTAACCTTTAAAAATAAAAGAATCAGAATCACTTCTCTATGCAGATCTCATGTCAGCACAGTATATACTCAAGAAGCCCAGCATGTATGCTTTAAATGAAAATGACTGGTTAACACATTTTTGGGATTTTGTAGAATGCAAAATGAGGAGTCGTCAATTTTAGACTAGACATGTTGTAGACAGTCATGTCTCGTCATCTTTTACTCTACTAGCAACGTTGCTGTTAACGTCAGCATTATTTTTTGAATTGCAGAGCTTGTACACGCACACACACTGCCACCAGTCACGCATTTCGCCAACTTATAAAGTCTCCTAAACCAAACAAGACATGTTCGAGGGATATACACTGTAGCCTACGTGACAGATGTGTCTGTCGGAGCTGACAATACAAACAATAAGCCTTGCGTGAAAAGAAATGAAACTCCAAATCCTTTAAACCAAACAAACAGGTTATTAGAAGGTTGAGATAGCTTGTAGTGTAGGACAGGCTTAGGTTTGTTACCTCTCTGTGTAGTATCTACATGTCATGCTAATGCTGCTAATGTCCTGGTTTCTGGTGGATTGGTTGTTTGGTATTTGGATAATGTAATGCAGTCTGCTTTAGCATTTGGTTAATAAAGACGGCTCTGTGTGGTATGGTAGCCATCTTGAGCCTGGCTGTCAAAGACCATAAAAGGTTAGCTCACACAGGAGCTGCACTGTTGATATGACAGAGGCCCTTGCCTTCAGTGCACACAAGCTGTGGGAAACGCCAGCCCCTCCTGACAAGCTCATACATACACAAAACACACACACTTTCTCCCAGAACTACACACACACCAGATCTTATAGCACAGAGCAGTCAACATGAGCTCATCCATCACAGATCTATTCAGGGCTCCAGATCCCTCTTTGTTCGGCAATGTTGGCCGCAACCCAACTTTACTCTGGGTGAAAGTGATATGAACTTACTGCTGGTGGTCTCTGGTAATAAATTCTACCGATGCAGGGATGCTACTGCTCACTGGTGCTTGTGAACGACCGCCAGTATCACTGTCCAAGTACTGGCTATTGACATCATTCGGTTTCCCAGAATACCAGGGCAAATGAATAAAGATGATGTTGTAACCGAAATCAAAGATTTACATAACTAGTCCTGCCCCTCTTTTGGCTCAGAGCAGTGCCCATGGCTTTATCTAGCCAGACATCTTAGATTAGTGACACTGCAGTGAAAACGATTCACTCTTTTTTTTTTTGTCGTTATGATTGAGAACTTGAGCTAGGGTTTACATTGTTACCAAAACATTCCATTCCAGTAAATTTGATTCTTTTGAACATTCTATTCATCAAACAAACCTGAAAAAAAGCACAAAAAATATTAAGCAGCACAACTGTTTTCAACATTGTTTGCAGCAAATAAGCATATTCGAATGATTTCCAAAGGTTCATGTGACATTAAAGACTTGAGTAATGGCAGCTGACAATTGAGCTTTGCCATCACAGGAATAAATGTTACCTTTAAAAACTTTCAAATCTATTAAAATAGAAAACAGTTATTTTAAATTGTTATAATATTTCACAATACTGCTGTTTTTACTGTGTTCTTGATCCAATAAATGCTCAAAATTACAGACCTCAAGCATACCTATAATTTAAAGCTATGTTGTAACCATGTATTTGATGTCCCTGAGGAACCAAAAGAAAAGAATCTTGTTTGTTTGGAGTACTTTATTAGATCTGTATTGGAACTGTTGTATATTGTTTGTTGAATTTTACCAGATTTTTTCCTCAAACAGTATAGAAATGTATTTGCTTTTGACGCAGGGCTGTCTTGATCTTTTGAACATGTATCCATGAGTCTGGATTTCTAGGTTTTACTGCTTGGTCATGTTGCTTTGTTGCATTATTTATTTGTACAGAGAGAACAGTTTCCAGCTGTGTCACATTGGTTACCTATGATTTATTCACGCAGCTTTATATTAGTTTAGAGGCAGATATGTGCATTTCCATCTGCGGGATCTGAGTTATACTACCATTTTGATTAACTGTTCTTGGACCCAGGAGTATTAGAGCCATATGCCGCTCAGGAAGAGAAAATCTTAATGACTAATCCACTCTGAGTGCTGAATTGAGAAATCAGTTCCTGCTAATAACCTACAGATCTCAGAGAGATATTGTTTCAATAATGGATTTTAAAGACCACAATTTCTTGTCAAGAATTATATTCACAGCGATAAAATGTGAAGTATTCGGTAGCATTAGAACAAATGGGATTTTTACAGATTTGAGAAGCTCTCAACTCATCTCATTGCATGTCCCAAAGCGAGACACTTTGACCTCAGTACCTCCTGAGTAACAGATCTACCAACATGCTTGGTGTTTACTAGACACTTCTATATAGTGGAGAGAATAAAGAATACATTAAAATCTGGGATTAAATATTTTCATCTAATTAAACCTGGAACAAACAGAAAGTTTGAGGACTTTGAAGGATCAGACTGTAATCAGACTTTTTTTTTTTCCCGTGATCAAAAGTTGTGTAATCTTTATGGGGGTTTTATTAGCAAATATTTGTATGTGATTTATTAGATTTTATTTTATTTCAGTTTTTTGATTAACAACCCTTACAATAAACAGATTTTGTTGGGGTTCAGCAGTAAAGAAATGTGACCTAAATAATGTCTAGTCTAATCTAGTGAACATTTACATATGTGCTCTTGTCGTACACCTTCATATCGATCTGGCTTTAAGTAGTGTCCAACAGAGTGGTGAGATAACCGTAATTCCGTGCTCCTTGTTTTTTCAGGCTGTTATCTCAGTCAGTCCTCTTCAATAGTGTCATGTTTGCTCAGCTTCTCCAAAAGCAGCTGCAGCTGCCGCCATATGAAGAAGCCATCCGTCATAATGGTGGAAATAAAGCAGGCTCATGTGCCGAGAGTCTCTGTCATCCCCCCCTCCCGCTCTTCAATCCCCTTCTTTTTCCAAGGTCTGCGTCACACAACACTTTCTCTGACCTCTTCCCATACTGTTTGTTCACACGCGTGGCCTGCTGACTTTTCTGGCAGCGTTTACTTGGCCTGGCTCCAGCTGGCTGACGGTCCTGCAGCAGCACGCAGACAATCTCTTACAGATGTCTGGAGACAAGGAGTAAGATTCATGCTTTAGAAACGAGGAAAGCAAGAATGGAGGACACAAACAAAGCAATGTGAGCAAGGTGCACTGCTTCGATGGAGTAGCCAATGAGCAGTTTCACACTTTTGTGTGTTTTCCAAAAAACTGTATTTCCAAATCCCCTGTTCCATAACTCTATATATAAAGTCAGTTAATCTGCATACATACAGTACACTAACATAAAGTGATATATACTATATAGAAAATCTCAGCTGCCTGATTTTTTTAAAATTTGTTGTGAAATTTATACACATACATACAGTATGCTTACGTGGGGCAATATATGCTATATAGCAATCTGCTTGCTTGTATCATAGCAAAATGTAAAATATGCTAAATGTGACTGTAAGGCATGAAGGTATAAAGATTTTAACATTAACAAAATTATTTTCTGTAAAGCTGCTTTGAAACAATGTGGATTGTGAAATATATTGGAAAAGAGTTTTAATTTTAAGATTTCACAGTATTACTGTTTTTTTTTTTTACTGTATTTTGACCAAATAAATGCTGCAAATCTTGCCCTCTAGCTGTTAACTGTTTTGACCGGATTAACGAGTCACTGAGTTCAGTTTGAGTTATGATAGTGAGTCATACAGGTAACAACATGAGGGTGAGTAAATAATGACACAGTTTTTGTAATGTCCTTTAATTTAACATCTATCTTGTCGTTTCATTTGGTTTCTTTTCTTCTCACTTTTTTTATTTTTCTGCCTGCTCTTGCCACCTCCTGTATCTTTTTTTTTTTTAGTCTCTGTTTCTTTCTTCTGCCTTCTCTGTTCCTGTCCCTGTGTAGCTGCTTAGCACGAGAGGAAAGGATCTGCCTGACAGATTGAAGGGCCGGACGGGGTCAGAGGGGTTAAATTGAACAAATCTGCCCATTGACGTCCTGTCTCCTCCACCCTCCACTAATATCATTATTCCCGGGTGTCAGGGGGCGAGCGGACATGTCGCTAAGGCTGACAGCACAGAGGCGAGGGCAGCCACTTACCACAGTAGACCTCCCACCATGGCAGGCTCCTTTTGTAGAAGGACCTGTCAGCAGAGGCAGAAAAAGAAAAACATTGAGTCCTCGGTGTTCATCTGAGTAAATACATGAAGAGACACACGGGGTGGAGGGTTATGTATTGCTGGTCTTTGTCTTTGCTAGAAGCAAGTCGAAGGCGTGGCTTGGGAATGTTTGTCATCATTTCAAAGTTCAGTTTTTCATGAAATTTCGTGAAATGCTTGGACTTTCCCTCTGCCTTTTTTGGTCTAGTATAGTATTCAGTGTAGTCGAAGTAGGGGTGGGCGATATGGCAAAAATATAATATCACGATATTTTTAAGAAAAATCACAATTCACGATTTTATCACGATTCTTTGTCATGTTGGTTTTACTATTTTGCAAGTTGTCTGAGCATTACAGCCAAACTAATTTCCCTATTATAAAGACAAAACCTTTCAAGATAACAAAAATATTAAAAAAGAATGGTGGATATTTAGGCCAAAGTGGGCGAAGATAAAAATCTTTGTCATTATTTTATCTTTGTTATTAAAAAATGAAAACAAAGATACACATTACAAATACACATACAATACAAATAAAACTGTTTTATTTTCAGGTACAATAGGTGTATTTCGCAGGAGCATTCAATAAATTGAATCAACAAATATAAAAATAAAACACTATATAGATTGATTCCTATTAAATCAACTGTATTAACGTTTTTCAGTCAAGAGTAGTGAGTGATTTTTCTCTTTGTGTTTTGGTGTTTTATTAACATTGAAGGAATAATTAACCCCAAAATAAAAAGTGTTTTATATTTATACCATCATTTACTCACTCAAAAGTTTCTTTGAACCTGAATGAGTTTCTTCTGCTAAACATAAATGCTATTTTGAGGAACGTGGAAAACCAAACAGTTGCTGGTCCCCAGTGACTTATTCCATAGTATTTTTTTTTTCCTTCTATCAAAAGTCAATGTGGACCAGATACTATTTGGTTACCCACATTCTTCAAAATATCTTCTTTTGTGTTCAGCACAAGAAAGAAATTAATACAGGTTTGGGACAACATGCGAGTTAGTAAATAATGACAGAAATTAAATGTTAAGGTGCACTATCCCTTTAATGACAGTCGGCAGCATGTTCAGTACTGCCCCTTTAAGACATGCACGCATCTAATATGGGCACGCATCCGTTTTCTCTCAGCTGTTTACTTACTCATTTTAGACATAAGCAACGGAGTCTATACATAAACCTTGTGTGTTTTGACAGTATTAGTGCACAAGATAACTTAGTTCAGTAATCAGGCCTTTTTGACAGGCTTTAGCACGTGCGTTTCGGGTGTACGGGCTCAGAAAAAGCGCACGTCAGACCGACGCGTGAATAAAACATTTAACCGGCAAGGCTTTAAAGCAGATCCGAATAATGTACAGTATATTGAGACGGAGGAATAAGAACTGCAGCTGATAGAATGTGCGCTGTAGCACGATACTACGATATTTCTTCAAAAGCAGATCGTGGAGACATTTTTATCGTCCACGATCAAAAATCGTCATATCGCACACCCCTAAGTCGAAGCATGGCAACAAATCAAAGATCGCACTTGTATCCAAATAGATGCTAACAAAGCAGCTTTGTGAAAAAATGCAAAGCCTTAAAACAAAAATGCAACTTATTATTACTGATATTTTCAATAATCACATTTTAGAGATGATTTATCAAGACGAAAGAGATCCACACTCATCCAAATTTAGCCCAAAATGCTTATATCATTTATTACTCAGAGGTCACAAAATTGTGCAAAAAAGTGCAAAGGTAGAAAAGTGCAAAACATTTTCGGGTATTAACCCTTCCTCAGTGCCATGGCACTGTTTTTTTTTTTTTTGCACAATTGTGTGACCTCTGAGTAATAAATGATATAAGCCTTTTGGGCTAAATTTGGATGAGTGCGGATCTCTTTCGTCTTTATACCTTTTGTATTTTTTGGATCTACGCACCTTATATTATTGGCCCACGGACTTTTGGATGAGTGTTTGGCACTATGACCTTTTTCTATTTAGAGATGATTTATCAGAAATTAAATTTCATATGCTACACAACCAAGTTTCCATCACATAACTTGACAATTTTGGTCATTAACGTTAGGGAATGTGGCTAATTATGCATTAGATTGTTGCAATTGAAGCGATAAACTTGAGTTTGTGGGCCAGAACTGACAAGTCAGATTGTTTGTTTTTGGATTTGCTTTTGGTGTTTTGTGATTTGTTTGCACGCCTGTCAGTTTGCATTCCAGCTTCAGAGATTTGTTTGTCTGCTTTTGGATTTGGGTGAGTTTTCTGATATGTTTGCATGCTTTAAACATCTCAGGCACTATACTAGTATAAACCAGATCGCTGGTACAACAGGACTGTGGCGTGGAAAAGCCCTGCACATTTTCTTAATTACGACTCTGACATTTATTGGATTTACACACAAATTTTAAGGCCCAACAGCACAGGTCTTAAAGTCACTCCTGAGGCCCTTAAATGGAATGCTGTGGGTTTATAATCTAATTCTACACAGGACTAGCAGGATTTATTTTTATGTGTTACTCCATGTTCAGGTTTTTGCAACCTATTGAATCAATGTTAAAATCTTCCCAGGTTTTACATTTTAATACAGCGCATAATCTACTCTCCATCATATTTTCTTTTCTAGCAAACAGCAGTTTGTGAATTGCGCTCTATCTTTGTACTTCTGAAGAAGTGGTTAGTGGTAACAGAAGTTGAGGGCTGATGACACCATCTAAACCACAGGGTAGCACAGAAGAAAAGTTGACTTCTATAGCCTTTACTTGCCAGAAGTTTCAGTGTCAGGCCCTCAATGGGATGCAGTTAAATGACCGTTCAATTTGTTGTTCTACACTCGCCGTACTCCAACCTGTATTGCTCTGCCAACTTTTGTGTTACAAATGAGCCGGTAACTCACCTTTTGCCATGGTGGAGCATCAAAGACCAAGACCTAATTATCTGGTCTCCATCTCCAGGGCTTTGAGTGCTCTTTTGGGTGAGGGGAGGCCTCCCATTCCATTCCTGTCTTTTATTGTGTTCTAATAAGGAGCAGTGAGAGCGTGTTCAAACAAGCAAGCTGAAGAGCCAGACAGGGAGGAAGACCTGAGTGCTTCTGGGATTCGAGTGGAACCTTTCAAGGTGTTCGGGTATCATTTAAAACTTCAGAAAGCTTTTTACAATGTGACGAGTAACTTTCATTCACTGCGCCGCAACCTTACAATCTCCCATCAATGTACATATTGTACATAGAATATAGTTTTACAAGATCTAGATGTAGTTTGTTAATTCAAGGTCTGAGGTGGGTCAGAGTGCCTGTCATTTTGCAGCCAGCATCGTAAGTCTTCATTAAAGAAGTATGTTGTACTTTACCAAAAAACCAACCGTAAACATCAAAGCCATGAAATAAAAACCTCTGGTAGCTGGCAGTCTGATAGGATTCCTTCTAGGATTCTCCATACCAACACACACACACACACACAAACACAAACATCCCCCACTTGCACCTCCAGACTAGACACCTCCATTATCACTGCTAAGTTAAGTATTCACTGAGAAGCAATCAAGCATGTGGGGCATGTTTATGGTTGTAGCAGGCAGCATTTGACTTGTCTGGGTGTGGTTCCTGGAGAAGTGGGGAAAACTGACCAAATCCCAAGGTCTGGATTGTTGCTTTGGGCTTTTATAGCAGTGCAATTAGCCACAGTCTCATCCTGTAGCCTCAATTTACATCCTCCATTTGTAGCTGTTCCCATTCATGTTTATCGGGCCATTAGATTTCATTTACAACCCGAATTCCGGAATGTTGGGACGTTTTTTTAAATTTGAATAAAATGAAAACAAAAAGAATTTCAAATCACATGATCCAATGTTTTATTCACAATAGAACAGAGATAACATAACAAATGTTTAAACTGAGAAATTGTACAATTTTATGCACAAAATGAGCTCATTTCAAATTTGATGCCTGCTACAGGTCTCAAAATAGTTGGGACAGGGGCATGTTTACCATGGTGTAGCATCTCCTCTTCTTTTCAAAACAGTTTGAAGACGTCTGGGCATCGAGGTTATGAGTTTCTGGAGTTTTGGTGTTGGAATTTGGTCCCATTCTTGCCTGAAATAGGTTTTCAGCTGCTGAAGAGTTCATGGTCGTCTTTGATGTATTTTTCGTTTAATGATGCGACAAATGTTCTCTATAAGTGAAAGATCTGGACTGCAGGCAGGCCAATTCAGCACCCGGACTCTTCTACTATGAAGCCATGCTGTTGTAATAGCTGCAGTATGTGGTTTTGCATTGTCCTGCTGAAATACACAAGACCTTCACTGAAATAGATGTCGTCTGGAGGGGAGTATATGTTGCTCTAAAACCTTTATATTTACATTTACATTTAGTTATTTAACAGACGCTTTTATCCAAAGCGACTTACAAATAAGGACAATGGAAGTAATCAAAATCAGCAAAAGAGCAATGAAATGTAATTGATATATCAAGTCTCGGTTAGCTTTACGCAGTACACATTGCAAGTTTTTTTTTTTTTAATTGTTTAATAAATAAAAAGAAAACATAGAATAGAGCAAGCTAGTGTTAGAGACCTTTTTTGCTTTTGTTAATTGTATAATAAATAAAAAGAAAACAATAGATAGAATACAAAAAGATTAGAAAAGCTAGCATTAGTATATGTAAGGGATAATCAACGGCTAGCTGTGCATTAAACTATTTGAATGCACGACGTGGAGGCGTAGAACCACCCGACGCGCAGCGGAGTGCATTCAAATTGTTTAATGCACAGCTAGCCGTTGATTATCCCGTTTATGCCATGGTCATTTCCCAGCATTCACATATTAAAGATGTTAATAATATTTGCGCTGCAATATTTGACCGAACGATAAAAATGATGGTTATTTTCGTCTGTATTACTATTCAACTGTAACTGTATGTTACTATGGTTACCAATGTTTATAGGTAGCGCATTGATATAGAACGTGATTAAACTGACCTGGAACTACCTGTGCAGTTAAACGAATTTAATCAACACCTGCCAGCCAATCAGAATCGAGCATTCAGACAGACCATGGCATAAATATATATATATATATATATATATATATATACACATGTAAGGGATAATCAACGGCTAGCTGTGCATTAAACGATTTGAATGTACGGCGTGGAGGCGAAGAACCGCCCGATGCTCAGCGGAGGGTGGTTGCCTCCGCAAAGTGCATTCAAATCGCTTAATGCACAGACCATGGCATACATATATATATATATATATATATATATATATATATATATATATATATATATATATATATATATATATATATTTATTTATGAATAGAATTACAATAGAGAGTGCTAGAGTTAGAGGATCAAATAAAGATGGAAGAGATGTGTTTTTAGCTGATTCTTGAAGATGGCTAAGGACTCAGCTGCTCAGATTGAGCAGGGCAGGTCATTCCACCAGGAGGGAACATTTCATTTAAAAGTCCGTGAAAGTGATTTTGTGCTTCTTTGGGATGGCACAATAAAGCGATGTTCACTTGCAGAACGTAAGCTTCTAGAGGGCACGTAAGTCTGAAGTAATGAATTTAGGTAAAGGGGTGGAGAACCAGTAGTGGTTTTGTAGGCAAACATTAATGATGTGACGTGCATTCTTTTTGGCTCATTAAAAATTAATCTTGCTGCCGTATTCTGGATTAATTGTAAAGGTTTGATAGAACTGGCTGGAAGACCTGCCATGAGAGCATTGCAATAGTCCAGCCTGGACAGAACAAAAGCTTGAAGAAGGAGTTGTGAAGCATGTTCCAAAAGAAAGAACCTGATCTTCTTGATGTTGAATAAAGCAAATCTGCAGGACCAGGCAGTTTTAGCAATGTGGTCTGAGAAAGTCAGCTGATCATCAATCATAACTCCAAGGTTTCTGGCTGTTTTTGAAGGAGTTATGGTTGATGTGCCTAACTGGATGGTGACAAGCTGAGATGCGAGCAGCTATCGTCGGATCATCAGGATGGAATGAGAGGTAGAGTTGAGTGTCATCTGCATAGCAGTGATATGAAAAGCCATGTAGACAGAGAAGAGAAGTGGTCCAAGAACTGAGCCCTGAGGCACCCCGGTAGTTAGATGTTGCGACTTAGATACCTCACCGCTTCAAGGTACCTTGAAGGACCTATCTGAGAGGTAAGACTCAAACCACTGGAGTGCAGTTCCTGAGATGGAATCCGCTCTTGTAAGTCTTAGGGCTTCAACAACTGAGAGCAAGGCAGTCTCCTTATATACCTTTCAGTATTCATAGTGCCTTCCAAAACATGCAAGCTGCCCATACCATATGCACTTAAGCACCCCCATACCATCAGAGATGCTGGCTTTTGAACTGAACACTGATAACACGCTGGAAGGTCTCCCTCCTCTTTAGCCCAGAGGACACGGCGTCCATGATTTCCAACAAGAATGTCAAATTGACCATAGAACACTTTTTCACTTTGAAACAGTCCATTTTAAATGAGCCTTGGCCCACAGGACACGATGGTGCTTCTGGGCCATGTTCACATATGGCTTCCTTTTTGCATGATAGAGCTTTAGTTGGCATCTGCAGATGGCATGGCAGATTGTGTTACCGACAGTGGTTTCTGAAAGTATTCCTGGGCCCATTTAGTAATGTCAATGACAGAATCATGCAAATGAGTGATGCGGTGTCGTCTGAGGGCCCGAAGACCACGGGCATCCAACAAAGGTCTTCGGCCTTGTCCCTTACGCACGGAGATTTCTCCAGTTTCTCTGAAACTTTTGATGATGTTATGCACTGTAGATGATGAGATTTGCAAAGCCTTTGCAATTTGACGTTGAGGAACATTGTTTTTAAAGTATTCCACAATCTTTTTACACACTCTTTCACAGACTGGAGAGGAGAGCCTCTGCCCATCTTTACTTCTGAGAGACTCTGCCTCTCTAAGACGTCCCTTTTATAGCTAATCATGTTACAGATCTGATGTCAATTAACTTAATTAGTTGCTAGATGTTCTCCCAGCTGAATCTTTTCAAAATTTCTTGCTTTTTCAGCCCTTTGTTGCCCCTGTGGCAACTTTTTTGAGACCTGTAGCAGGCATCAAATTTGAAATGAGCTCATTTAGTGGATAAAAGTGTAAAATTTCTCAGTTTAAACATTTGTTATGTTCTCGATGTTCTATTGTGAATAAAATATTGTCTCATGTGATTTGAAAGTCTTTTAGTTTTCATTTTATTCAAATTAAAAAACTTCCCAACATTTCCGGAATTCAGGTTGTATATTTCATCATTAAAATCTCTCCAAATCTGCTACAAGATGGATGTAAGAAAAGTCTGTTGTGCTTTCCTGAACTTGAGTGTGTTAATTTTTAATGCACTGAGCATTTTTCTCTCTACGGACATTAAAGCTGTTTTCTCTTTAGACAGTTCATTGTCTCCTCTGTCTGGCTAACTGCCACCCTAAACTACTGTATTATGTACACACAGAGCTCAGTCTGCCTCGAGAAGGCCATAAAATTATGTATATTGTGGTAACAGAATTGCTCTTATTATTATAGAGGCATGCAAGCAGTGTGTTGGTTGTGGAACATCATGCTAGTAGCTTTTTGTGAGCTAACATGGCCGACGTGGTGCTAGACTGAAGTAAATTACTGTTGCTCACATTCCAGCGCTGACAGAAGGATATTGACTGGTTTCCATCCTCTGCACAGCCACAGAAGACATTATCTAGGCTGCTGATAAGGAATTCGTATGTCCAGCTTTTCCTGTGTAGACATGAATGGTAAATATTTTAAGAGCGCAGAGCATTGATCATAAACCACAAAGTTAAAACACTCTCTGCCATAGTAATGAACACAATCTGATTTGGAATTACTCTAAAGAATATCATTTTCTATTGTTTGCACAATAAATCAAAAAATAAAACACCTTGAATGCACAATAAATAAACAAACGAAAACTGTTAACCAATGAAATCCATTTTCCCCCCAAATTCCTATTTATTCTATTTAAAAAAAAAAAAAAGTAACTTCATATTTAAATAGCGCAGACACTAGTTCATATTGTGATTTGACTAAGTGTAAAGCTCTACTTTTGATTTATTCCTCTAGATTTTGCTTTACGTTTTTCGTTTTTTTGACTGCATTCCTCAATTCCTTCTGTGTTTTTCACATTACGGAAATAAAACCCTTTCTGAGGTACTTCAGTCACGTTTACAAAGGTTGCCATGACATATGACACTTTTTTTTTTTTCAACTTTTTTCAACCATGACATTTTTTTCAACTTTTTATTTTGTACAGTGTATCAGACGCTGAAAATATATGAACAGATTTGGCAGAATATTGCAGTTACGTGATAGGCCCATGTTATCGTGATGTGTCCCTATTAGAGCAGGCCAGAACTTGACTATTTGTACATGAGTAAAATAATTTGAAGTGTTATGGATGTGGGAAAAAGGTGTAAAGGAGTTCTTACTTCACAGATGACTGCATTTATATAGAAGTGCAAAAACGCAATCAGATTTTTGCTTTTTAGTCAGCCTTAATAATTTACAGTGAACACTTTAATATTTAGCCATTTAATATAAATTCAGAATCATTAATTAATTTCTCTTGTATTTTTATTTAATTAAAACATGATGGTTTTTTTTTTCTTTTTTTTTTTTGGTGAAGGTGATATTCAGTAATACATTCGGACCCAGTTTATTCTGAAATACTAGCAGCTACTCTATTCATTCATTTGTATTGATTTGTAGTCATTGTCATTTCAGTTTGTTTTTCTTTTGAAATCTTCTCCTGTCACACGAAATGAAAATTAATATACATGTTAAGGTCATACAGAGTTTTTGATTAAATTGTTGCACGATGGGCTATGAAAAAAGTCCTGTCTCTTATCAGGTAGTGATGTAAGGCTTGCTAGAGAACAAAATGGATGATGAGAAGCAATTGTGATGGGGTGAGGCATGTTTTATAATGATGTGATATACAAACATTATGTCTCAGAAATGCACAAAATGCCATGTAGCTTTACTGTCTGTGCTGCAGATCAGTTTAAAAGCATCCTTTTTCAATATATTAGATGAAACATTCTATCAGATGACAAGTTTTTTCTAGTATGAAATGTGCTCTAATTATAATAAAGTGTATTGCTGTTTCTATTATTAATCACAGCACTTTAGGGTGTGGATATCTCATTCCATCTGAAGCAAGCCAATTTCCATGATATTGTTGTTTAGCATTGATATATGAAAAAGTGACCTTCTATTTGTTATTCAAAGGCCTGATTCACAAAGCAGGAAGACTTAATTGTTGGGTTAGGCCAGTAGTATCATATGAAAGCCATTTTCTTGCCTCTGCATACATTTACATTCATTCAGTGCATAATACGATGAAAGTCTCCTCATTTATGTTCAGCCAGGTTAATATTTGAGTATAAATGATGGGTGTTATTAGGTGAAGCAGAGGTCACTGTGTACTTCAGATAATGACATACAGTGTTTTTTAGGTTTAATGGTCTGTATGAAGCACATGAATGAATATTTTATCTCAGCACATTAAACCACCCTCTTAATTTAGGAGTTAAAACATTAGACATGTTAAAGTGGAGCCTGCTAAAGCAATGGTCCCACTCACACACAATGGGCTGTTGACTTTTATACCAGGCTGGAGGGAATAAATTATATGTGTAATGTAAATGTGTAAACTAAGAGGCTGAATGATCTTTTTCTGTAAATTTAATTTAAAAAACTGAGTGAGTGCATTTCAACATTAACTTTGTTGTGCTCGTTTAATCTGAAATACAAGTACAAAGTATTTTATTCCAAACTGAGTTGCATGAAACCTGGCAGTGCTATGCTGCATGTGAACCTAAAAAAAAGGTAAGGGCCAGGCTGAATGAATGCTTTAGCTGTGCTGTCATGTTACCGGCCTCAAAAACACATGTATGTACAGCAGGCGGAAAGCTTTGATGTCACTAATCATGCCTAGAGTCACTGGGTTTAAACAGCAGTGAATGATCTTTGATGGCCTGGGCTCTCATTAGTAAAAACTTAATTAAAACATTAGAGGAGCAGAACATATTTGCTCTGGGAACATGTTTTAATAGGGAGTGTTCAATTATAGAGTGATTCAGTGCTTTATAAGTTGCTGACTGTTATTTTTAACACAAGATAAGTGACTGTGAGTGTAGAGTGGTGGAATGCACATTTATGATATACACTATTTCAGTTATTCTATTCAACAAAGGCAGCGTTTCTTATAGACATATATGGAGGGTTTTTTTGGTCATTAAACATATGCAACTAGTACAGTGAGCAGGGGCCCGATGCAGGGCCTTGCAGGCTATTGAACATTGTCTTCAGTGGGGCTTTTCCCCATGAGTATTTATATTATATGAAAGGGACCCAGCTGAAGTGTTTCAGAATTAAAACCTCATACGCCTGCTCTATTGGTTGTATCATATAGACATATGACGTGTTCCATGTCTCTGGTGGGGGGATGGGTGGCTTTTAGGCTCCTGGTTTGTATATGGTACAAAGTTGCTCACTGTTATTTTGTTAGCCTATTTACACATTATTATATCTTCCTTTTTATTCAAGCTATAGAATTTTGACCATTTGAATATTACAGACATATGTTCAAAAAAGTCCAAATGTAAAAATAATATATCATTTCTAATAAAAGAATATAGAGGCATTTTCATTTAGATTTCACGGTTGGACTCCACTGTATATTATGATGAAATACATAACCAGCCAGTGTTCAAAACTATCGCCTTACTTTAGCCCGATTGACAACGGTTAGCTTATAATAATGTTTTCTAATTTGAGTGGTAAGGGTAGGTTTTCGCAGAAAATTCGAGCATGGCACTGCATCATTACGTTACGTCTGTAAACATAAAGAAGTTATCCCAGCTAGTATGCTATCGGATGTGAGGATCGTTTATAGCCTTTTCTCACAGCAGCTAGAATTATTAAATGTATCATTTTGATGGCAGATTGTAATCCAGAAAGGCATACAGTGGGGCAAAAAAGTATTTAGTCAGCCACCAATTGTGCAAGTTCTCCCACTTAAAAAGATGAGAGAGGCCTGTAATTTTCATCATAGGTATACCTCAACTATGAGAGACAAAATGAGAAAAAAAAATCCAGAAAATCACATTGTAGGATTTTTAAAGAATTTATTTGCAAATTATGGTGGAAAATAAGTATTTGGTCAATAACAAAATTTCATCTCAATACTTTGTTATATACCCTTTGTTGGCAATGACAGAGGTCAAACGTTTTCTGTAAGTCTTCACAAGGTTTTCACACACTGTTGCTGGTATTTTGGCCCATTCCTCCATGCAGATCTCCTCTAGAGCAGTAATGTTTTGGGGCTGTCGCTGGGCAACACGGACTCCAAAGATTTTCGATGGGGTTGAGATCTGGAGACTGGCTAGGCCACTCCAGGACCTTGAAATGCTTCTTCTGAAGCCACTCCTTCGTTGCCAGGCGGTGTGTTTGGGATCATTGTCATGCTGAAAGACCCAGCCACGTTTCATCTTCAATGCCCTTGCTGATGGAAGGAGGTTTTCACTCAAAATCTCACGATACATGGCCCCATTCATTCTTTCGTTTACACAGATCAGTCGTCCTGGTCCCTTTGCAGAAAAACAGCCCCAAAGCATGATGTTTCCACCCCCATGCTTCACAGTAGGTATGGTGTTCTTTGGATGCAACTCAGCATTCTTTCTCCTCCAAACACGACAAGTTGAGTTTTTACCAAAAAGTTATATTTTGGTTTCATCTGACCATATGATCATCCAAATGCTCTCTAGCAAACTTCAGACGGGCCCGGACATGTACTGGCTTAAGCAGGGGGACACGTCTGGCACTGCAGGATTTGAGTCCCTGGCGGCGCAGTGTGTTAATGATGGTAGCCTTTGTTACTTTGGTCCCAGCTCTCTGCAGGTCATTCACTAGGTCCCCCCGTGTGGTTCTGGGATTTTTGCTCACAGTTCTTGTGATCATTTTGACCCCACGGGGTGAGATCTTGCGTGGAGCCCCAGATCGAGGGAGATTATCAGTGGTCTTGTATGTCTTCCATTTTCTAATAATTGCTCCCACAGTTGATTTCTTCACACCAAGCTGCTTACCTATTGCAGATTCAGTCTTCCCAGCCTGGTGCAGGTCTACAATTTTGTTTCTGGTGTCCTTTGACAGCTCTTTGGTCTTGGCCATGGTGGAGTTTGGAGTTGGACTGTTTGAGGTTGTGGACAGGTGTCTTTTATACTGATAACGAGTTCAAACAGATGCCATTAATACAGGTAACGAGTGGAGGACAGAGGAGCCTTTTAAAGGAGAAGTTACAGGTCTGTGAGAGACAGAAATCTTGCTTGTTTGTAGGTGACCAAATACTTATTTTACCGAGGAATTTACCAATTAATTCTTTAAAAATCCTACAATTTTTTTTTCTCATTTTGTCTCTCATAGTTGAGCTATACCTATGATGAAAATTACAGGCCTCTCTCATCTTTTTAAGTGGGAGAACTTGCACAATTGGTGGCTGACTAAATACTTTTTTGCCCCACTGTATGTGTTTATGAAACACATGTGAATGAAATGAAATTATATTTAAATGTGCTTCTGATTACAGATAGCCTGGGATTGCACAAAATTTGTATTTGAAAGAAAACCAGTTCGAAGGAAGAATAATTAGCTTTTGGGGTTAAAAGAATTTCTTAATATGAAATTCAAATGGTATGACAATTAGACTGTACAGAAATTGAAATGTACACGCTAAAACACACTATACTCATAGTCACGCAATGCTAATGTTATTAACATTAATAATTTGAGAATAAAGTATAACAATAATAATACTTTGCACGGTTTGATGTGATATGAGCTAACTGATGTTTAGATTAAATCACCGTTGGTAGCGCGATTTATGGTAGTGCTTTTTTCCTCAGCTGGTCAGAACAAACGTGGCAGACTTGTTACTTACTTGTTCAGATGGCAATATACGGTGGAATATATGGGTCAGAATCTGTGATTGCGAAGTACAGTAAACATCCATACCGGTGCGGTGACTGACAGCCACACATTCACCTCAAAACATTAGATTCATCCACACTGGAGCCGTGCCAACTCACAACCCTCGCAAGCGAGATAATTCCGCAAGCAGCTTGCAATTCCAGGTTTTCAAACAGAGATGGCAACAAAGAGGCAAAACTTATGGACTGCAGCTAATACTAAATAGTATTGCAACCATTGTTTCTGTTTAACTTTAACATGGTGGTGTTTATACATTGTACATAGGGAACAAAATGTTCCTATTGCTTAAGGACAGAGAAGAGCTTTTCTTTTGTGTTCATGAAGAAAACCTGTCATGTACCATGTTATCGTTCATGTGATAACAGCAATTAAAAATTGTCTATCCGTTAACACCTATTGAAAGAAAAATGCCAAATTGGTCATAACTGTTGCTCCCTTATCATCTGAAGCATGTGATGTAGCCATGGCTGCAGTGACACTTTCTTACCCACTTCTTCATTTTGCAACCGTTATTTATAATTGCCGTTATCATGGTTTCACATGACTGTAATGCTTGTCAACATAAATGTTGAAAAACATATCACAGTGGTTTCTCACTTTATCCTCTCAGTTGCTACATACTGTAAGGAGACTGAGTAATCAAACAGGGCGACCACAGACTGAAGTGTTTATCTCACTCATGTAGTATCTTTTTTAATACATTTGCAACAAAACAAGTCATCTTTTTCTAAATTTAATTGCCATTTTACCATTCTATCTGCAAAAATAAAGACTGAGCATAATACATGTATTTTCATTTAGGCCTGTTGACAAAGGGCCTTTATAAAGCAGGAAGAGTGAGTGCATTAATGCAGGTTCTTTCACTATGTTTTATATTTTTAAAATAATTTAAGGAAGTTCTGTACATGCACAGAAAAGCCTGCAAGTTGAAGGAACTATAATGTGAGGTCAAAAACGTGTTTTAACATCCTCAGTGTTCTTGGAAAGCCATTAACACTAACTATGCATTTTCCGCACTTGTCCAGACATCACATGCTTTTCATTTAGCGTTAACCTTTTTCTTTTGTCCCAACAAATTCATTCAGGACAGGAAGCATTTCAGGGGGGAAACAGAATTAGCTGAGGACATTAAGCACAGCCTGCATTCTTTACAGGCAGCTAGCGTGAAGCAACATCACAATATCAAATGCTTAATTGTTGATTCTCGGACACTTATTAACATTTTAATTTGGTCAGGGTGTTCTTTGTGCCTGCTCAGGTTAGTCATTCAGAGGAACTGACTTTAATTTAGCATGTGGTTTTGGTTTTAGTTGGTCAAGTCTTATGTATACAACCCGAATTCCAGAAATGTTGGGACGTTTTTTAAATTTGATTAAAATGAAAAAATTAAAAGACTTTGATCACACAAGCCAATATTTTATTGACAATAGAACATATATAACATAACAAATGTTTAAACTGGGAAATTTTACAATTTTATGCACAAAATGAGCTCATTTCAAATTTGATGGCTGCTACAGATCTCAAAATAGTTGGGACAGGGGCATGTTTACCATGGTGTAGCATCTGTAATTCTTCTTTTCAAAACAGTTTGAAGACGTCTGGGCATCGACGTTATGAGTTTCTGGAGTTTTGGTGTTGGAATTTGGTCCTATTCTTGCCCTGATATAGGTTTCTGAAGAGTTCTGATATAGCTGCTGAAGAGTTCGTGGTCGTCTTTGACGTATTTTTCATTTAATGATGCGTCAAATGTTCTCTATAGGTGAAAGATCTGGACTGCAGGCAGGCCAATTCAGCACCTGGACTCTTCTACTACGAAGCCATGCTGTTGTAATAGCTGCAGTATGTGGTTTTGCATTGTCCTGCTGAAATGCACGCCATCTGGAGGGGAGCATAGGGTAAACGTACCTATTAAGCTCACCAAAATCTACATTGAGACATTTTTAGTGCAAATTAAAGATAAATTAAATTAAATTTTAAAAGTCTGGCTGTGCTTAATTTTTGCACCCTTTGAGCACACCCCTGTTCCCATTAAGCTCACATCATGTTTTATTAAAAATTCTTGTTTATTTTAAGGAAAATTTTTAAAGAATAATTGTAAAAATATATATATATTTTTGGAGGTACAAAGTCAATCACAAAAAAAAAAACAGAACAAAAACAGCTGTATAAGATTATGTGCTACGCTAACATACAGGTGCTGGTCATATAATTAGAATATCATCAAAAAGTTGATTTATTTCACTAATTCCATTCAAAAAGTGAAACTTGTATATTATATTCATTCATTACACACAGACTGATATATTTCAAATGTTTATTTCTTTTCATTTTGATGATTATAACTGACAACTAAAGAAAATCCCAAATTCAGTATCTCAGAAAATTAGAATATTACTTTAGACCAATACAAAGAAAGGATTTTTAGAAATCTTGGCCAACTGAAAAGTATGAACATGAAAAGTATGAGCATGTACAGCACTCAATACTTAGTTGGGGCTCCTTTTGCCTGAATTACTGCAGCAATGCAGCGTAGCATGGAGTCGATCAGTCTGTGGCACTGCTCAGGTGTTATGAGAGCCCAGGTTGCTCTGATAGTGGCCTTCAGCTCTTCTGCATTGTTGGGTCTGGCATATCGCATCTTCCTCTTCACAATATGGGGTTAAGGTCAGGCGAGTTTGCTGGCCAATTAAGAACAGGGATACCATGGTCCTTAAACCAGATACTGGTTGCTTTGGCACTGTGTGCAGGTGCCAAGTCCTGTTGGAAAATGAAATCTGCATCTCCATAAAGTTGGTCAGCAGCAGGAAGCATGAAGTGCTCTAAAACTTCCTGGTATACGGCTGCGTTGACCTTGGACCTCAGAAAACACAGTGGACCAACACCAGCAGATGACATGGCACCCCAAACCATCACTGACTGTGGAAACTTTACACTGGACCTCAAGCAACGTGGATTGTGTGCCTCTCCTCTCTTCCTCCAGACTCTGGGACCCTGATTTCCAAAGGAAATGCAAAATTTACTTTCATCAGAGAACATAACTTTGGACCACTCAGCAGCAGTCCAGTCCTTTTTGTCTTTAGCCCAGGCGAGACGCTTCTGACGCTGTCTGTTGTTCAAGAGTGGCTTGACACAAGGAATGCGACCCATGTCTTGCATACGTCTGTGCGTAGTGGTTCTTGAAGCACTGACTCCAGCTGCAGTCCACTCTTTGTGAATCTCCCCCACATTTTTGAATGGGTTTTGTTTCACAATCCTCTCCAGGGTGCGGTTATCCCTATTGTTTGTACACCTTTTTCTACCACATCTTTTCCTTCCCTTCGCCTCTCTATTAATGTGCTTGGACACAGAGCTCTGTGAACAGCCAGCCTCCTTTGCAATGACCTTTTGTGTCTTGCCCTCCTTGTGCAACGTGTCAATGGTCGTCTTTTGGACAACTGTCAAGTCAGCAGTCTTCCCCATGATTATGTAGCCTACAGAACTAGACTGAGAGACCATTAAAAGGCCTTTGCAGGTGTTTTGAGTTAATTAGCTGATTAGAGTGTGGCACCAGGTGTCTTCAATATTGAACCTTTTCACAATATTCTAATTTTCTGAGATACTGAATTTGGGATTTTCCTTAGTTGTCAGTTATAATCATCAAAATTAAAAGAAATAAACATTTGAAATATATCAGTCTGTGTGTAATGAATGAATATAATATACAAGTTTCACTTTTTGAATGGAATTAGTGAAATCAACTTTTTGATTGACCTGTATGTTAGCGTAGCACATAATCTTATACAGCTAGTCAGCTAACTGTGTTCTGTAGCATCTGCGCTGTGTTGCTAAAACTATCTTTTGGATCTAATGTAATTATTTCCCACATCCAAGTTCCAGGTTATAATATGCAAAAGTCTGAACATTATTCTCTTAATTTTTCAACAAGTAGTGAAGCTTTCCCAAAATAAAGGCTTAAACATCTAAAAAACGCACATTTAGCGAGCTCCTCTTTTGGTGAAAGTTTTTAGACAGCTTTCAAAATGGCCGCCAGGCAGTGTGGACATATGGAGACCCATATTTCAGTGTGCAATGATCTGATTGACTTGAGATTATAGGAGGTATATAGTAACAAACGTATCAATTGGTTAAGACATCAAGAAGGATAATAAATTATTTTTTCCTTTTTATAATCTGATCTCAAAAATGGAAGTGTGCTTAATGGGTACGTGAGCTTAATAGGTACGTTTACCCTATCTTGCTCTAAAACCTTTATGTACATTTCAGCATTCATAGTGCCTTCCAAAACATGCAAGCTGCCCATACCATAAGCACTTATGCACCCCCATACCATCAGAGATGCTGGCTTTTGAACTGAACACTGATAACACGCTGGAAGGTCTCCCTCCTCTTTAGCCCAGAGGACACGGCGTCCATGATTTCCAACAAGAATGTCAAATTTGGACTCATCTGACCATAGAACACTTTTCCACTTTGAAATGAGCCTTTAAGGGTGCTTTCACACTTGGTTCGATTGCTCCCCCTGCCCCCGCTGGACTGCGTTCATATTACTGTATTGTCCCGAATATAAGACGACCCCCCTTTTTCCAGATGTACCTTTTGGAAAAAGGCTTTTTGAAAACCAAATATTGTTTATATTCTCTCTCTCTGTAAAACATTTTTTCTTAAATTATTTTCAAATTGCATATTTTTCCTATTTTAATTTTTCTTTTGAAAATATGGTAAATACTGGTAAAATGTACCAACAATGACATTGAAAATATACACTTTTTGATATACCATTGAAATAACAGGTAGCCCATTTGAATTATATAACATTTAGGCATTTATAACATCTCAATTTTCAATTTTATTAACAGTAGAAGTGAAATCTTCTATTTTATTTGGGTCCAAACCGCAGTTCGTTTGCGTCATCAAGGCAGCAGCTGTTTACTCCATTGCCTAGTAACGACGGCGCAGGAGAACACGGCAAAATGCATAACATTGCTCTCTGCACTTTTATATATTGATGTTTTGAACCGTTGGTTTGGTTTAGAAAGCTTCAGTGCATAACGGCACATACGTCTGTCTTACGAATGTACTGCAAATGCTCTAAAGAATGCTGAAGGTGAACAGAAATGAGACACAGCTTTCTGCTTGCAGCGCGTCAGTCATGCTCGTCAGGAAAGTGAGTGAAACACACACAAACACACATTTTTATCAAATAATACATCATTAATAGCGGTTCACTTCCGCGATTTGATACGATTGCGTTCACATCAGCAGTGAACCGTACCGGTACCAAAAACATCCCAACATTTCCGGAATTCGGGTTGTATTTATGAAAAGCAATGTTGATAGTCTCTCCTTGAAGACTTTTTGATATCACAAATCCAGTGATGAATGTTAAATATTGCAGTTGCTTTGTTTTAGTTTCTTTACTAAATCTAATGAACTGTAATTGAAGTGAAAGTCTCCAGTCATTTAAAGTGTGTCACGAATTGTAGTGCACTTGTTATGGGGATTTGATGTTTATACCAAAAGTGAAGCGAATATTTCCATCACATTACTTGCGGGATGTTTTTCGCACACATAAAAACAATAAAAACCATTTTCTGAAACAACCGGATGTGTCAATAAGCTCTTCGCTGATTGGCTTGCACGATTGACGTGTCATGCAAATTTTCCTCTCTAGTTGAATTTTTAAACTTGCGCAGAAGATGTGATTGAGGCGAATATCGCTCGTTCACGGCAAACATGTCATGCAATTCGCATCATTTGCGTTGACCAGCGCAAATTAGCATCTATTTGTGTCTTTGCATTGGCTTTGTATGTAATCTAATCACGTGAATAATAAAATTGGCTTTTGGTGTGCACACACCGTAAGTGACTTTACATCAGGGATGCACAATATAATGGTGCCATATAGGTTATTTTATTAAAGATCTCAAAATTAATATCCATTTTTCACATTGTATACAGTATTTCAATGTTTTGATACCTAAATTCACTAGTAGCATTTTTGAAGCAAAACAATTCATTTTAATGCTCTGTCATTAATGATATTAAAGTATAAACAAATTAATTTATCAGGCTGTGCAACTGAAATAATTATTGACTAATCTGTATCGTCCAGAATTGTAAAAATTGGTGCATTTTACATACATTACATTCATTCCCCAACATTAATCACTGCATGTTTTAAATTCACTAAACACTTTTAAATTCACTAGTCACTAAGCGAACTGTTATTTTCAAAGTAAAACCACAATTCATGCATCAGGCCTATGTCAGTGGACAGAACCCATAACATACAGTAAAAGGGAGATCCAGCTCTGGGGGGCTCATGTGAATCAGACCTGACCCCTGTGCATCAGCAGAACTGAAATATGGAGCAGCTTCCATGCAGCCAAGAGCCAAAAGGCCTCATTGTTTGGGCCATTGAGTGCTCTTGCTGAGGTTGCATTTGCACTGTTCTGAGGATGTGGCCCCGTTCTGCCATTTGTGCTGTATGCAACGATTAAACATTTGCCTGCTTCGTTAGTCTAGCATTCGACACGTGTAATTGACCTGAGCTAGCAGGAAGTCTCTCCTGGCACACAGCGAATCTGAATGTTTAGCATGCTAGCATCACTAACTTAATTAAGATTATGAATGTATTGGAAGATTAACAAGGAAATCGATTTTTTTTTTTTTTTACATGACCCCACAGTAGAGTGTGAAGTTCAATAGGAAAGGAATCGGGGTTTGGTCATCACGATCACACCTGTTTTTGCTGCTAGCGGGGCTCTGGGTTTTAGCTCTATTTTTAATGACAGTGCTGGACATTCCAGTTTTCATGTGGGGATAATTAGAGACATGGCCTTGGGCTTGGAGGGTAAACATCACACAATTACAACAGGATGGAGGAGGGGCCCCAGTCACTGGACGAAAGAAATGATGAGGGACAGAAAATGCTTAATGACGGGATGGTGTGGGAAACCGCCACAAAGATTCAAGATCTGCCGAACTCCAAAATGAACCCCCCTGTATTTGTCCAGGCACATAGAAGCTGTTGCTCAGAACAGAACTGAATGTTCTTTCATGTTCCCTATAGCTGCACAATGTTCTTATCAGTTACAGGATCGGATTCTAAATGTGCTCTGTGGCAAAATTACACACAGGCATTCTCTACATTGTTTTCTGATGGTGTCACTGGACACAGAGCTGGGTGTGGCTTATTCGTGTCAGCCGATCATACTGTGCCTCTTCCATCGATTGTCATGCAGATCATGTGGTGGAAAGCAGTGTTTGAAATGCTGGGCCGAGAAGAGGCTATCTAACCACATTTTAGATTGTCATTGAAATTATTTATTATAGGTGTAGATTGACACCTCTATTACATCTGACAGCTTTAATGAAATGTTAGAATCAAAAATAATAGCTTCAAATAACATAACTACACTTAATGCGATATTCTGCAAGGCATCATATACTGTTGGTGTGATTTATGTTTTTGGATAAAGTCTAGATAAAGTCCATACTGTATATATGTTTGTTTATGTAATTATTAATTTATTTATTTGCCTATAAGAAGACTGCAGTGGAAAGCTACAATTCAGTAACAACACAACGAGGCACATCTAAATGTTTGAGGCAGACTTCATTTTGGTGATTTTATTGGGGTAAAATAAATAAGAAAGTTCGGTTTGATGGGATTTTTTCCCACAGCAATATGCCACATTTAAGACATTGATTGTAACTTGGTTGTGTAAAACTCTATAAATGAGGCTTGACTTGACGTGTGTGTGTGTGTTCGTGTGGGTTGGTATTTGTGGTTTACGTTTATTTGTTGTTTAATGACATTGGTATGACAGAGGTATTACAATTTGAAGGTGGTTTATGAGGACACTGCCTATGTCCCCATAATTCAAAAGGCTTAAAATACATACTAAATGGTGTTTTTTTGAAAATGCACAAAGTTTCCTGTAAGGGGTAGGGTTAGGTGTAGGGTTGGTGTAGGGCAATAGCACATACAGTTTGTATGGTATAAAAACCATTATGCCTATGGAGAGTCCTTGTAAACCTCCCTTATTTCTCCCTTATTTAATTTAATTAATTTATTAATTTTTAAATACCAAGAAGACATTTTTGAGCTTTGGTCTAATTTCAACACTAATGAAAGGTGGTAACATTAATACTCTTCCATGATAAAATGTTTATTCTTAGTTTTATTAAATTAAAAATGATAATATAAATATTGACAATATATGCTATTGAAAATAATTACTTCACAATAGTAAAATAAAAAATATATACACACATTTAATAAACCTAACTAATAAAAATATATTTAAATAAAATGAGTTACAATGTCTGCATAAAAAATTCTCCAGTAGTACAGACCAATATTTTAGCTTGCTTAATTTATCTTCACTCTGACTACTGCCGATGCAGACAGCAGAAAGCAGAAAGACTCCTTGCATCCTCATTACTGTTTTTTTGCATAAATCATGTCTGACCCTTGTCTTGGCTCAAACACAGGTGAAGGCCAGAGATGTAGCTTCTATTCCTCTTGTGTCATGTCTGCATTAGAGATCATGACGCTCCCCCATCTCATGCACGCGAACACAAATCACTAGCCTTTTATTTCCCATGAAGACCTTGAAGACCAGGAGGGGAGCAGATGACATTATTATCACTACAGAGCCCTTCCGCCTCCCCTCAGCTCCAGAGTAAAACAAAGCCCTTGTCTCTTACAAGCACCTTATTGTACAAGGCTGTGCTGAGTCTATTTTTCCATAAATTAATGATTGGGGGAGGAGATCAATATATCAGTGGTACAGTCTTTATGTCAGCAGCCTCTCTTTGTGTTGGTGCTGTGTGGGTCATCGCTACAGCATAATGATGCAATTATTGATTAGCATTTAAAGGCTAATCCATATGATATATTTTCTCATGAGTTTGCATCTGTAGGCTCATGGCCTGTTTCTGTATGTTTTTTCCCCAACTTGTGGAGAAGCACTATAAATTTGTTAATCAGCATGACTTCAGGGCTCTACAAAATGGACTGCCTGATGGCCAGCGTGAAAGACGTTCGAGACAGTTGACGGATTTGTGATTGGCCCAATCAGGCCATTGCTGTGTGTCGTCACAAAAGGTTATCATTTGCACATGTGTATATGCCTTGCCAATTTAAACATTCAATTGATTTTAACACATTCAAGCGCAATTTAGTATTCTGTTCTGTGTCCAGCGTGCACATAGAGGCACGTTTCTGACACCACATGAGCCCTAATTAAGTTCTCTTTCACAACTTCTTGTGCTTTAACAGACAAATACACATGGCGATTTTAAAGCACTCAAGAGCAAGAAGACACAAATATCAACTCCATTCAGCGTGTTCTGTGAGCACAGCGTGCATGCAGAGAGACAAAAACATACAAAATTATGTCAAAATACCCATCTTGGCGAGCATCCTAGAAAGAAGTCAGTTACCCCTTAAATGAACTTAAATAGCTTAAAAAGAAGTCAGATGTGTATCACTATATTGGGTCCATGCATTGTGTTTAAAATGACCGTGCCTAATTTAGCCTAACAGCTGCTGTGGGTGTCTACAAAAAACCTAAAGCATTGTTTTATTTGTTTTACCAGCTGTTCACTTGTCTTGAAAAATGTTTGAACTTTATATTTGTAACAGTAAGTTAGAAATGGAATTGAGAATTGTAAAATTTAACTTCTAAAAAAATGTTGATATCATACAAGCTTATTTATTATAGTACAAGATAACGGGTCAAAAACAACAACAAATATTTTATTTTTTGTGACAGGGCAAATAAAAATTTTAACTTCTGGCCTGACCACAAAAATAAACCTTTTTTTTTAAATTATATACCCATCTATATTTATAATTATACATAATCATCTATAATTATAAACCCTTAAGAATGGGGAATGTTTTTTTTAAAAACGCAAAGGATTTAAGTTTGCTGCGTTTTCATTATCTTTATTATAATAATGAATTTATTTTTGTATCGTTGTAATTTTCAGGTATGAGTCATCCACTTAATGTTTTTTCTTGGCAGTTCCTTTATGTCATTGTCATTTTTCTAGTGTAGTCCCAACCTGTGATTTCTAATTTCTAATTTATCATGTTATGAGCCATTTAATCTGAAAGCATGACTCCTATCAGCATTTCTTTTTCATGTAAAGAAAATGTTTGGGAGTGGACGCCATCCATCATACACACACCCAACACTTTTGTCACATTAATTGTGTTCAAAAGATGTTCTTTAGCCCATTTATGGGGACACATTGAATAACTGAATTAACCCAGAGTTGGATTAATTCCCTAGAAGCTTGCTTATCTATCATGATTAGATGTCCCATTTTTATAGGTAATGAGAGACAGGTGGAATGTTATGTTGTAAAACCTGGTTTCATAAGAGCTTATGATATGTTAGCGTGGGTCGTAATTAATCCTGAGGGAGTGGCGAGAAATGACATGTGAAAGAGGTCTGTTTTGTTGCTAATTACAACAGGAGACATCAGGCAGGATATCTCTCATGATAAAAGATTAACAGCAATAATAAGATGATTCAGCCAAATGATTTCATGTATGACTGAACCAGAATTTTATAGGACCAGAGGGCATGTGGCTTTGAAGAAACAAAAATGAAGGGAAAACTTGTAATAATGTAGCTGAGTCATGTAACAACTAAAGGCAACACTAGAAAAAAAGAAAATCGTACATGAGTAGGAGAGGTGTGTATTCTTCACTAACCTTTATCCTTTGCAGACACATCCCTTTCATACATGTGCGTGCAAACGGAAAGCTCTTTTATACTCTTAAATTGTAAATTACTTAAAAGGAGAAAGTGAAAGTGTGTCCTGTATTAATAAATGTGCAATGTTTGGAGGTTTTTCTTATATCGTTCACTTAGATAGGCTCACAGCATAATTTGCATCAAGTCATTGTAGACACTGGTGTCATATGTGCAGGTATTCTTATCCTAGCTATTAGCATACCCTAACCTCTGTGTAAAAACCAAAGCCTGATTTTTGACTAGTGGTGTAAAATCTATTCCATGTTGCTTTTTATTAAACAGTCCTGTAAGACAAATCTGACCGACACATAAATGTGACCAATCACAATTAGTTTTGTTTTTACATATAATTTAAGGACAGTTCAATCTCATTCAGTTAATGGTGTGACACAACCAAGGTCGCTAATACTGCTGTAAAGATATGCATATTATTTCTAATAAAACTGTGTTTTTGTAATATATGTAACATTATTTATGTTGAAGTTTTAGCTTTTTATTTTTGCAAAAAAATTGTTTTGGTAAAATGTACTTCTTATCTCTTTCTCTCATGTTTTAATTCTAGTCTGCTTTCTGTAGCCAAATGCTGTGAGAAAGATCTAGTGAATAATGCTTCTTCTGTAGTCAAGGTCTGTAGGCCTTTGGAGAGTCTAGGGAGTCAGATAAAATGTTTCCAATTCAAAATATTTGCAAAATACAAAATATGTATAAGCATATTTTGGCATGCTGAGAAAGACAAATGTGGATGAAGATGTACTGAAAGTGGTAAAAGAGTAGACGGCCTTACAATAATCTATTCATTTGTTTATCCAATCAGTTTTTAAAGTATTTGTTCAGTGTTAAATGATTAGTTTTACTAAATAAATGCTCTGTATTTTAGAGCTCACTTTTGTAGCTCACAGAGGTAAATGTTAAGAAAGGCTACCATAGATCGCAAAAATAAACAAATAAATGTTGTGCCCTGATTTCATCTTATAGGTGAATTATCACCATCATAGATAGACAGATAGAAACCTTGGTGTGTGAAGTGTAAACTTGATGTGTCATCAGAATTTCTGTCCTTCCTAATAGGTTAGTCATAACTTAGATTAGATGCCTGTAATCTGATACATTTTGGCAAATCCAGCAATTAGTTCTTCCTCAGAAGCACTTATTTTATCAGTTCAGTACCTTGTAAATGTGTCTTGGTTTCCAGGAGGATTGATAAAACAGACGTGTTCATAAAGCCAGTCAATCAGATTGGAGCTTGCCAGATCATGCAAGCTTTCCAGTTTTGTGTGTACAATCCATCAGACATTGATTAAACGGACTCTCTGCAGCTGTAACGAGTATCCATTCCACTCTCAACACCATATCGAAACATACACCTCTTTATTTTATGTATTTAGAACACTAGACTGAAAGATACACCACAAAAGGCCAGTAAAACTTTGCAATATTTCAAAAGCATCTTTTATTGCTTTATATAGTTAATGAGTAATCAAGAATGCAATGTATAGTTGGGTCACATGGTACATACTAGATTCTGATTTTATTCTGCATAATAAAGCTTTATCAGTTGCTCCTCGGTCATCACTATAGTTTGTACTTTATGGGCCCATCACTTGTGAACGTCCAGAGTCCTGTCACGTCTCGTCTGTTCATCCAGAGTCTTGTCACTCCCTGTCTGTTGCACCCAGATACAGTCTTATGAAAAATCAGCCCTGTCTGATACTGTATGTGTAAGCTGATAAATCTAGTATGTAGCGGCTGTAAGTTCAGGCCCTTACATTCTCTATACATCCTCTCAAACGTCAGGTTGGAAATAGACATAAAGCCACGGACTGTAATCCAGGACCAGTGTATTGGACCACGAGAAAAGACAAAGCTTTGATGGATTGATACATGCTTTTACATTAAATTGTTGATGGAAAACAAACATGCAGAAACCATCCTGGTCAGACGATGTATAATTCATAAGGCTCTGCTTGAGTGACTATGAAGATTTGCTGTGTTTTTGACTTGTAATTAAAGAGTGAAATGTGAGTGCTGAGCAGTTTTCCGCCTAATCCCTTAATTGCACTATGGGGGTTTGCCATTAAAGTGTCTTAAATTCTGTCAAACAACCCACATTCCCTTTTTTCTTTCTTTTACCCCTACATGAATGAGGTCAAACTGTGGTTCTAGCACAGTGAATTTCATTCATGTCAAAGGTAAAATTATCAGAAGCAGATGTGATGAAGTAGCAGATGCAAAGACTAAAAAAGGGTCTTATTCAGTTGCCTTTTTACATCCGATAATCTCTGTGGAACTTGAGGTCAGGCAGAGCAGCTTCAGGCGTCTTTTGCAATCTCATGGATAAAGCGTTAGTCCTCAGATCACACAGTAAAACGCAATGGTGAAGGACGGTTGATGGACCATCCCCACATTCTCCCCTGTGGCACTTCACCATCCTGATGAAAGCAGAAGCAGCGGTTGATTTCTGAGCCAGGATTGCGTGATATGATGGCTTATACTGACCAATCCAAGCATGTGAATGTGAATAGGTCATTGTATTTTTTATATACAGTCATGGTCAAAAATATCAGCACCCTTGGTAAATATGATCAAAGAAGGCTGTGAAAATTAATCTGCATTGTTAATCCTTTTGATCTTTTATTCAAAAAATTCACAAAAATCTAACCTTTCATTGGATAATAAGAATTTAAAATGAGGGGAAATATCATTATGAAATAAATGTTTTTATCTAATACACATTGGCCACAATTAACGGCACCCTTTTATTCAATACTTTTTGAAACCTCTATTTGTCAGTTTAACAGCTCTAAATTTTCTCCTATGATGCCTGATGAGGTTAAGAGAACACCTGACAACAGATCAGAGACCATTCCTTCATCCAGAATCACTCCAGACCCTTTAGATTCCCAGCTCCATGTTGTTGCTTCTTCTCTTCAGTTCACCACTCATTTTCTATAGGGTTCAGGTCAGAGGACTGGAATGGCCAGCAGAAGCTTGGTTTTGTGCTCAGTGACCCATTTTTGTGTTGTTTTTGAGGTTTGTGTTTGGATTATTGTACGGTTGGAAGATCCAAACATGGCCAATTATAAGATTTCTAACAGAGTCAGTCACTTATTGATTTTTTTTATCTGTTGGTATTTGATAGAATCCATGATGCCATGGGGTACACTGTAAAAAATAATTGTAATTTTAACTGTAATATTTTGTAAAAATGCTGCAAAAAAACTGTTAATAGGTTAACAGTAAGTATATACAGGGAAAAACTGTAAAATATCTAACCAGACATTTCATGTAATTTTACAGTAAAATGCTGTTAATTGTACAGTTTTTAGAAGTAAAAAAGAACAATAAATGTATAATTTACAGTCAAAAACTGTAAACTGATATTCCCAGAATTCCCTGCGTGACACTCCACATTTGAAAGTATTTTGTTTAAATAATCATGTTTTTTAATACATTTGGGCTTTATGTTACATCTTCTGTTGTTTAATGAAAGTTGATTGCATTATTTATGTATCCAGGGTTCCCGCGGGTCCTTAAAAAGTCTTAAAAGGTCTTAAATTTACTTTATCAAATTTAAGGTCATAAAAAGTCTTAAATTGTCTTAATTATGATTTCAAGAGGTCTTAAATTTGGGTACAGACCAGAATCGCTATACAGTTTAATGTGACGATTAAACTTCAAAAGGCTATAAATAAAATATGAACGCTGCAGGTTTCAAAGTCTGGTGCTGTGCTGCTTTGTGTTTTGCCGTTACCGGGGAAACCATTCGAAAGCGCCTCCTGCTGGCAGAGAATGAATCTGCATGTTCAATAGGGCTGTTGTTGTGAGTAGCCGGAGGCTGTAGTTTCAGAACTGGATTTCTAGGACCGTATAGTTTGTTTGTTTGTTTTTTAAATTATTTTATTTTATTTTATTTATTTATTTTTTGTATGTATGTATTGTGTCAGGTCTTCCAGCCAGTTCTATCAAACCTTTACAATTAATCCAGAACGTGGCAGCAAGATTAATTTTTAATGAGCTAAAAAGAATGTAAGAGAGAATGAAGAACGTCACACCTCTCTCTATTCTAGTTCTATTCTTTAAAAAAAGAAAATTTAAAAAAAGAAAGAAAAACTAACACTAGCTTTTCTAATCTTTTTGTATTCTGTGTTCTTTTTATTTATTATACAATTAACAAAAGCAAAAAAGGCCTCTAACACTAGCTTGCTCTATTATTTTTCTATTCTATGCTTTCTTTTTATTTATTATATAATTTAAAAAAAAATCTCTTTCTACATGTACTGCGTTAGGCTAAATGAGACTTGTTCTAGCACTTGCATATCATTGCTCTTTTGTTGATTTTGATTGCTTCCATTGTCCTCATTTGTAAGTCGCTTTGGATAAAAGCATCTGCTAAATGACTAAATATTGGCTCATACTATTTTACAGCACTTGGTATTCAATTCTGTATATTATTATTTTTAAGGAATTATGTAGTTATTTAATTGTATACACTTAATTATTGTCCTAACCAACTCCTAACCCTAAACATACCCGTTGGTAACCCTCTTGAAATATTTAACCTAATTTATTTCAATATTCAATATATTCTGGTTTAAAATTCAGTTTTCTTGGAAAGAAGACTTGTGTCTGTGCGAGACTTCAGTTAATTAGCTGCAGCGCTTCACGTCTGATGTGCTGTTTGTTTGATGTTTGAATCAGGTCTCCTCTGTTGGAATAGATGGTGCTGTCCCAAAAAATAGGGTCCTATGCAGTCCTAGAACTGCAGCCTCCAGTATTGCAGGAACATTGGGTTGTTTTTGTTCAGACCAATGCAAAAATCGACCCATGTTTTTACCCTGCAAACACGTAGAGCTGTAAATGTGAACTGGTGGATCGATAAGGAGATAATTCATTATAAAAATCTAAACTCTAAAATGTGTTTGTATGTTATTTAATTAATATGTGACCCTGGACCACAAAACCAGTCTTAAATGAGTTTTACTAATCAAAAATGTACTTTTGATATATTTACAGTAGGAAATGTACAAAATATCTTCATGGAACATGGTCTTTACTTAATATCCTAATGATTTTTGGCATAAAAGAAAAATCAATAATTTTGACCCATATAATGTATTGTTGGCTATTGCTACAAATATACCCCAGCGACTTAAGTCTGGTTTTGTGGTCCAGGGTCACATATAATAATTTATTGATAATTGTTTAAATTAATATAATTAATACTTTTGACTCATCCATTTTCTTAAAAAATGGTTTAAAGGCTGAAATGTGAAGTGTATAATTTTATAAAACTTTTTGTTTTGTGAAAACTTCTATCTGAACTGTAAATCATGCTTTTTACATTCATTTTATAGTTTACCATAGACATTGCCCTACCCTGCTCATATGGTATTAATTTTATTTGTGCAGGTCTTAAAAAAGGTCTTAAAAAGTCTTAAATTTGAGCTTAAAAATCCTGCAGCAACCCTGGTATCATGTGTGTTACCATGATGGTGTTTTGTAGAGGTCGACGGATTCATCGGTTTTGCCGATTAATCGGCACCGATAGTTGATTGCCGCAACTATCGGTTATTGCCAAAAATCCATGCCGATAGTTTTCCGGTTTGCAACCATTGCTGGAGTGGCTGAGAAGGGTCCGCTGGCATTATAAAGTACGAGAGCGGCCTCTAGAGGCGGAAATCACTGATAGCACGTGTTGTTTATTTTGACACGTGACACTGCGTGCCGCACAGAGCGGGAAACTCCAGACTCTCATTTAAGTACAGCCGACAGAAAATCCTGCCGCGGAACAGAGGCCATTCACATAGTTTTCTATTAAATTACATTATATTTGTCCCAAATCATTGTGAATGTACATAATGACTTCACCCTAGGCTGTAAATTATGTATTGGGCATTTTTCAGCAAAACTTTGTCTTTCTGTTGCTCTAATAAAGTCTCTAATATAGAGAGCTGTAACAGATCGCGATTTCTCTTTCCGCTTGCTCTGTTTTTTTAAACACCGAACTTCAAACTCATTTATGCCACATTGTTCATTCTTGAAGCAAACTTATATCCGTTTGGGGATTAAATAAATAGTTTTAGACCGCCACTTGAATTGAACGCAAAGCGTCTGGTGTGTGTGTGTGTGTGTGTGTGTGTGTGTGTGTGATACCTCTGAGTTCTCCTAGACGCAGCGCTGTGCTTTTGCCCGGTGTGTGACTAACATTTTTTTTAAATATTAGATAATTATCAAGTGTTGAAGCATAAATAGAAGAAAAATAGAAGCATATAAAGTGTGTGAGTACACATACAATATCCATATGTATGTCATTTTAATGCTATGGCCTTGTGTAGATATTTAAAGATGGCCATCTTTAAACATGATTGTTGAAATTAAATGGTAATACTTAACAATAAGAGTCCATTCGTAGCATTAATGAAAACTGTAGAAGTATTGTTCCTTGTTAGAGTGTGTTCATTTCAACATTCACTATTAGCAACTAATAGGCTACATTTTTTAAATTTTAAAGTTTCTTCTTTTAACATTAGCAAACTATGAAATAACTTTAATGATCAATATAGTAAATAATATTAATATTTTTATTCATTTACAATGTATGGTTCAGTACTGTTACTGCTTCTTTTTTTTTAAATAGTAAAGCACTAGCTTTCTTTCAGTATCCATTTTGAAAACTATCGGTTGATTAATCGGTATCGACCAGTGTGGTCCAACCTAGCTATTGGTATCGGTAAAATCCACTATCGGTCGACCTCTAGTGTTTTGTGTTTGCATGAATGACTCTACATGAAGCTACTTGTGATGATCTTTGATTCTTCATGTGGCTTTCTCTTTTACCGCCTGCATTATTATAGTGGTAGTTATGTTAAAGGTACAAAACAGATTTTAATAGCAGTGTGCATTGTTGAATTTACTGGTTTACATTCAAATTTTCTTGTTTGTAAATTACAGTTTTATACTGTACAATTTACAGTTTTTGGCCATAAATGTGTTTACAGTTTGTTTTTGTTTTTGTTTTTTTTTTTGGTATTTTTTACAAAACTATTCTGGCAACCACAGCTGCCAAAATTATTTTGTAAAAACTACAGAATTTTTTTTACAGTGTACATTTTATCCCTGTGTTCAACAAACCCATTTTGAGTGTTTGCTGCTAAAAAAGCTCATTTTTTAGTTTCATCTGACCATAGAAGCCAGTCCCATTTGAAGTTCCAATCGTGTCTGATAACTGAATATGCTGGAGTTTGTTTTTGGATGAGCTAGGAGAATTTTTCTTGAAACCCTCCCAAACAACATGTGGTGATGTAGGTGCTGTTTGACTTTTTTTTTTTTTTAAGATTTTCTGAGCCCGAGACTCAACTATTTTTTGCAATTCTTCAGCTGTGGTCCTTGGAGAGTCTTTAGCCACTCAAACTCTCCTTCTCACCGTGCATTAGGATGATATAGACACATGTCCTCTTCCAGGCAGTTTCGTAACATTTTATATTGATTGGAAATTCTTAATTATTGCCCTGATGGTAGAAATGGGAATTTTCACTGCTCTAGCTCTTTTCTTAAAGCCACTTCACTAATTTGTGAAGCTTAACTATCTTTTGCTGCACATCAGAAATATATTCTTTGGTTTTTCTCATTGTGATGGATGATTAAGGGAATTTGGGCTTTGTTTTCCCTCCTATTTATATTTCTGTGAAACAGGATGCCATGGCTGGATAATTTCATGTTCATAATCACCCTGGATTGCTCAAAATTGTGAATATGAATGAGAATACACAGAGATATTTTACTCATAAGAATTTCTAGGGGTACCAATAATTGTGTCCAACGTGTATTAGAGAAAAACATTTATTTCATAATGATATTTCCCATTTTAAATTCTTATTATCCAATGAAAGGTTAGATTTTTGTGAATTTTTTAAATAAAAGATCAAAAGGATTAACAATGCAGATTAATTTTCACAGCCTTCTTTGATCATATTTACCAAGGGTGCCGATATTTTTGGCCATGACTGTATATATATATATATATATATATTAGGGTTGTCAGTTTAACACGTTAACTTAATTAATTAGTTAAGAAAAAATAACACGATTAAAATATTTTAACGCAGTTAACGCACTGGCCCCGCCCCAGATCTGTACATCATCTTACATTTTATATAGTTGAGTGTTGACAAATATGATGCAGGACAACAAATTCATAAATGCAGTTATGCCATAAAATTCAAGATATTGGTACAAAAAAAGCCCCTGTTTGAGTTTTGTCTCATATTTATACATATCACATATCACACGATATCACACAAGCAGCAAGAGCAATATCACACGAGTGCTGATTTTGTCCTGATCTATCACAAGCTTAAATGTGATTTTATACAACAGTTCAGTAAATAAGAAGTTGATATTGTGTTATATTTTAAACACGATATTATGTGTTTTTGCTCAATTTAGCAGAGAACATATTATCTTTAAAGCCAGATTTAGTTTGTTATTTAGAGTATCATTTCATTAAAAAATAATAAAAATAAAAACATTAAAGGGATAGTTCACCCAAAAAATGTAAATCATTTCATCATTTACTTATCCTCATGTCGTTTCAAACCTTTCTTTTGTGTTTTGGTTACCAGTGACTTTCATTGTATGAACAAAAAATACTGAGATGTTTCTCAAATTATCTTCTTTTATGTTCCATAGTTCATGTTAGGCTGTGGTAGCCTAAATGTTTATGTGAAATAAATTTTATGTGGAATCAAGTAAAATATTTCTTTCTAAAGCTACAATTTGAAATGTCTACTTGATACTTTCTCATTTAACACAAAAATAGCTTTAAATAATCTTTTGTGGGTATTTTTACAGTCAAATTTATTTTGTGATTAATTAGATTAATTATTCAAAACATCATATAATTAATTAGATTAAAAAAATGTATCGTCTGATAGCCCTAATATATATATTTTATTGCTGGGCAACGATTAATCGTGATTAATCGCATCCAAAATTAAAGTTTTTGTGTATATTTATTATGTATATATATAAATACACACACGTGCACGTGTATATTTAAGAAAAATATGTTATGTTTATATATTAAATATATTTATATATAATATAAATTATATGAATATAAATATATACATGTAAATATTTTCTAAATATATACTGTATGTGTGTCTGTATATATGCATAATAAATATACACAGTACACACACATATATTATGTTCACAAAAACTTTCATTTTGGGTGTGATTAATCGCAATTAATCGTTGCCCAGCACTAATATTTTTAATTATATACAAAATTAAATATATTTTATACTCATACGGTTTAAAAGATGAATAGATGTGGGGATGTTGTAATATGTAACTTTGATCCACACATACTAGAAGCTTGTGAAGGCTTCCAAGAGATAACTGTTCAGTTGATGGCAGACAGCCTCTCTAAATCAAGAGTACCTTTAAAAGATAAAGGACTGACTGAACCTAGTGTGAATGTTTTTGGCGGCCATGTTTGAACATGATTAATGTGTGATAGAATAGCAGACATCGCTCTGCTGAAGCCTTCTCTTAAAAATATATCTGCTGCTTTAAAAAAAAAAAAAAACCTTATATCACAAATATTTGTCCATCTAATATTTTATGTAATACATTAGTGAAATACTTCGAAACAAAATTGGGTTTATAATTATTTTTGTGAGCAATATTTAGCTGTCACAAAAACAACGAGGAGCTCAATTATTTTGACAGTATTTAAACAGATCAATTTACACTAAACACCACCTAAGAACTTACGCTCCATAATTTTATGTAATTTAGTCAAAAACATTGTGATTAAGAGCAGCATTTATAATAAATATTAAATTTATAATATTCATTATTGTAAATATTATAGCAATATTTGTAGAAGTAAAATAAAAAAAATAAATAACTTGTTGCTTTTGTTTAATGCTCAAAATATAATTAAATGTTAAATAAATGTTAATTAAAAATGATTATTATTACTACTGTTATTCATAATAATTGTTAAAATAATTATTATTTTCATTGTAATTAAGACCTGTTATTTTATTATAGACATAGAATATTAGTTAACATAATATTAATTATTAATATTTATTTACTTTTAGTCTCTAATACAACCATGGCTATATGATGACAATTTAATTTCAGCCAATGCACATATTTTTGAATTCCCACAGCAGTGTTGTAAATCATGACACTATGACAGTCAGATTTAGTCTGGGCAAAGGTCCACGCTAAACGCAGAAGGGCCTTTCTCACACCTCCCACAGGGGCACCCTGTGCTGGCCCTGTAAAATAACACTTAGCTCTGCCAGTACTTGCTCAACTCACTGCCACTTTATCCAGTCCGTCAGCTCAAGTACCCGGGCAAATCCCATTAGGAGGAACTCCATCAAGGAAAGACAAAGATCAGCTCTTCATATTAGCTTACACATCTCATTATGTCAGCTGAGCTCGCTGCAGAGCTGCACACTGTTGCGAGGATCAGGGTTTGTGTGTGTGTGTGTGTGTGTGTGTGTGTGTGTGTGTGTGTGTGTAATGGAATGGAAGCAGCACTGGCAGTCAGCCAGTTTGGACCAGTGCCAGCGTGACCAGTCGTGTTGTTCTCTAATTAACTCCTGCTCCCTTGCGTCGGTGCTTCTCACACACTTGCACTCACATTCAAACACACACAGGCACATTAAGCCCAGCAGTTTCCCAGGAGTTCTGGAACCCGGTGCGCACACACACGTGTCCACACACACTATCAGTCCCACACACAATGAAGAAGCTTCTTGTGATCGATTCTGTTGTCATGGGATTTTTTTCTCCGGTATTGATGCTTGTTAATTAGTGGTTTGTTAGCACAGATGGTGATTGTTACCGTCAAAATTATTTATTCTACTAACTTTTTGTTCTTAATCTTACATTGGGTCATAATACCAGTCAATAAAAAAAAATATACAGCACTCGCATTTTCTGAGCTTCAGTACTTCTGGTCTTAGTTTAACCTTGCATGAGAGACAACGTACGGCTGGTCATTATCACAAAATACACCCTCACAGGACAACCAGATCACCCTGAAGGGATTGTTTTGCTGTAATGAGCATCTGACTGTATATTATCTTGCTTTTTACACCGCTATTTACTAAATGAATGAATAAATGGACATGCAATATTGATTTTAATTTAAAGTATTTTATAATGTGAGACGAAAGAGACTGCAGAGTGCTTTTAAGCCATAACACTAACCCAATGTAGAAAGACAGCCATTTACACAGTTTAGCATACTGCTTCTCAATCAAGGTCTCGAGATAACTTCATAAAATAAAAAAATAAAAACATGAAAATAAGATGAAACAACTAAAAATCAAGATAGCACTTATTGTAATTCAATTTTTTTTTTTTCTTTGAAGAATATTGAAATAATCATATAAATGAATACAGTCCCATAACTCCTTAGGAATTTTTATTCTTTTTATGAATATAAATGTTTCTACTTATTTTATCTACAATATTTGATCAGGTAGAAATTTTAATATTCTACTGTAATAATCTACTTGTTGTGGGCAACAAAAATGTTGAGAACAACTGGTTTAACAGCCCATTATACAAAAATAGTTGACAGCAGAATGCCACGATTGACCAACCAGAATGAGGTTATTTGAAAGAATGAGATTATTTGAAAGAATGTTTTTGCAAAAATTATGCCCACAAATATGTTATTTTATGGTGCCTTATTTCTAAATTATAATACCTTGCATTTTTGTCTTTCATCTGTGCTGTTAGCCAGACTTTTGAACGAGTATAACACTGGGTTTGTGTTATTTGCAAGGTCACAGAGGTTATGAGGTGTAGAACTAAAAGCATTTCCAAACTTTTAGGCTAATAGTCAGTCCCTCTGCTGAGACCCCAGGTTTTGGTATGACATGTAGCAGCTCTAGACTGCCTGAAGCTCCACTTAAAGTGGGTTCAAAGTCATAGCCCAGCTCCCTCTTCATTGCTTTTGACAAAATGAGCGGTGTGTGTGTTTGTGTTTTCAGTCACAAAGAATGTCACCCTGTCACTGGCCCACCTACCTGATTTGGGGATTGTGAAACAATGTCTGTAGCATGTCTTTCTTGGACACTGTATAAACACAAGAAAAGTGTATGTTTTTTTTCTACTCCCAGTCTGAGAGTCAATGTCCTTGATTTGTTGGTCTGGTTTTGTTTTGAAAGAGCTGGTAAAAATGTCTTGATAGAAGTGAAAGGTTTCAGTCGTGTGTGGTAATTTATTGTATTGTGAAGAGCTCCCTCTACTGAAATCCTGGTGAGATACTTCTTTGAGCAATACAGGGATGCATTGAGATCTAGATTAAAAGCGTACAAAGGTTTTACTTTGTATTCTGCTTTCGATGTGCTCTGAAAAATAACGTGTAAGTATGAAGAAATTTTTTCTCAAAAATGTATGTGAAGTAATTCATAAATTACTCAAACATATTTATCATCGTCCACTCATACATACGTTTGCCCATACATGTTGAACCTGTAGTTGCTGAAGGTTGAGTCAGGGTGTGATCACATAGTGTCACAGAAGCCTTGGGGTTTGACTCTGTAAGCAGCTTGTGTCATCTGAAACTATGAGGAATCATTGAGATGCTTCATAATGATCACACACACATGTGCTCAGCTACTGAGCTTACTGAGTAAATCGGTAAGACCAGACAGGCTTACAAGTGACACAGATATGTGACTTCTGTGCATGTAGTGAGGTTTGAATTAATAAACAGTTAGTTTAATTGAGGCATTTAATATATATATATATATATATATTTACATTTATTATTTTTATTAGTTAATAAAAAACTTAATTACTAATGAGTTACAGTTCAGTTTAAAAGTCTGAGACCAGGGAAAGCAATCCAAAAAAAACAATCCTGTGCTGTGTGAAATATGGACAAACCCAGCGATTTGGTTGTTTTCACCCAGTTAAATGTTTAACCCCACCTTCTGGGTAGTTTTATTTAACTCAACTATTGCTTACAAATTACTGTATTTCTTGTGTAACATGAACCCAAAATAGGTTGGAAATTAGCAATTATTCATTAATAATAAATGAACATTATACGTTGAATAAATAATGAATGAAAAAAACTTTTATTGCTTATTAATAAATGTTCACCTTTTGATTATTGCTGATGCCTCTAGTAATTGTGTCAGATTTTTTATTTAAAACCTATTTTGGGTTCATTTTAAGCCAGCTATATAGTGATTTTGAGTTAAATAAAACTACCCAGAAGGCTGGGTTAAACATTTAACACAACAGCTGGGTCAAAACAGCCTAGGTGCTGGGCAGTGTTAATTTTGGCAGGCATTTTTGATTTAGTCTTAGTCTTAGTCTTGAGACGAAAATGCTTAATAGTCTTAGTCACATTTTAGTCATTTGAGTATTTCATAGTTTTAGTCGATTTAAAAGTCATTGTATTTTTGTCAACTTTTAGTCTTTACTTTTAGTCAAAGTGCAGTTAACAACATTTATTTTGGTAGCTATTTTATATGTAGTATTCAAACAAAAATAGGCATCAATTCTTCTCTCTTTAGACCAAATCAATTAAGCTTATGAGAAATTTGAATCAAGGATTGAATTTGGAAAAACTGGAATACATTTTCATTTTTTGGTAGAGATACAAATTAAACTCATTTTTCAGATACAGTAGCTTTACTTAAGTATACATTTATTTGACATCTTTTGTTGGTTAACATTTATGACACGGATAATTAGGAATGCTGTCCCTTTAAGACGGAAGGCATGTAATACTGACACACATTCAGTTTTCATCCACCTGTTTACGCTCACTTAAGCCATAACTGACTGTATTTATGTGAGATACTCTGACTCTACTACACGATAGACACGGGACTGCTGTGTGTGTATTTGAGCGCTGAGAACTGATCGCGCGCTGTATGAGAACTGAAGAAGTGGAGCTTGCGCGAGAGAGAGAGCGCTTCCATCAGCGCGACTCCGCCTATCCCGCCGTCACTAACTTTAAATTAATCGACAACGAATTGTGACTCCCGGGAAAAACGGGACGTCTGGTCACCCTATCCCTAACCCTTCGGGTGCTGAGGCTATTGTTTCAGATCGTTAGTTTGCGTTTTGATAGCCTATCTGTCCGCTGCGGCTGCCATACTGAGACTAGATACGCCCCTCATCTGATTGTAATCCAATGACAGAGACGCACATTTTGAAAGACAAGACACTTCATTTAGCCTATAGGATGTATTTTGAATGTCCGGTAGTCCTCAAATAACATTTTAGTCCCGTCTCGTCTTGTTAATGAAGACGCGGCATAAATTTCGTCATAGTTTTTATCATCAGACATTAATTTTAGCTCGTCAACGTCTAGTCTTAGTCACAGAAAAAAGGTTCGTTGACGAATATTTTTCATCTTCGTCTTCGTCGACGAAATTAACACTGTTGCTGGGTTTGTCCTTATTTTACCCAGCGCTGGGTTGGGAAGTTGGGTGTTGGGAAGGTTACTTTGGAAATGTAATAATGTACAGATTACAAGTTACCCTATTTAAAATGTAATAAGTAGTGTAACTTTTCAATTACTTTATTAAAGTAATGTAACTTATTACATTTGATTACTTTTCTAAATTTCTAATATTTTCAACTTAATCATTTTCAAACATTTAAACCAGACAGGGTTAACCTTACAGTACTCAACACTGATAACTGTCACACTTTCAAAACCTTCATCACTTGAATTAAGATTATAATAAGTAAGGGATAATGTACATCTTTATTTTGCGATAACAACTGACTGAACGTACATTATCCCGCTTATTACACGGCTGCTTGCCACAAAAGTAAATAATTAGACATGAAACACTGATCTGAGTTGAAATATTTTAACGCAAATTGTATACATAATATTGAAATGGGTTTTAATATTGAACTAGCTAACCAAACGCAAAGAAACTGTTCCTAGCAAGCGTATAGCACCGACTTAAGTTACCCGGATGAGTCTGTGTTATTAGCTTTTACCAGTTGTTATCGAGGAATAACATACCTTAGAATGTCACGACTAACCAATCAGAATTAAGCATTCCACAGAGCCGTGTAATAAAGCATATGCAAAACCCAAATAGGAAATAAAACAGTTATCGAAAAAGCATGTGTCCTATTCTGTGTCCGAAATTCCTGAAACACTAGTGTCTCATTTTAGAGCAGTCAAAGCAATTTATGAAATAATTTAATTAAATCTGTATTGAGGTCCCCACGGGCAAACAAGCTAATAAATCACACAGAATTAAGTTTTTTGAAAATCTAAAAATGCAGAAAGTCTCCTGTAAGGGGTAGGTTTAGGTGTAGGGTTGGTGTAGGGCAATAGCACATACAGTAAGTACAGTATAAAAACCATTACGCCTATGAATGTCCCCACAAGGATAGTGAAACAAGTGTGTGTGTGTGTGTGTGTGTGTGAAAAGTCAGATGTAACCCCTTTTGTAATCATTAACATTTTCAAAAGTAACTAATTTAATTACACATTTTTTCTCAGTAACGGTAACTAATTACAATTACATTTATTTTGTAATTAAATTACGTAATTCCATTACATGTAACTAGTTACTCCCCAACACTTTATATAACCCAGCATTTTTTTTTTTATCAAATTCTCCAGCTGTAAGAAATTATTTGAAAACATCTGTTATTTGAGTAGTGACTAGGGTTGGGCGATGTCTACAAAATTGGCATCGGACAATGTCTACAGTGAAACATCGCGATGGACAATGACATGGGGTGTGGGGAGGGGGAGGGGCGCCCAAAGTGTGAATCCGTATTCAGAAAGGCACGGAAAACAAATAACGATTGCTAACGGTTGCCTGTTACATTACAGTACATACAATTTCACTTACCACATAAACAGAGTAAGGAGAGATGACTGAGGACAATGACAAATGATTTGCAGATCCTGAGCACCACTGACAAACATCTAATACTGTAAAATGTGTGGTACGTACTGCCGCTCCATAGTATAAACAAAGTATGTGCGATCGCGAATCTCGAAAGTCAAAGTAAAAAACTAAAAAGTGATCGTGATCGTGTAAGCTATTGAAATATGTATTTTCCTCCCATCTTGTACTTATTCCCTTTAGGGGTTCCGTAGTACACGTCATTCTTTTTCCGAACATGGAATTGTCACGATGCCGGCTCAACATCGTGATGTCTATCAGCCATCGGTGATGGACAATGGCATCGTCTATCAGCCCAACCCTAGTAGTGACCAAGAAATACTTGAGAATCTTATATTTCTTATCGTAATTCTTGTCTTCTTATTCGTAACATTTTTTAAATTTCTTTACATTTTTTCAAAATTTTTAATCTTTCTGTTTTTTGGGGTTTTTCAGATCAGATAATTAGATTTTAAATCACAGCTTATCAATGTAGTCACAGACTTTTGGACATGACTGTGTGTAATTTAACAAAATAGATAATGCAATATAATCTGTGATTTCAAATTGTGAATTATTCCAGTCACACCAAGATTTAGATTCATGGGAGTCTTGTGAGACTACATGCATCAGTGCTCTGCATTCCTGCAGTAATAATGCTGGGAATAGAACTAATATGAGCATAATGGACCACTCAGAGATGAAGCAGAGCTCTAATGTATTTTCCATCTGTTAATATTTAATGCAATGTTGTAGACGTCATTACACTTTTGACTTAATTACCCCTTTACTGGTTACCCTAGCTTAGTGATGACCTCTGCAACTGACAGTGTCACAATTACATCACCTCTTAATGAATCTTAATTTTGAATCGCTAATTTACTGTTATGGCTGCTGGCACTTCAACTGAAGTGGGCAGAGTGTTGCATATATAGTGGGCAGTTTATTTAAGATGAGAAAAAAACAAGAGATGCTGTTTTAAACGTTTCTTTAAATTTAAAAAAAAATCTAACCAGTTTTTAGTATACTCTAAAAAAAAAAAAAAAAAATATGCTGGGTTAAATACAATCCAGTGCTGGGTAAATATTGGACAGAACACATACTGAGTTGTTTTCAACCAACAGTTGGGTTAAATGTTTAACCCAACCGCTGGGTAAAAACAACTATTTTACCTACCGCTGGGTTGTATTTAACCTAGCATTTTTTATAGTGTATTTAGAAATATTTAACACAATTTAAATTGATATAACAGAAGTCCCGGTTTATCACAGAATGTTTTGTTGTCTGACTTATGCAATGTCTGTATTTAAATCTGCATACATTAAGAGAAGCAGGATTTTCGTGTTACACATTGTGTCTTGTTCTTCAGGGTTTACATTCTATCGCTCAACAACTTGCATAGCTTGTGCATCGATATCCGCACAAACACATTAAATCCACACATATAGACAACCACTTAGCAAGGGTAGATTCATTTAAATGAACTTTGATTCAAATGTCAGCTTTGTTGCCATACGTCATGAAAGTATGAAGCATACAGACTTTGTCAGATATCATCTACGCAGGTGACTTGACAGGCTTTACTGCATTTCAGAGCTTCATTCCCGATTAGAGATTTTCTTTGCTCGTCGTATTTCGAACAGAACGTGTTTTATTTGTACCGGCCCGTGCGCCTTGGAAATGTCACATATGGGTAAAAGCCTGTTGTGTCTTATTCACATTTTAAACCCACTGTACCTTTTTCTGAGGCATCGATTGCATTGGTCCTTTAATATTGGTGACAGCTAATACACTCCTAAATGATCGGTTATTATCTCCGGGGCCTTGTTCCATGTGCCCCGCTGTTTCCAAAGGTCATCCCTCTGTCTTCCTGTATCGACCTGCTCGCCTGTTAACGTAGCCTAAGACTTATTGAAAGTGAAGGTTGAGGAGCATATTTCCATCATGTTGCAGTCTTCTCCTTCACGAGACGGCTTTTAAAAGGCTCTTTTGAGCATGTCCATTCAGAGAGAGGGGACAGGATGAGAAAACATAATGGATATGCCAATAAAGGGAAAAGCGCCCTTAAAATGCATGTGGTTTTTCCACTGGTGTGAGTCTATCAGCATCCAGCTTTAATATGATATATTTAACGATAGAAGAGGAGTGCTTTGCACTTAAAGCAAAATCCTCAAAATACTAACAAAGCATCTTCTGTTCGTTTCACAGCTGTACGAACTGGACGATGATGAGAAAAGGAAGGAGTTTCTCGATGATCTCTTCAGTTTCATGCAAAAAAGAGGTGAGTCTTGTTATGTGCAGCTATTCAGATCGCAAATGTCAGAAGAAGCACACACCCTTTCACACCCACACTGCAAAACCATATGTTGCTTTTAAATGATAATGTTCAGACATGGGTAATTATAAGGCTTGCTGGTGATATTTTGGACATATTCCACGCGAAATTATATTTACTCTTCTTGATAGAAAACTGAATCATTTTCTTAACAAGTAACTTTTCTTAACGAGTGAATTTTTGAAGAATATAACAAGGGACTTCTTTTATAGGAACAGTTAAAATAAGTAGGTTTGATTATATTTGTGTGCCACCTGTGTTTGAAAACAAAGCATCATAAATGTCTAACCACCCATCTGCAGTCTTGCCAACAATAGAAATGCAGGGTTTATTGTTTTAGTAAAGGCTGAGAATGTGTAGATACTATTGTGATAGGCTTTTTCAGGTTTCCTGCTTGAGCCGTCCATTTCTCTGAAGTGTTGCTGCCGCTGTGGCGTGTTTCAGCCCCTGATGCTATCTGAAACAACGGCTTCTGCTGTTTGTTTTATAATTACTCTCAGATTATGTGAAAACATCCCTGAGGGGATGACCTTGCCACGGTAGGGAAGCAAGCATCCTGGTATTATGTTAGCCGGCCGTGGCATAATGAATTTCATGCTTTATTGAGGAGGGGGGTACATCATCTGAGAAGTTTTTCCCACCGAGGTGTTTCAGCAGACATCAGCCTCCGATATTTTATAGAGGAAATAGAGGAACTTTAATGGCCTTGCATAATATGAGGAAGTTTTCAGCCTTTGATGACTTTCCAAGACAGGACAGAGCTATTTTAAGTGCACAGGACTGTTTTTGTTGTTTTGTGTGGCTTTGTTTTGGTAATATGGTTTATTTTCACTGTAATCTTGGTTTATATCCAAATTGATTTTTTTCCCCTAAACAATTAAAAACTTACACATTTGTGTGGCTCTGTTTTGGTAATATGGTTTATTTTCACTATAATGTTGGTTTACATCCAAGTTGATTTTTTTCCTAAACAATTAAAAACTTAGGGTCTGTGAGCAAAAAGTTTTCCTTATTTTCATATCTACAGATAAAATAAATAATAATAATAATAGTCTAAAATAAAATATACCGAAATAAAAAAAAAGTTATTTTAGATTGTAATAATATTTCATAATGATACTGTTTTTACTGTATTTTTGAGCAATTTGTTTTTGTTTATGTTCTTCAGAAGAATTTTTTTTTTTTTTTTTTATTGTTTAATCTTTTATTTTGGGGTTTATAGTACATGAAAACCACAGCTGTAGTAGCCTTTTTCATTTGAAATATACTTTGAGCATTATTGACTGAAAGGTTTTATTATGAACTTATGTGCATTTTGTCTGCATTTGGACAAACAGAAAGCGCATCAGATTTTTTTCTGAGAAAGAAGAATTGGAAAAGAAACACTCTCTTAATCCATGAATGATGACAGCTATGCCTTTCTAAAATTTGAGACTGTGGCTTCATTACGCATTACACTAAAAGTACTTGGCAGTATTTCATGTAAATGTATTTTGTGTTGCTGACCTTGCAGCCTGTCAGCAGTACAATATATATTATTAATAAATAGCTCACAACATTTTGACAGCTGACTATTCAGAGCTCATTTCATGCTTTTGTCAGTACATACTGTATATCAGTGCTATGATGTAGTTACATCCAGGAGAGATTCAGCTGTACAGTATTAGATTACTTTAATTTCATAAAATAAATATTTATATAATTATATTAATGTTATTATTATATTAGTGAATTTAAAATTTTATAACTAATTATATAATTTTATAAATTATGTTTCTGTTACAAACAAGTGCCACATTAACATGAATATAGTTAATATAATTTTTTAAAAATGAAATAAAATAAAATAAAATGCCTAAAATAAGCTTACAATAATAAGTATATGGTCATGAAGTTAAGAATTAAGTGTTTATAAAATCTTAAAGTATTTTTAATTATTGTTACAAGATAAAATATACAGTATAGTATTTTGAGAATAGGTTCAAAATTTCTAGTAATATTAAGAAACTAAAGTCGTAGCATTATTAATTATAATTTTCACATAATGTAACTAATGTAATTTAAAAAATTGTGCTACATTTTACACAGTATGTTATGTATGGTATGGAAAGTGTCTTTTCTGAAGCTTTCCATCCCAGTGACACATTTTTTGTAATACATTTGTTTATGCATCATGTGTGGCCATTTTTGACTAGTCAAACCATCTTTGCAACAGATTTTCGTGTTTTAAGCAGAACCCCATCTTGGTGCTTTGGTTTAGTGTTTGAGGCAGTTACAGGTCACAGGATATATGATTTATTTTCCCTGAGAGGCAACGGATGACAGAGAGGGCTGAGTTGTCATTTAGCTCTTTCTCATCTGTTTGAATTTGTGATGACAGGAATGCAGGGCAGGTTTTATCGCGGTTCATGCTGTTGTTATTGCGCCATGGACTAATCCATCTAAGACAGCCAGCGAGGAGTCATTCAGTCTGGTGATGCCATGACATAAAAATGCCTGAATGCAGCGAAGTGAAGCTCTTCCCGTCAGCTCAGGCATGAGATCAAATATAATTAAATCCCTGCTGCCTCTGTTCTTATGCTTGATGTCTAAATCAGTATTGATTTCATCGCTCAGGAAATCAGAACACCCAGTGCACTCATCAAGAGTTTACTTGCATTTATACAGATTGGATAAAATGCGCAAATGTTTGCTATCAGTAGTAATCATTAAACGAAAACCCAGAGGTTTTAGGATGAAGTCTTTTTCATTACATCTGTTATGGATTTTCATCTCATAAATGAGTCTTTCAGCACATGATCCAGGTTACCTGCCATACTTGTTTTACTGTTGTGTTGTCAATCAAGTCTCCATGGTGTTAAATGAAACAGCTTTTATAGCTGTTATCATACCATGTAACTGACAGCATGAATAGAATGGGAACTCCCATTTAACTTCCACCATATTCATTTTTGTCATTCAATATGGTGGTTCGTCAGTGACAGTTGGAACTGTTCATCACCAGGGACGAGACTATTGTGACAGAGGATTCACAGTAGCTACTATCCAGCAATACATGCTCAGTTGGGACACTTAAAGGGATAGTTCACCCACAAATGAAAATGACCTAATGGTTTACTCACCCTCAAGCCGTCCTAGTTGTATATGACTTTCCTCTTTCAGGAGTTATATTAAAAAATGTCCTGGCTCTTCCAAGCTTTATAATGGCAGTGAAGATTTTGAAGCCCAAAAAAGTGCATCCATCCATCATAAAAGCACTCCATACGGCTCCGGGGGGTTAATAAAGGACTTCTGAAGTGAATAGCTTCCACTAACTGTCGTACGCAACAAATCCCTTTAACCAATTTGGAGGCCAAACTTATTTCGAAATTTATTTAGAAATTGCAAGTAAATTTCACAAATAGTTACAAAGAAGAAGCAAGTAACACGTTGAATTAAAGCAACATTTTTTAAATAGACAGACAGAATTGTAACACATCCCCAGTGAACTTTATTTACTGCTTCGAAAAATCCTTTTTTTACAGTGTAGATGCTAATAGACGGGGCAGATCTGGGGTCACTGGGTATCTGGGGTTTGTGAACCTATGTCTGAAGACCTACTGTCCAAACATAGATTTTGCTTGTGTTTATTGTGTATTTTTTTGGTCAAAGTCACAGTAGTACTAGGAGATATTTTGTCAGTGACTGCTGTTATATTTGTTATGTTAGATTCCATGTTCTTGTAACACATGGTTGCTGCAGGTCCATTTTCCTTCACTTAGCAATATCAGACGTCTGTGTGAGCTTCAGCAGTGACAGGTGATAATTTGATAATCCTGAGTCTTAAGTTTTTTTCATTCTAGAGTGAAACCACTCACTCCTGTGAGATCTTGAAACGTGCTGCAATGTTCATTGCAGCGCACCGTTAGCGGTTTTTCTTGTTTGAAACTTGGTAAGGATCGTATTACAAATGACATGCTGCATATTATAAATGAGATTTCAAGACATATTTGGATTGAATAAGATTAATGCCATGTTGCAACTTGAGATGCAAGCACAAACAGCTGATATCACGTTACAGCTCTTATTAAAAGCTGCACTTTGCTGAGAGTGTTTTCCTGAACTTTGTTTTTGCAGCTCTTTGACTACAAATATTCCCTGACAAATATTGTCTGTACCACAGCACTGCTTTATGTTGTGTTTAAGATTTTATGGAGTAAAAGTGTATTATTTTAGAGTGTTTTACTTTAGAATGCGTTTCAGCTGGGGGTTCACAAACCCCTATGGGTCGATTATGGTACTATTGGAGAGGGTTGGTTACATGCTGATATGAATGTCTTCATAAAAATGATAATTCAAAATAATATACAATTAAAAATGAGCACATGATAAGCAAACAAACAAGCAATTAATTTGTTTTCCAGATGTTCTGAAATACACTATATATTGATAAACTAAAATTACAAATATCTGGGGGTTGACAGCTTTATGGCTTCATGACTATAAAAATGTTTTGTCAAATAATGTAGGGTAACATTTAAATGTACTCTTTTTATTATTTGTTGTAATAATTGTAATTGTGTACTTTTTTCATTTTATTTTCATCACTAAGTGTTTTCTTAACTTGTGGCTTTGTGGTTTTCAGTTCTCTCTTAAATTTACATATTAACTGAACATCTGATGTTGGGTGATCAATAGCCTTATTTTGATATGTTTGACATGAGTAAGATGAACGACAGAATGCAAACGATCCACCTGCCGTTATTTTGGTAGGTAAATTTAAGCAGTACACTATAATAGAGAAAAGGTCAATGATCAGTGATACCAAGTTCATATTTAGATCTTTGACAAGTATTGGTTTCACTGCAATCTGAGCTTCAACCTAGTAAAGATTTCAGAATGCAATTAGGGCACACTGTCTTATATGTATTTTGAGCTGCAGTGTGTATTCCATGTGCCTGAAAATAAATGTTGTATTTGGTGAATGGCACAGAATGTTGTGCACTTAACTATAATGCAATATTTTTGAGTTTTAATAACTGGCTTTGTGCACTGTTAAAAAAAAAAAAAAAAAAGTTGAGCCAACTTAAAATTTTAAGGTAACCAGCTTCAGCAGACTTTTGAGTTTTCTCAACTTGTTGTTTTAAGTTTATACAACAAAAATTTGAGACAACTCAAAAGTCTTCCACAAAAATAAGTTGAGCAAACTCAAAAATCTGCTGAAGCTGGTTGCCTTTTTGTTTGTTTGTTTTTTGGTACTAACAAAGTTTTAAGCAGTAGTTCACCCCAAAATCTATCATCATTTACCCTCATGATGGTTTTTCTATTGTGAACCCCATACAAATATATAGAACAAAAACATGAAGAAAAATGTGTCAAATGACTCTTAAAAGTAGTTAATATGAGTCTATTTCATTGTATGGAATAGTTTTGTGTAAGGAACAGTCAAAGTTTAAATGAACAAAGCAATAATTCTCAAAATCAATCTGAAATTAATTCTTTTTTTCACCAAGGGTGAATTAATCAAAAGTGACAGTAAAGATATTGAAGTAGCACAACTGTTTTTACCAGTGATGATAATATTTTTTTCTAAACAATCATGTGACTTTGAAGACTGGAGTAATTGCAGCTGAAAACTCAGCTTTGCTATGACAGGTGTAAATTGCTTTTTAAAATATATTAAAATAGAAAACACTCATTTTAAATTGTAATAATATTTTAACCTTTTGTAATTGCTTGAAGGAAAAATGGACAACACAATCTTCAAAATGTCGTCTTTCGTTATTCACAAAAATAATTGATACGTAGTTCATTTTGTATAGTCGAAATGCAAAATGTTTCCAAATCAGCATTTCTCTCCCAGAATGACGTTCCACATCAGTTCAGTCACAGGATCAAATATCAGTTTGACGATAGTAAGAAAATGAAAACTCTGGCTGAAATCTTCTCAGCTTCACTATGTGTCCGGAACACATTAAAAACCAATAGACGAAAGGTTCTCCCCCGCTGTGAGTGAATTCGTGCCAGGACTGTTGTCCCCTGTAGGCCTGGCCTGAGACCAGAGGTCACTGGCCTTCCCAGTGTCCCCCAAACCTTGCCATCATCAATCATAACCTGTCAAATACGAATCGTCTGTCGCAAGCCCCTCGGTGTTCTGAGATGGCCGTATCTTTTTTCACATCAAAATGGCTGCCTCTATTTCATAGCTCAACACAAACAGTCCTGTGTTTAACTCCACTCGTGGAAGAATGTAGATGATATTCCCTGCTCCCCCAGAGAGCTTTATATAGAAAGAAGTATTTATGACCAGCTGTTTGAGACCTGTAAATGAAACGTGTACTGCAAATTATACCTCTGTCAAAATGGAGATATCATGTGATTCCAGGAAAGTTTTCAGAAACATGGTCTGTTGTTTTATGGTGGTTTTATCAGCGAAAACTTTCTTTGTTTGGCTATACTATGGTGGTCTCATTATATGAAGAGAAATGAGATTTAAACAACTGATGTAAATCTCTTAATTGTATCCTTTTCTTTTAAGTTGCCTTGATGGCTTCTAAAGAATAAATACGTCCATCGTGGAAGAGACTTGGAGTGATGGGCTCATTTACTACGCCTAATCTTTAAGCAATAGGAACAATGCAAGTGTTATTGCCCATTGTAAACTGATAAATTCCCACTTTGATTCATGATTCCCACAGGGAAGCAACAATAAATTGATCACATCTTAGGGCAGCATCAGCACTTTCTTTTGAATAAATCAATATTCGACGCTTTCATAATTACCTGAAATAGTAATGAAGACAACTAAAGGCCATGAGCCGCCTCGAAGAATGAGTCTTTTATTTTCAGTTCTAATTTCACTGTTTTCCATAGGATGGAAGTCGCATTCCCAAAGCACTCCCCTGAAGTGTGTGGAAATGCCATTCTGCTAAGATTTAACCTAGGAAGAGATTGCAGTTTTTGTAGTGAAATGGAAAGCATGTAGGCAAATGTGTAGCGTTTCTTGAACGTCATTTTGGATAAAAGCATCCACCAAATGAATAAATGCAATGTAAAGCTACCTAGTGTTCCTGACAAACTCATCATAGAGGACTTATTCAGGCTTGTTGGTCAGTGCAATTTGCCTGTTTTATACACATGGATAAAGTTTTTTTCTAGCGTTGTATTTACAAATTAGCCCTTCATTTCATGCTTCGGAAGACCAAGCAATCGCAGGCACATTGTCCTTCCATTATCTGGCTGAAGTGAATGATTAAAACGCAGACTGCTGATGAAGGCAGCCACATAGATGATTGGCCCCAACACCAGCTTATTCCCTTCAGCACATTTTCAATTAAACCTTTTTAGCCAGTGAGCAATTAACAGCAGGCAGCTATGTGAGCTCGGCGAAACGTGTTTCTCTGCACTCCACAATCACTCATTGTCATAATGATGCATGACCAGATCAAATTGTTTGGGATGACAAAAGCTCGTACTGGCCTTTATTCACTGCATCTTATTCAGTGAACTAGAGGAGATGAATACATCAGCTCAGAAATCGAGCGCTCGTAAATCTTGTTTTAAAGACGCTTATCCAGGTTCAGATTCAGTCCAAAGGTGGCTTTTGTGGAGTCAAGTTTTATTTATTGCTCCAGCCTCATTTCGCTCAGCCTTTTGTGCATGGGAATAAATAATTATTTGTGCATTAATGTGTTTTAACTTTGTACATTTGAAGGTTTGTTAAGCAAGGAGTGGTTTAGGAGGGAAGGTTTTGCATTTAGTTTTGCTTTTAGAAAAACAATTAATATATATACCTATACTCTGAAACATACACACAGAGGCCAGAAGTGATGTCCGGAGGGGATATTTGCACAAAATTTGCTTTTAATGGCCATAGAAGTTCAATTAAACTAGGAATATGTTGTATTGGCAAAAAGAAAACACAAAATTTAAGATTTAAGTATTTACTTGACAAAATTTTATTGGGGGAAAAGGTAAAAAAAAACAGCTTATTATGGAATTATTTTGGATTTATTTTACTATGCAAAAAACTAAAAGCTCATAGGAATACACTGATTACAGTACAATCAGATATTACTACAGATATTTCATTAGTTCTCCTTTTTTTCAGATTTGCAAAGCCTCCCAAAAACTTTGAAATAAAGTTGAAGTTGAAGCATTTTTTTTATTTTGAAGAAGTCACACATTGAGGTGATTTTCTACCTCCTGTCAAAAAGCTCACTTGTCTTGTTTGGCCCATTCTGCATGGTACCTGTTTCACAGTGTTTTGCAATAAATCAGCAGAAAATGCTACCATTCAAAATCAGCATATGAGCAGTGTCTAGCCATTATGATAATATCCTCCTTGGTTGCAGAGGACAGATCCTTCATCTTTGCATTTTCTCTAAAACCCACAAAATAATGTTTATATTACAGTACATATTACTACCCCTTGCCACAATGATTGATTGAATTATAGGCTGGGAATAATAATAGCAAGCTTTGCATGTCAGCTTGGCCAAAAACAATGTCTGCAGACACCGAGCATGTACATTAGTTTTACACTCCAGGCACAGCTATGCAATTTGCTTACAAAATTGTTAATACATTTTAATAATATGTTTGAAAAAAAGGGAAAAGCATATTATATAGGCCTATATGGCTTATATGGCACAAAATGATTTTTTTGGCCAGCCACTGTGTTCTACACCAAGATTAATCTTATCTAAATAATTTTTATTTAATACATTTCAGAGTGTTGTTTTTTGTACAATAAATATATCGGTACTGTGTTGGGTCATTAGCCTACTTGATTTCCAGTGTAAAGTATGTGCTTCGAATCAAATCCAGTTGAGAACCATCACTCTAAACCATTTCGGGTTTTTCAAATCAAGACCCTTGATACTTACTTTTACTTCAGTGACTTGTGTGGTCAGTTTGAGGAGAAGTTAGAAACATCAATCGATTGTTTTAGACGTTTGTGCTACTTTAGATCTAATGCCAGCATTGTCTCAGAGAGAAGGCAGATAAATCTTTAGTTTTAATAGTGTCTCTTAGTTCACATGCCAGAGAGGCAAAATGAAGCCGTAATTACAAGTCTTAATTGATGTGTTTTTACCTTGATAGACCATAGCTCTGCTCTCTTTGCTCTTTTCAGACTGTGGCTCTGCTTGCTGTTGTTTGCTCTATATTTCTCTACGTATTGATTGCTATTATGGCAAATCCAATGGGCACAATAGAACTCTATCAGCAAAATACAGGTTAATTATCTTGAGGTCAGGCGGTCTCAGATGCACACAAAGGGCTTATCCTCTTCGCACATTACAACCTAACATTAAATCGTGAGCACAAATTATCACCAAGGTTTTTTTCCATTCAACAAATGAACTGGCAGAGGGAAGGAGAGCAGTGTTTAAGCATCGACATTTGAGAGTTTAGATGTTTGGCAACTTTTGTTCTCTTTTAAAAAGCCATTTGCGCTTTATAGTCAAAATTATTATCTCCACTGCTGTTCAGGCTTTATGGTGCATATTAGATCATGATAAATGATTTTCACTTTGAGTGTACAGTGTGGAGAATTTTGAATGATTGAGATTTTACTTCTACGTAAATAAGAAGCCACAGGTCTTTCTTTTGACTAAAGGCAAAACGGATAGTGCAGACCTTTGACTGAAGGCAAAAAGTGATATTTTTGCTAAGTGGAGTGGGAAGCTGTCGGACGTTTTACTTATGCTTGACTGATTGGCCTTATAAGAGGCCGAGAGGCCCGTCAATGAGCTTGAGTTAATGGCATTGATTGTGGATATTGTGCTTTTTTTCCCCGGCTCCTGCAGGGACTCCAGTGAATCGGATTCCTATCATGGCCAAGCAGGTGTTGGATCTCTACACTCTCTACAAGCTTGTCACCGAAAAAGGCGGCTTAGTGGAAGTCATCAATAAGAAAATATGGCGCGAGATTACCAAAGGCCTGAACCTCCCTACCTCCATCACCAGTGCGGCTTTCACCCTCCGAACACAGTGAGTGAGATAACTTCAGTCGGGAACAACCTGTTGATAACTGCCAGTTGATTCTTGTCTATCTCATCCAATTCAATTACCTGCTTTTAACATAAAGAGAGTGAAGAGGAGAGTGTATTTGACAGTGTTTGGTAGAAGTAAGAGAGAGAGAGATTTGTACTGCTAAATTGAGATCCATCAAGCAAACAATAATGCTAGTTAAGCATTGTGCATTATTAAATCAGCACAATGTGAATTTAAAAAGACTAGGGCTCGCAATTTAACTTAATATAGTACAATTGATTATTGTCAAAAACATGGCTTTTAGGGTGAAAGAACCTAAAGACAGTAAGACTTAATGTAATGGCCAAAATTCATTTAGCATACGTATAAAGGCTCAGAAGAAAAGAACAACCGCTGACGCACTTGACTGTGAAATGGATTGCTATGGACAATATATTGATTTCTAAAGATGCTTTACTCATTTAACACAATATGAATTATCTGGAGTGTTATTTTGGGTGTTAATATACTATTATTCAAAAGTTGGTGTAGGATAGGTTTTTTAAGTTTTTGAAAGAAATCTCCTATGCTTAGTACAGAGGCTGCATTTATTTGATCAAAAATACAACAAACAGTAATATTGTGGAAATGTTATTACAATTTAAAATAACTGTTTTATATTTTAAGGGTTTAAAATGTAATTGATTCCTTTGATGGCAAAGCTGAATTTTCAGCAGCCATTATATGATCCTTCAGAAATAGTTTTTTCTTTCTATCAGTGTTTCAGAATGATTTTTGTTGTTGTTGTTTAAACGAATGTTTATTTTAATAAATAGTCAAAATATAATCTTTTTTTATAACAATGTAAAAGTCTTTACGGTCAATTTTGATCAATTTTATTTAGCCTTCATAAATACTTTTTTTTATTATTTAAAAAAAAAATATTACGGACCCCAGACTTTTAAATGGTAGTGTATATGTGAATAATTGCAGTTAATTTGATTAATTAACTGTTGTCATATAATTAATTTGACAGATTTTTAGCACCCCTAATAAACGGATTTCAACTTTATGCATTTCAGTCAATTTTACATTTGACTCAAATATTTAACTCCTTTCATGAAAACATGACATGTTGTATGTGTTTCAGAAATGTAGCACGGGTTCTGTTTCTACTTTGTGTAAATCGTTGACGTACCTGGGGAACACATGAACTTGTTTGTGCAAGTCCACTCTCAGCACTGTCATTTAAGAGCATTAAGGCATCCAGCTCTCATGTAGCCCTGTAGGCTGTCATGTCACACAATGGAATTTGAAGGCAGTCGTTATTAGGTTGATCATGAACCTAATAAAAAAAAAAAAAAAAAATTGACAGTTGAACAGATGGCCTCTCATCCCAGGCATGTAAATAGAGGAATGCAAGAAATCTGGATTTCAACGCACTGTTGAGAGGAAGAATGTGCACTTACTACATTGTAGTGTAATGTTTCTGTCCTTTTTTTCCTCAAAAATGTGAATGATGTAGTTTGTCTATAAATAAATGATAGGATAACTATTAAAATAATAGATGTACAGTTCAAAATGAAGGCAAAGGGTTTTTGGTGTCAGCTGTCAGTGGAACATATAGTTAATGTCATGAACTACACCAGTGTTAGGACACCTGTGTAATCACTTTGAGATCTTCTGGTCAAATGTCATAGAAAAGGTGGCTCAGAAATGTGAACTTTGTTCTGAGTAAACATCCTGAGCATTTATTTGAAGATGCCACTATTTAGGTTTGATATTTAGGTAACACTTTGGTATAGTGACCAATTATCACTATTAACTAGTCGCTTATAAGCATTATTAACATATTGGTTGTTTATTAGTACTTAAAAAGCACATATTCTGCTTGACCATATTCTACATTACTAATCCTACAATACCTAAATTTAACAACAACCTTACTAACTATTAATAAGCAGCAATTTAGGAGTTTATTGAGGCAAAAGTAATAATTAATGGTTTGTTAATGGAGAGAACTGGACCTTAAAATAAAGTGTGACCGATATGTACCATTTCAGTGTAACTTAAGTATCTAAACACTTTTTAGGGCAACTGTAAATTAGCTATAGTGTCATTGTGATTAGGTTATATATCACAGAACGAGCTTCACATTCTGTCTTTTCTTGTCTACAGGTATATGAAGTACCTCTATCCTTATGAATGTGAAAAGCGGGGACTAAGCTCTCCCGGGGAGCTTCAGGCAGCTATCGACAGCAACCGTCGCGAAGGCCGGAGACAGAGTTATGGCTCCACCCTCTTTAACTACTCCCCCGTTGGCACCCCCACCCTGCTGGCTTCCCCAAAACTCCAGATGCCCCACATCAGCATGCCCACTCCCAACGGTGGGCACATGACTCAGACCCCTGTCATCAAGAAAGGTTTGTGTTTGTTTTTTCCTTTCTCACAACATAGTTTTTTTTTTTTTTCAATGTCAAAATGCTTTAATATTAAGGTGAATTTTATTGTTTCAAGTATGTTTTTTCCCAATATAGTTGAACATCATTTTACCTCTTTTGCACAATAATTCTTTGCTGCATCAATACAATAATATAGACTACAAAGAAAAATAGATGAAATAATAGCATCCTAAAATTAAATGATAAAAATGAAAATTACATTAGGCATAATATAACAAAAAACAATTGCATTCTGTTCATTGTTGATTTTTGAAAAGAAAGAGAAAGAAAATGTTATTCCTTATCAGGAAATTGAATGTTATTATTTTAATTACAACCTCAATCCTCCAAAGGAGAAGTCATCTCTCTTACACAATAACACTGCCACATCTTACTCACGCTTATTCTATGCTGTGGCCTGAATGGTCATCAGAGCAGACAGGAAACAGCTTGCAGGACTTCCTCTTGCCCACTCTACCAGTTTCCGCATCACACCAGCAGGAGCAATGAAACACAAAGAAACATGGTCTGCTTCATGATTCAGTAATGTGCCCATATGGAAAAAGACAAGTCACGCAACTTTAAGGATCAAAGAACCTTACGAATCTGACAGTATTTATAGTGTTTACAAAGCAGCTTTAAATAGATCTCATGACTTGTGTTTCATACTCACACCTCCCTGTGAGGATGTTATTGCAGCATATTTATAAACCTAAATTTGTAGAATATAATGCTGTATTCAGATTACGGAATAACTTCCTTTTAATTTGCAAAACCGTTTTGCAATATACAATTGAAAGTATCATTGAAGTGAAGCAGGTCTACAGTATCAAAATTAATGTCAGATAAATAAAATAAAATATAAAAAGAATAACATACACTAACCATTCAAAACGTTAAAAAATTTGGGGTCAGTGAGATTTGTTTTTTATTCAGGAAGGGTGCATTACAATAATCAAAAGTGATAGTAAGGACATTTCAAATAGTACAAAATATTTAGATTTCAAATAAATGCTGTTCTTTTGAACTTTCTATTCATCAAAGAATATTACTCATTATTTATAATAAGAAGAAATGTTTTGAGCTGCAAATCAGTATATTAGAATGATTTCTGAAGGATCATGTGACACTGAAGACTGAAGTAATGATGCTGAAAATTCAGTTTTGCCATCACAGGAATAAATTACATGTTAAAATATATTAAAATCAAACAGTTCTTTTTGTATTGTAAAAATATTTCACAGTAGTTCTGATTTTACTCAAAAATATGAAGGAAAAAACAAAGACCGTCTCCAAACCATTGAACAGAATCGTAAATATAATCACAAAAAGGAAAAAAAAAAATCACAAAAACATTAAATTAATCAACTCCTAACATTGTGTTACATACATTTGTGAAAAAAGGGCTTCTTTTTTCTCAATTGTTATGCTTCACTGTTCAGTGTGGCAAAATTAAGCCACACCTCGTAAAAATGAGGATATTTCAATGTATAAGGTATAAATTACTTGTCCACTACTTAAATTAGTAGAAAATTTCCAAGATTTAGGACTTAGGACTTAGATTTAGTTAGATGGTCCACTATATTTGTTTTGTTGTTAAAGTGTACTGCCACCTAAAACAAAGTTTGAAAAGTACTTCATGATGCTTTCTTGCTCCACAGAAGACTCCATGCTGTCCAGCTGCCTGACTAACAGGGTGGGCATCCCTGTGTCTTTGGCCAGCCACCACAGTGCAGCTCAGGCGGCTGCAGCTCAGGCTGCAGCTGCAGCAGCTGTGCAGGCGGCCGCATTGGAGCAGCTGCGGGAGAAGCTGGAGTCTGGAGAGCCACCGGAGAAGAAAGTGATGCTCATGGCAGAGGAGCAGCAGAGGATAATGCAACATGCATTACAGCAGAATCTCTTCGCCATGGCAACCCAGCTACCCATGAACATCAAACTGAACAACAGAGGTGAGTGCAAAGATATGTTCAGTAGATTATCACAAATAGCCTATGGTAGCTCGGAAAGCCTTAGCTTCCTGAGTAAAAAGTAATATATTTAAAATACATTTATTTCATACTAAGTATAGTTCAAATCTGGTGACATATTTACTGACATATCGCTTGAGACTTACTGATATAAAATAATAATTAAACTTTATTTGGAGAACTAGTGCACAATGCACATTTTTAATACTAAGCCTAAAGGTGTTTTAATGGTCCCTATTGATGAGGACTGAATGATCCTTGAATAGCAAGATGTTTAAAGGGTATCTGAAGCGTACTTGCAATAATTCCACTTCAGCACAATCAAATATACAGTATATCTTTAGTTGGACTTCAACACTACTTCCACACAATTAAAGTGCAAAATTAAAGTACAAAATTAGTTGTTCCAGTTTAGCAGACTTTAAGCATAACAGTTTAGTATGCCAAAAGTACAATTGCGGGGTATTTTTAATAAGTACATAAATATGTAAATGTATTTGTAGTATACTTAGCATGAAATAAATGTATTTCAAATGCATTTTAGTCTATTTATTTTTCACTAGGGTTTGACTGTCATGACAAAACATTAGCCTTCCAGTTTTTCCCTTATCAAACTGAAGGAATTTTTTTTTTTTTTAAATGTATGAATGACACTTTTATTTTATTTTATTACACTATGATCAGTGTGAGCTGTGAGAGAATAATAAGGGTTTATCAGACATTCTCAAAACAATACTGAAAGAATTCATGAAAAAGATTTTATTTATGAATAATTGTTAATGAATGACAAATATTCTTTTATGTTATTTTATAGCACTATAACAAGTTGTCTCGTGTCACAGAGAATGATAAAACATCTAATTAAGTGTAAATGAATGGTAGAACTGATGAAGAATGTTTGTCTAATGTTAATTATTTCAGTGCACCTTCATTCGCATAATGACGGAGTGTGTGCCATGATTGTAGGCTGGTCATGAGTAATGTGTTTTTTTTTTGTTTTTTTTTGTCTTCTGCATGACTGTTACTCTGTTATACCACCCATAAAACAAGAGCCTCTTTATATGGTGGGAAAATGTAGTATAATTCTATAACGCTGGGCAAGACTTTCACACAGAAACACTCTGCAATTTAAAGATTATATTAAATGTTATTTTGTGTTTACCTGCACATCCACAGTAATGACAGTGAAAATTAAAAGTCCTGACAGCCGCTGACTTCTTGGAAATACGAATCCTCATGTGTGCTTTATCCCTTTTTTGGTTGAAAAAATGAATCTAATGGTCTCCTACTTAATGTATTTCTGATGAATAAATTGTGTGTAATGTTAACAGTTTGATTGCAGTGAAGAAATGTTCTATTTATGATACAGATGCCCCATGCCGTTCTCTATCTAGAGAAGTGAAAGCCTCATCTTTTTGAGAGTAGTCACCTCCCTCCCCCCTGCAACTCTTTTAATAAACCCCTCCTTATCCTGTCACTCATGAGTTATCGCCGATAGTTGGTGGCACGCTTCTCTTGCTTCTTGTGTTCCTTTTATAAATGCTCATATTGAGTTTTTCTCTTCCTCGCTCTCTGGCTCCTCTCTTGACAGATGATAGACAAGAGACTGCATTGAACCTGTCTACCAACGGCATTAGCAGCATCAACATGTCAATAGAAATAAATGGGGTTGTCTACACAGGTAAATAGAGCGCCGTTTGCTGATGTAATTGCAGGCAGGAAATTCAATAAGTTATAGCAGCACCCCCGCGCTTAGTCCTCCACACAATTTGATGTCTTTGCTATAAAATCCATCGTAATGAAGTGGCAAGTCCAATAGAGTTAAAAAAGTTAAATATCTTAAAATTGGGCCTGGGCGCCAGGAGGTCGATGGAGCTTATTGTCTTTCGTGCCCGAGAGAAAGGCCCTCCGCCTTAGCTAGATACAGTGCTTGTGCCTGATGTGCGAGAGACAGTAATTACTAGAAGATGGCTCATAAGCTTGCTGGGAACATTTCAGGAGATCAGGTTGAAGTGGCATCTATTTTACCATTTGTTCCCTGTACAGCTTTGAGGTTTTTTTGTTTTTTTTGTTAAGGTGAATGATTTAATGCTTTAGTTTAATTATTTATATGAGAATAATTTAAAAAAAAAATGAGTTTAATCATGTCCTTGCCCAATTTCACTGAGCAGTAGCACTACTTTAGACATATTGATAAAATGGATTGCCAGTGATAGGCATATGTTCAAAGGCATGAAAATAAAACAATCTATGATTTGCTTTAATTACGATTTAGTTGCCTTCCAATCCTATCATGTCTGAAATTATTCTAAATTCTGGAGATATTCTCAGAAATGTTTTTTTTATATATATATATATATGTGTGATTAATTAATTTGATTCATGAGAATTTAATGGAATTTATTTTTAAAAAATATTTAATTAACTAGATTTTAACAAAAAGTCAGGTAATTAATCAATATACAGACATCAGGTACTTCGGGTACTGCATCTCCAGTGTTGTGGTCATTAAAAAAAAGTCACCAAAATATAGGAACTGCTTGCGCAAGGGGGTGTTGATCACATACCAAACATGTTTTAGTTGAACCTGTTTCTGACTGTTAGTATTATTGTATGAAATTATTTGTAATCACATTTATTGCACAACATTCTTAATTTTTTTGATTGCACTTCAATGTTTTTAATAAATATAAACAAACTGATTTAGTAACTAAACTGCTGATGTTGTGTTATGTAGAGGTGGTTCGGGCGTTCGTATGCTTTGAAAGTAACTTTAAATATGTGTCTGCTGACTGCAGGGGTCCTGTTTGCCCGTAAGCCAGCCATAGGTTTCATGCCAGGCAGCCAGCGAGTCCATCACCAACACAGCTCTCAGGGAAAGAGCAGCAGCCCAGGGCTCAGCACCCAGATGCAGCCGTCCTCCTCTTCCTCCTCCACCGCCTCCTCACACGGACCAGCCACCTCCCCTTGAGCCCACAACACCTCACTCATCTCTCCCCCGACGTCAGATAAGGCAGGGTCCTTTAGGTCATTCTGCTGGACCAGTTTTTTTTGTCTCCTTCAATGTACAATGTACAATGTACTCTTTTTACCGTTTTTCTAACCATCCCCCTGCAATCAGGACAGGAGCATCCGTCACTGAAAAAACTTTCATTAAAACAAAAGGCTGAGCACCGACAGCTGATAGCCGCACATTTGAGGTGTGGTACATTTACATTTGCAGCAAGTTGCAGCTTGTAATTTTGTTCTTCTGAGGATGCTATTATTCAGCGTGGAGCAACTAAAACGTACTGCGTGACAATGCCATGAACACAAGGAGATGACTGGATGTTCCTCAGACAGTGAATGTTGCATCAAAGCAAGATTCTTCACTTCCCTTCACTGCATCTTCATCTTTACCTGTTGCATTCTTGAATCAAACAGCAAGAGCTACTATCAGCTATTACCAAAGAGAATAAGAGTAGCATATTAGTGGTTTATTTGATAAAGTTTTATCACCATCATCATTGCAAATGATCAGAAAGTTACCAAAATGAATTATCAAGCTGATATTTTAATATCTTGATTTTAAGCAAAGCACATCCCATTTAACTTGGGCATCAAATAGTCAGGGAGAAAAAGTTATTTACTGTATTACTGCTTAAATATATGTTTGTAAAGAAAAGATATCATTATATCCATCAGAGCACTCATCTACACAATCTTTAAAAGACCGGGAGAATCATAAATGCTAGATCGGTCATGTATAGCTTGATATGGAGGAAAGCAGACAGGATTATGTCTACTATATTCTCTCATGACTGGTTTTGGCCTGAGGCCGTTGCGAAATATATTCCATTGATTAGTGAGTTATTTGGGGAACACTTGTCGACAGTGTTTAATGATTTTCCACCACCTCAGCCCATGTTTTTATAGCAAAGTGTTCATTAAATGCTTTTGTAGACGGAAAAACAGGTCACACTGGTTAATACAGGTTTCAGAAGTCGAGGGTCAAATGATATTGCGACGCATGACTGTGAGCTGGACGTTGATCATAACAAAATGGTTGAGGTTTTCAACCAAAAAAGAGAAGCTCTTTAGAAGTAGATTATGTGCTGCGATCACGCTCAATGTGGCTCATTTTAAGCATCGGTTCATGTTGTGAATAGAATCCAGCTTTCATTACGTTTTCAACAATGCACTTGCATTTGAGAGTTCACCTCTCGTCCTTTATTCCATTCTCCATTTCTTCTTCTTCTCTTTTCTGTTGGTAAGGAAATGGGAGGATATTATTGTGTCATTTTTTTTAGAATTCAGTAGACGATTTCAAGTTGTATTTATTATTACTTCTATTCTCTTCCTTTGATGTTGAAACTTGGGCTGTTTCAGTGCTTTCAGAAACATCGCTTTTATTTAAAGAAAGAAAAAGTCATATTACAGCCCAGTACCTCACAAATCCTGCAAACCTGTACACAGATAATAGATTATGAAAACAAGATATACCTCATTTATTTCATTTCTATTATTTTTATTGTGAAGCCACTTGAAAATGTTTTTTCAACAAATCACTGGATTTTTTGTTTCTATTTTGTATTGTTTTACCAAAGAAGGGAATATATGATGAACACACATCTACCTCATTTGTTATAGACTGTGCCAACAACATAATCACAGCAGCCAGTTTTTGAACATAGCCTTTCTGGTCCGAATTCACTTTTGCCTGCGTGATTTGTGCTGCAGAACCAGAGGCTGGACCACACAGGGCTCGACACGGCGTCAGATGCTTTGCTTGTTCGTTTTTGTCAGTGGCGCACAGGGGAAAATGAAATACCAGAAGGATTCTATCTCGAGCTTATTCTGTACAGTATCACTAGATCTAAAACATCTTATGAAACATATCTTAAGTTAAGCTGCCTGCAACCTTGGGCGTTTAGTTAAAGTGTTTTAGCTTTACGGTTTGCAGCAGTTCCATTGATGCCAGTGTTTGAGTCGTCATTTCTGTTCACAACATAATGTGACTTTCAAAAAATATATAATCTAGTCTAGTCAAAAGTAACTAAAAAAAATTTTTTTTTTATATACTGTCTTTAGTGGGATTTGAATGTGGAGACGTGCTCAGAACAGGACTTATTTTTACAAATACCAAAGATCTGACAATATTCTTGGGTTCACAATTTCCGACCCAATGCTGTCATTCTTAACTTTTAATCTCAAGCAGGAGAAAAATATTTTTATTTGATCCTGCTGCGGCAAAACTTGATTTTAAGCACTTGGATCAAAATGTTTTCAAAAAAATGAAAAGGCCAAGCTGTATATTCAGTTAGTCTCAGTGCACGGATGGCAATCTAAGAATGTAATAACAGTTTCCAGAGTTTTAGCACAATTAAGATTAATGAAACGAGTAAACCTGACCATCATTTTGTTGTTGTATAGGTGCAAGGATTAATGGAAATATATAGTCTATATTTATGTGGAATTACAGAGGGCACAATCAATGCACAATTGTCTGATTCCTGTTGTTCGTTGTAATTTACCTCTTGATCAGCGTATGAAGAGACTTTGCTTATATTTTTTCACAGCAGTGGCACAGTCTATTCCTTCATATGACTGTCTGTTGTCTCTTCAGCTCATGTCGCTAGACTGCAGAGATTTTTAGAGCAAATCCTGGACGGACTCTGGAGAAGCAAAAAAACACGAATCAGAGTTAATCCATAACCAAAGCTTTTACAAAACCACGTTCACAGGCTTACTGATGACAATGTTGGAACATTTGTTCATAAAAAAAGACTATCATTTTAATAACGATTAAGAAAAAAAAAAAAGAATCACTCATGTGCTTAAAGAATAACATGTTGTTTACCTTGTTTAGCTATGTCAACGATGCTATGCTGGTAGATTTTAGATCCTATTATACGCTGTGTATGAAGCTTATTTTTCTTTTATTCACTTTGGATAAATCCAGTGCATTATGGGAAAGCTGGATTGTGGTGCTCAGGGGTTAAAAAAAAAAGAAGAAAAAAACTGGTGAAAGATTTTTATTTTATTTTTTTGTTTGTTTGTTTGTTTTGCCATTGACTTGTAGCATAATTAGAAATAAAGTACTGCTTTCCACTTTAATGTCCAGCTGAGTTTTTATTTTGGGTTTAAATATTCATAACTGCGGTAATACATATTGTGGGGGGGGGGGGAGTTTAATATTGATTTAATATTTAATATTGGTTAGGAAAGGTTTTGGAAAGAAACAAAAGGCTGAATATTATAAAATACACGTGGAAGCACTGGATGCAGCATAAATGTCTTTTATTCTTGTGATGGCAAAGCTACATTTTCAGCAGCCATTACTCCAGTCTTCAGTGTCACATGATCCTTCAGAAATCATTCTGTTATACTGCTTTGGTGCTCAAGAAACATTTCTTATTATTATCAATGCTGAGAGCAGTAGTGTTGCTTAATATTTTTGTGGAAACTGTAATATTTTTCTTTGTTGAATAGAAAAAACAGCATTTGTTTGAAACAGAAAAGCTAAACTGAATGCATGTTGTGCTGAATAAAAGTATTCATTTAATTAATGACCCCAAACTTTTGAACAGTGGTATATATTTTGCCAGTATGTGTACTCCCTGGGAATCAAACCCTTGACTTTGTCGTTGCTAGTTTTACACACAACATGTTAAGCTACAGGAACACAAGTTTCTAGACAGGTAATGACAATAAATTATCTTTAAATCTGTTTGTATACACCATTGATTTTAACATGAATTTAACAAAAAACACACTTTAATCCAGAGTTGAGCCATTAAAAAATTAAAGAAGATTGGAATGCCAATAATAGGTCACTTAATTGTTGATCAGCCTGTGTTTACTGGCAAAGGATTGTGTTAAAAAGCTGTCCACTCAAAAGGCAAATTAAGCGACAAGTGTTCAATAAACGACAAGATGTATACAACAACAAGACAGCCGTCAGTCTCATTATATTCATATTAAAACATAATGAGATTGTTTGGAAAGAGCAGATGGTCCAGAATTTAAACACAGCTTAGTATTACAGACAGAGCCGATATCAGCAGTTCGATTCCACAGTATAACCACAAAGTCAAAACAGAAAAAAAGACAGAGACAGAACAAGTTGACTCGGCTGGACAAAGGTCAAAATCCCGCACTGCGAACGCAGGCAATTAAACTAATGATGCCAGGGGTATGTGCAGCATTAAGCAGCTAAAATGGAGTAAAGATTGCTTCATTAAGGCTCAAGAACCTGATGTAATTAGGAGTAGGGCCAAGATTAGTGTCTGTCAATGGTTTTGCCTGGGATTTTCGGGTAATAGAGTTATCATTGAGGCTCAAGGAGTGTTACATTACACTTCGGAATAAACAAAAACAAATTAGCAGCGTCGGCCAATAATGGGTTATCTTGTCAGAGCCTGACAGAAATCTATGCCCTATAACACAGTGTTAATTTTATGCATCACTGACAAGCACCTTCACAATCAATGGAGGTACTATAAAGTCAGGGAGACCATCAATTCAAGTTCAGGACAGGTAGACAAGGAGGTTTATGAGGCTAGAGTGTATTGGAACCAAAAGTATTGTATTGTTGAAATCATGTTTTCAACTTTAAAAACTTTATGTCTCGATCCATATAATTACAGCATCAGTATGAAATGAATACCATGGGATTATCTGAATACACTTATGAAGTAATACTTTGTCTTGTTATACTTCAAATTTCAGATTCCACAACAAAGATGAATCAAACTAATATATTTATCAGGCCACCTCCGTTATGAAATGAAAATATATGGGAATATACTTGAAAATATAATGCAATATCACAATATATATTTTTCTCATAATTGTGTACGTATATTGTAGTGCTATCAAACGATTACATTATGTGTGTGTGTGTGTGTGTACTGTGTATATTTATTATGTATATATAAGAACACACACATACAGCATATATTTGGAAAATATTTACATGTATATATTTATATAAATTATATCATATATAAATATATTTTATATATAAACGTAACATATTTTTCTTAAATATATACATGCATGTGTGTGTATTAATATATACATAATAAATATACACAGTACACACACATATATTATGTAAACAAATTTTTTATTTTGAATGCAATTAATCGTGATTAATCGTGACAGCACTAACTGAATATACGTGTTCCCATATGTTATACATGTATAGCACATATATATACATATTTATCAATATATGGAAAGTGGCAGTTCCTCGTGTATAAAAACCAGTGTTGGGAGTAACTAGTTACTTGTAACAGAATTATGTAATTTAATTACAAAATAAATGTCGGCACCCTTGGTAAATATGATCAAAAATATCGGGACCCTTGGTAAATATGATCAAAGAAGGCTGTGAAAATTAATCTGCATCGTTAATCCTTTTGATCTTTTATTTACAAAATTCACAAAAATCTAACCTTTCATTGGATAATAAGAATTTAAAACAGGGGGAAATATCATTATGAAATAAATGTTTTTCTCTAATACACGTTGGACACAATTATTGGTACCCCTAGAAATTCTTATGAGTAAAATATCTCTGAAGTATATTCCCATTCATATTCACAATTTTGAGCACTCCAGGGTGATTATGAACATGAAATTATCCAGCCATGGCTTCCTGTTTCACAGAAATACAAATAGGAGGGAAAACAAAGCCCAAATTCCCTTAATCATCCATCACAATGAGAAAAACCAAAGAATATATTTCTGATGTGCAGCAAAAGATAATTGAGCTTCACAAATTAGTGAAGTGGCTTTAAGAAAAGAGCTAGAACAGTGAAAATTCCCATTTCCACCATCAGGGCACTGCCTGGAAGAGGAAATGTGTCTATATCATCCTAATGCACAGTGAGAAGGAGAGTTTGAGTGGCTAAAGACTCTCCAAGGACCACAGCTGGAGAATTGCAGAAAATAGTTGAGTCTCGGGGTCAGAAAATCTTTTTTTTTTAAATTGTCAAACAGCACCTACATCACCACATGTTGTTTGGGAGGGTTTCAAGAAAAATTCTCCTAGCTCATCCAAAAACAAACTCCAGCATATTCAGTTATCAGACACGACTGGAACTTCAAATGGGACTGGCTTCTATGGTCAGATGAAACTAAAAAATGAGCTTTTTAGCAGCAAACACTCAAGATGGGTTTGGTGAACACAGGGATAAAAAGTACCCCATGTGTACAATGAAATATACTGCTGTATTTTTGATGTTGTGGGCCTATATTTCTGCTGGAGGTCCTGGACATCTTGTTTAGACACACGGCATCATGGATTCTATCAAATACCAACAGATAAAAATCAATAAGTGACTGACTCTGTTAGAAATCTTATAATGGGCCATGTTTGGATCTTCCAACCGCATAATAATCCAAACACAAACCTCAAAAACAACACAAAAATGGGTCACTGAGCACAAAACCAAGCTTCTGCTGGCCATTCCAGTCCTCTGACCTGAACCCTATAGAAAATGAGTGAACTGAAGAGAAGAAGCACCAACATGGAGCTGGGAATCTAAAGTGATCTAAAGTCTGGAGTGATTCTGGATGAAGGAATGGTCTCTGATCTCTTGTCAGGTGTTCTCTAACCTCATCAGGCATTATAGGAGAAAATTTAGAGCTGTTAAACTGGCAAATGGAGGTTTCAAAAAGTACTGAATAAAAGGGTGCCGTTAATTGTGGCCAATGTGTATTAGAGAAAAACATTTATTTCATAATGATATTTCCCCCCATTTTAAATTCTTATCCAATGAAAGGTTAGATTTTTGTGAATTTTTTAAATAAAAGATCAAAAGGATTAACAACGCAGATTGTTTTAATTGTAATTTTCACAGCCTTCTTTGATCATATTTACCAAGGGTGCCAATATTTTTGGCCATGACTGTATGCTTTATTTTTTTTTAAGATTAACTTTTTTTCCAAGGCATTGTTAGATGCCAGTGTTTCCTGCCATAGCTATGCAAAGATTTGATTTCAAAAACAGTATCGTAACAATTATACTAGGATTTTGACTTTTTATTTTTAAACTGATTATGATTTTAAATCTGTACTGAACTTCAGAGATCTCAAAGTAAAAAGAGGTGCTAAAGTTTAATTTTATGGTGGCTGTGCTTTAAAATTAAATTTTTATAATCTTAATCCGAGTGTATGATAAAGACGAGCCCACCAGCTTGCCTTCGGGGAAAAATGTGAGTCCGTGAAGGGATGTAAAAACGATGGCTCACTTGCAAAAGCACTTTTGTCCAAGGTGGAATTTATTTACAGGGCCAGAAAGATTGTCCACAGTGAAGAATATATACAAGTCCACCTAAAAATGACACAAAATCCAAAGTACCAAATAAACAACAAAAGGGAAAAATAAACCAGAAAATAATCCAACAAAGATATAATCAGGTAACAAACAGGTATCCACAATATATCGAAGGGGTTTGGGGTTTTTGCTTGAGGCACCGCAGTAGCACTCTTGCATCGACTTGGTAAACAAGTACTGTCTTTCTGTTTGGCCTCGGTTTATATAGGCCAAACCCTGTCCCTTTTTTGGGCCATACCATTCCTAGGTAAGAACAACATTTAACACACATACAAATGCCACATCTATTGGTCATCTGTAATACTTTATTAATAATCACTTCCGATCTATATATATATATATATATATTAGCAAACACATAATCCATTAACACATAATACATTTAACACATAATTTCCACAATTAGACAATGGTTTCGCCAGCTTCCGGTTGCGCTGTGCGGCGCGACCAAGCCCGGCGCGGTGTTTCCCGCCGTTAAACTGACTACGCCCACACAGACAAACATCACAGGGATGAAACGACACAACAAGTGCAGTGTAAGTGTATGAAAATGACCGGGAAATGGATATGGACAGAGGAGAGTGCTGCAATGGGAAAATGTCCATGTGCTATCAAGATCGCGTGTGCACCCGCTACTCCGATAGCGGCAACGGCAGGGAGGAACGGTACGGAGGATGAATGAAGTAAGAGGCGAGTATGTATGTATGTATGTATGTGTATGTGTATGTCAGTGCTGCTTCAAATGTACTTGGTTATACTACTTTTATAAAGTAACTGAAATAGTTACACTACTTATTACATTTTAAATAGGGATATATTTGCAATATATAAAGAAATATCATTTATTTGCGTTTTTCAGTATTACTGACACTCATGTGTCAGATCAGGGTCAGATTACCCTGCCTGGGTTCATGTGAGAACATAGTCCGACTGCATATTAGCTATTGTCTAATTTAATTTTAGTGCCTGAACTTCTGCTCCAGCAAGAGAACAACCTCAATTAATAATATATGACAATTTATCATTCATGGACAGCACAGTCAAATGAAAATGTTTATTATTAGGTGTACTTGATCATGATGTGCAAGTCTTCAGCCGCCTAAATCAAATGAAGCCACATCATTACATCTTGGGTTGTTTTCTGTAGTTTTACACTATTATTCACTGGCTGATATTGATAAGAGAAACAACAACAAAGATGCTGTTTTGATCCTCTGCTGTCCTGGTGACCATTGATTGAGCGCTGAACTTTGACCTCAGTAGCAGTATTCCACACTTGAATCATCTCATGGCTGTCAGAGATGATTAGCTCAGCTGATCTAAGAGCACAGGCTTTGTGCTGTCAATACCAATTAGCAGTGATGGTATCATGTTCTGAATACTGATTAATTAGCTTACAAATTTGTGATTTCATAGAAGGAAAAACTTTTTTCTTTGAGCATTTTATATTAGTGCAGAACAGTAAAATATCTGTTTGTCTTTATTGTAATCTGAGACTGTACTGTAACACATTTACTGCCATCATTATTATTATTATTATTATCAGAGGCATATTTTACTTTTAGTTGACTTTTTTTTTTATCTGCATGAATGGTAAATGATAAATATAAATAACATCTATATAGACCAGTTTAGCCTGTTTCTTTGTTGATTTATGCATTGAGCTAGCCCTAGTGTTTTTTTTTTTTTTTTTATTTTATTTAGCTGGTGTTTTTGGTTCTGCTCTTTGCTCTCTGGTTTTGTTCAGTTTTCTTGTGCGTTTTTGTATTTTTCTTTATTAAAAGCAGTTTATTTTGCATTTTCCCCCTTCGTAACACTGAAGTCCTCCTCCATTCAAATGAGATGGAGGGACAGCTGCAAGTAAATCCTGCTCTCTCCCATCCAACTAGAAGTGAAAGTGACGTGACGTGGCCAAGTATGATTACCCATACTCGGAATTTGTGCTCTGCATTTAACCCATCCAAAGTGCACACACACAGCAGTGAACACACCCCCGGAGCAGTGAGCAGTTACGCTGCGGCGCCCAGGGAGCAGTTGGGGGTTCTGTGCCTTGCTCAAGGGCAACTCAGTCGTTGTATTGAGGTGGAGAGCGCTGCACATTCACTCCCCCCACCTACAATTCCTGCCGGACCTGAGACAACCTTTAGGTTACGAGTCCGAATCTCTAACCATTAGGCCACGACTTCCCCACACTGTAGGGCCTATATGCTTATGTAAGGAGATATGTTGTTAATATGGCCTCAATAAATGAACAAGTCACTGCAAATATTAGTTCCTATAAAAGTGATAGTCATCCTTGTGCACCAGACCAGTTTTATCAAGGATCTCTGAGAATGTATTCATTTCTTTTTACATATCAATGGCATTGTACCTTAAAGACAAAAACCTTCAGGCAAAGTGATATTTGGTATCAGCTTTTTGCTGATCCTGGATCAAATGGCTTTTATCTTTTGCCAGGTTTGCCTAAGGTTGTGGTAAGATGAAGTCAGCAATGAAATTTATTGGGCTACTGAAAGGCTCAAAGGGAGTGTCACTTCAAAAGCAACCTGAGAAGAACGATCCATTATGTGCAATATACTAAACGCTTCCGCCTCCAAGGTGGTATGGAAATTACTACATAAATATAACTTTACTAATAACAAGTAATAATAAGTAGGTATAAAACACATTTCCACATCTGTTTATGATATAATACATTTCCAGTTCCATTTTCTGGTTTGATTTTTGTAAAATTCTTTGTCTGTTTAATGATTATAGATCATTGCTGGGATTCGGTAATATTTCAGTTCCCCAGAGTTTCTAAAGTGGTCAAACTGTGTGTAGTGTCTGTGATTTTTGGCAATGTAAGCATTTACTTGTGTTCCTTTCTTGTGCAGAATATTTTTCTAAATAACTGCAAGATATTTTATTTAAAAAAAAACATACTTTAAAGTTATGTCCCTCACTCTGAGCTCAAGCCCATCACACTAACAATTCTACACCCATAATAATTTAGACATAATTTACCAGAAATTACATCATTCAGCAGAAAATGGTTAGTAGTATCATACTTTTTATTCATATTTTTGAGGCATATTATAGTCAGGGTGTCACGTTTCTCTGGAGCAGGGAACGAGGAGATAAGGAATTCTTCCAATCACACAGGCTTTATTAATCCAAACACAACACAGAGCACATAGGAGACATGGAATGACGATCAAGACCAGACGCTAAAGACAGGGAAACAGGGCTTATAAACAGGGAGAAAACTAGACAATTAATCAAACACAGCTGGGGACTAATAAACTAATGATGAGAACAGGAAATGGGAAAAACCAGTTAAGGACATGGAAACACTGGGAGCACGTGGAAACACAAGAAACGGGGACAGAGGTCTGACAATTACTCTCCCCCCCCCCGGAAGGTGCGTCCCACACCATGCAATATCCAACAGGGAGGGGGGGGTGGACACTCTGGAGGCCTCAAGGGACAGGGAAACAGGACAGACAGCCTCCAGGGCAGCGCCCGTTCTGGGACCTACGGTGGAGCAGGGAGCACACCTCTACGACTGGAGCCATACTCCAGACTTCAGAGCGGCCAGCAAATAGAAAGTAAAAAGCGATCGTTCATTTGAAAGCAGTTTCAGTACGCCGCATATTAATAGCGGCTCCCTGATGCCCGCATTTTATATACAGTATAATTATCCGACAATATAACTGCGAGAGAAAGTATTGAAATATATATTTCTTCCCTTTGTTTCCTTTCTGTGAGCTACTGAAATGACCCACACTGTAAAACAGCCAATCAGAGCAGAGCTCATTATTATTCATGACCCTTCCATATAAGCCAATAACAGACCATTTCATTCTAGGGAGAAATCCTAGGGTTGTAAATGCACATGTAAAATTGTTTCAGGATAATTTTTGCCCATACCTAAGCCACATACCTTCTATGTAGATATCGGAGAACAATTTAAAATATTGTATCAATGCATTCTATGGCACCTTTAAAAAAAATATTCTAAGTTGAAATGTTAACGAATCCCAGGAATGAGCCTTATATATATATATATATATATATATATATATACAGTGGGTACGGAAAGTATTCAGACCCCCTGAATTTTTCACTCTTTGTTATATTGCAGCCATTTGCTAAAATCATTTAAGTTCATTTTTTTTCCACATTAATGTACACACAGCACCCCATATTGACAGAAAAACACAGAATTGTTGACATTTTTGCAGATTTATTAAAAAAGAAAAACTGAAATATCACATGGTCCTAAGTATTCAGACCCTTTGCTGTGACACTCATATATTTAACTCAGGTGCTGTCCATTTCTTCTGATCATCCTTGAGATGGTTCTACACCTTCATTTGAGTCCAGCTGTGTTTGATTATACTGATTGGACTTGATTAGGAAAGCCACACACCTGTCTATATAAGACCTTACAGCTCACAGTGCATGTCAGAGCAAACGAGAATCATGAGGTCAAAGGAACTGCCTGAAGAGCTCAGAGACAGAATTGTGGCAAGGCACAGATCTGGCCAAGGTTACAAAAAAATTTCTGCTGCACTTAAGGTTCCTAAGAGCACAGTGGCCTCCATAATCCTTAAATGGAAGGCGTTTGGGACGACCAGAACCCTTCCTAGAGCTGGCCGTCCGCCAAACTGAGCTATCGGGGAGAAGAGCCTTGGTGAGAGGTAGAGAAGAACCCAAAGATCACTGTGGCTGAGCTCCAGAGATGCAGTCGGGAGATGGGAGAAAGTTGTAGAAAGTCAACCATCACTGCAGCCCTCCACCAGTCGGGGCTTTATGGCAGAGTGGCCTGACGGAAGCCTCTCCTCAGTGCAAGACACATGAAAGCCCACATGGAGGACTCCAAGATGGTGAGAAATAAGATTCTCTGGTCTGATGAGACCAAGATAGAACTTTTTGGCCTTAATTCTAAGCGGTATGTGTGGAGAAAACCAGGCACTGCTCATCACCTGTCCACAGTGGTGGAAAGAGTACTGAAAATTTGTACTCCAGTACAAGTACTGTTACATTGCTGAAATAATACTCAATTACAAGTAAAAGTACTGGTGCCAAAACAGTACTTAAGTAAAAGTACAAAGTACTCGTCTCAAAAACTACTCAGAGTACTAGTTACTTTTTAGCTGGTGATAATTAATGAAAAAAAAAGTATTCATTCATATCAAAGATCTATCTGGATAATAGCTACTTTGAACAAAATCCACTTTTATCTTATTGACTGAAATTAAATATTGGATATTGAATACTCCACCTCTTGCTCATAGCAGATTCATGTTTGGATAGGAGTGGCTAAGAATATCTGTTTGTTACATCTGACATCACGCTTCACCAATTCTGGGTCCTAACGCTCTGCCAGACACCCCCAAAAAACACCAAACTGTGCTAATATACACACACGATGTCATGTAATACTGAAAAATTATAACCCTAACCTTTATTTCCATACTGAAATCCCAGATGGCCAGACAGTGATTCAGCTAAAATATTAGTGTCTGAGACACTGTGAGCACGGAGACTATAGTGTGCACAGCAAATTTTAAAATGCTTAGCTTAAATGTGTAATGTTAATTAAATAGTGCTCATAAATGGTTGTTGAGATAGTTTTCTCAAGTGAAATAAGTAGAGGCATGGACCCGGAAACAGCAGTCCTTACGTCACAACTTAACAAGAGGATTCTCCCCAAGCCATCAAACTGACGTTATCAGAGCGAGAACGCCATTCCAGAGTGGAAGCAAATTTTTCAGTTTTTTATTAAAGATTACGACTGCAGACAATTTTTTTCCCCAGTGTATTGCAGTTAAATTGTTCACCACAAGACTAGTAATGTGCATTAAAAAGTTGTTTCATGACAACTAATCATTTTCAATACCATTGGCAAAACTACAACATACTGTATACTGCCATATAGATATTAATATTTAAAAAAAAAAAAATTGTCCATCCTTTTTTTCAAGGCAATCATTATTTCAAGCTTTGAAACTGGTTTAATCCAAGTCTTCTAAAAAGACACATTCGCTTTATATGATAAACAGCTTTTAATATAGGCCTTCATGTACATGCATATAAATATTGATCAATTACCATTACAAAAATGTAAATCTAAAACATTTGCTCATTCTGTGTATTTGTGTCTTTAAAATAGGGTAACTTTGTTGCAAAAGCTTACAACACAAGGACGCTTGATTTCAAATTTGATTTCAAACTGAATTGAATTTACAAAAAAAAAAAATGACAAGTACAGTCAGTTATAAAACTATAAAACAAATGACCTCAATTCAGTTGAGGTATTCGAAATATGACATTACATTTTTATTAGCAGTGATTTAAGAGCCATATATTTTAGGCCTATTTATTTAGGCTAGATAAATGGAACATCAGATGGCTTTGACCTATAATGTCTGTACAATGTAGTGACGCAGTTAGGCAGACTAGGATATTTATATGTATAAATCAGACAAATATCCCATTCCAAAACATTTCTAGCATAAACTTACATTGTAAAGAAATTAAAGGTCCATCTTTGATTGTTGGAAGACTTTCTGGTGCATTTCACGTAGGCTACAGACAATAACATTTCCAGTAGCATTTCCATCGGTCAGGCGTGGATCTATTCTGAATGGTTGATAACTTTCGACAAAGTTTAATCTAGGAGCAAAGAGAAATAATTTCTACTTTAAAAGCACGGAGAGATCGCGATAGCACACAGTCTGCGCACAATATCACAGTGAGAGGACAAGCAGTTCATTTGTATAAATTAGGCCTATTTGAAACCTCGCATCCAGTTTTCTGTGACTACATGACTGTTCTCATGTTACAATTAAGCGCTCGCCACATTTGCGTGGAAATGATTAAAACTATGCGGAATACCTGCAATCCCGCGCGGATATTCAGACTCTGTAACTGACAGGAGGCTGATGCTGTCAAACTCGCTGTCTGAGAGGATGTGTATCGGTGTATATACGGTAGATACTGTGGAGAATTAGTAATGGAACCGTGTCAGATAGTTAAATATCGATAACAAAATATAGATATTTATGATAACGCTACCATGTAGTTTGTTTCTCCAAACTTTGAGTCCATAAATCACGCTGTGCTCCCTCACTGTCCACTCAGCTGCTCTTCACCTGCTGCAGCGGCGGCTTTTCCCGGGAATCGGTTCAGTTATCAGGGCTTTTATTGGTCCGTTTACGATCGGATATCTTTATTGGCTACTGAAGTTTCGTGAAAGGTTTGAATATCAATTCAAATTGTGGGCGTACTCAGTAACGAACTATGATTTTAAAAGTAATGAAGTAGATTATTTTGCTTAATTTGTACTTAAGTACAAGTAAAAGTACAGCTTTAAAAATATACTCAAAAAAGTACAAGTACCCGAAAAAACTACTCAATTACAGTAACGTGAGTAGTTGTAATTCGTTACCTCCACCACTGCCTGTCCAATACAGTCCCAACAGTGAAGCATGGTGGTGGCAGCATCATGCTGTGGGGGTGTTTTTCAGCTGCAGGGACAGGACGACTGGTTGCAATCGAGGGAAAGATGAATGCGGCCAAGTACAGGGATATCCTGGACGAAAACCTTCTCCAGAGTGCTCAGGACCTCAGACTGGGCCGAAGGTTTACCTTCCAACAAGACAATGACCCTAAGCACACAGCTAAAATAACGAAGGAGTGGCTTCACAACAACTCCGTGACTGTTCTTGAATGGCCCAGCCAGAGCCCTGACTTAAACCCAATTGAGCATCTCTGGAGAGACCTAAAAATGGCTGTCCACCAACGTTTACCATCCAACCTGACAGAACCGGAGAGGATCTGCAAGGAGGAATGGCAGAGGATCCCCAAATCCAGGTGTGAAAAACTTATTGCATCTTTCCCAAAAAGACTCATGGCTGTATTAGATCAAAAGGGTGCTTCTACTAAATACTGAGCAAAGGGTCTGAATACTTAGGACCATGTGATATTTCAGTTTTTCTTTTTTAATAAATCTGTAAAAATGTCAACAATTCTGTGATTTTCTGTCAGTATGGGGTGCTGTGTGTACATTGAGGGAAAAAAAAAAAAGAACTTAAATGATTTTAGCAAATGGCTGCAATATAACAAAGAGTGAAAAATTGAAGGGGGTCTGAATACTTTCCGTACCCACTGTATATATATATATATATATATAGAGCGCCATTACACTTGCTCTTTCTATTACTGTGAAATGCTCAGATGTTTTTCTTCATCTGATAGACCTGATAGAAGAACACTGATGGGATGTCCATCTATTTGTTGGTTGACATGGTGAGAATGAAAGTTAGTGGGGGAAGGGTCGTGCATTCCTCTTATTAAGCAGGGGTTCAGGCACTAATGCATTGTGATGGGATTATTTTCCTCAGACAGTTATCTAGGTCACGGTCCATGACCAGCCTTATAAAATGGATCATGTGATGGTCAGGGAGGTACTTTAAAAGCTGTCAGGAATATTCTGTGTGGAAGGAAATGGAAGTTTCGCCACAAAACCACTGGTTGCCATAGGGATTAAAGCTATGGAAACTGGATATATGATCAATACACAATCATGTATTAATTACTATAGTTCCATTGATAATGGTCTATGGTTTTACTGATCAAACATCACTCGACCAAATGTTTTCTGACGCCAGGCTGCATTCGTCCTTATTGTATTAAAAAGAAATATAGTTTTCTATTTTTAAGATTTTATAGTTATCATTTCTTGGTTTATTATTTCTGTGCATATTTACAAAATTAAACAAATAAAAATGTATTTCAATTTATTTTGTATTAAACGCATACATAAAGAAATTGGGTAATACTTTATTTTAAGGTGTCCTTGTTACATGTTGCATGTACTTACTATTATAATAACAATTAATTATGCATAATTACATGCAAGTAATCCTAAACCAAACCCTATCCCTAACCATATAGGCTAGTAAGTACATGTAGTTAATTAATATTACTCAGTACTTTAATGTATAGTTACACTGTAACAAGGACACCTTAAAATAAAGTGTAACCGGAAATTGTGTATTATGGCTACGTTGATATTCGTTTTTGTTGGCATGTCGATTTATCAGAGCACTACCACAGCTCAGCAACATAAAAAACGACTTTTCATGGCTTATTGAGAAAGTCAATGGCTGTTTAGAGTAGACCATATTATTCTGAAACAAAGAGAAAAACCTGTTGATATTGTCAATGTGGATATGCATGGCTCTGCTTTCCATTTTGCGTCATTGGGATTGTCACGCATCACATCAGGAGCCAATGACTATCGCACTGTTTCTGAGTGCCAAATCAACAGAGATAAATCACTGAATAGGCTAACAGGCAACGTCTTTTTTTGTCCGTCTGCTTGCTGTAAGACTAGGTGTTCGAATCCTACCATGCCAGCGCTGCACCTGCCTTTGTGAAGATGATATGAAACATTTAGAATGCAAATTCACCAAAACACACAAAGCAGAGCCAAAGCTATGCAGCACAAAGATGAATGTGCTGCCACTAACATGCTGACATCCCAACAAACACAGCTGGCCCACGCTAGTCTCTGCTTATTTTTCTGTTTTGCCTTACAAATGGAGTTTTGTGCAACATTACTGCCCCATTACTACAGTACAAAAGAGCCATTTTAATGGTGGTTTTATTGTCAGTCCGTTTGGGTTTCCAGCAGCTGATGTCAATCCATAATATCACTTAACATTTATTAAAACTGTTTATATTCACCATTATAAAATGGATAGTTCTGGTCCTGAGTCCTGACTGGTCAACAACACAGCATCCCACTCATGGCTCAGCTCCAATAGCGGATCGTTATTTTTGCTGCATAGTAGCCTAACAATTCGTCAAGGACTAAGATTATATATTTTCGCTCAATACGTATTATCCTGAATAAAACTGAACAAAAAGGGTAACTGGGTCATAAAGTTTGTAAAAAGGTATGAATAAAAAGATAAGTTGCAATTCCCTCTTTTTTTCCCAAACGTTTGCAACAATGACGGCACACTGCAACTGCACATTATCTCGGTTATTTCACGGCTGTTGAGGACATTGAGGAAATTTTTCCCATACCCAAAAACTGACAGGGTTGCCAGGTCTGCGTAACAAAACCAGCCTAATTGACCATTCACAAAGAGCTTGATTGACAGGTGATCTGACCAATTATAACCCTGAATCCGACCAATCATAACGCTTGCCCGACAAATGTGTGCGCTCTCCTCTAAATGTAAACAAGAGCAGCACGTTCAACGTCAGCAGCGCCACGTGCATTCTTTACGTGCAGGAAAATTATGCACTTGCATTGTGTTTCTCTTCAAAATGGCGCTCTAGGGTGACATGGAGGAGAAGAATTGATGAATAAAGTTATTTTATTTTAGTTTTCTTTTCATGCAAAAAGTATTCTCGTAGCTTCATAAAATTATGGTTGAAAAACCGATGTCACATGGACCATTTTAATGATATACTTACTACGTTTCTGTGCCTTGATCGTGGTAATACCCTTGCTGGCTATGGGAGGGTCAGAGAGCTCTCGGATTTCATCAAAAATATCTTAATTTGTGTTCCAAAGATGAACGGAGGTCTTACGGGTTTGGAACGACATGAGGGCGAGTAATTAATAACAGAATTTTCATTTTTGGGTGGACTATCCCTTTAAACTTGAAAAATGTGTATTGACGTCTTTCCGCAGTTGAAATAAAATTGTTCATTCATGTTTATTTCATGTTTGAAGTAAATATAAAAAGATGATTGGTTCACATGCTGCTTGAACTTGCTACAGTGATCTGACTCACGACATTAAAGAGCCACAAAACAATATTTACTGGTTGAATTTCTTAAAAAAACGACAAAATTTCGCTTCAACCCCCGGACTCCTGACAGATGGCGCCATTTGCATTTGTAAACAATAGTCCAAGACACAGCGTTGCCATGGATGACATTGAATATTAGGAAATATAAGGCTGTGTTCACGCCATATCTTAATTACCGTAATTATGAGATACCAACTTGTAAAAATTGTTCACATCCTAGTAGTACTTGTAATTACAACTTGTGAACTGGGAGTTTTCTGAGAGCTACGACTTGTACCACCACTGCAGATTCATTAGCCGCTATGTTTAGGCATTCATGGTGTTATAGTCCAAGTCCAAGGGTGTGAACAGCTCCAAGTAGAACGTCACGTGTTGTCATCTAGAAATTACAGTAATTACAACATGATGTGAATGCAGCATAAGACTGCCAATTTTTGCCCTCTAGCGGTTAAAACATAAAACTGCAAGCGGATTGAGATTTGTTTTTCGGTTGTGCTTCGACTCTGCTCCTCTGCATGGATGATGTAGTTCGAGGAGCCAGCCCAGTGTACACTTACAGGATGTCTTATCAGAGTGGATGGATAATACATAAATAACGTTTTTGTTTGTTTTAGTCAGTTTGACTATTTGACATGAACAATTTTTGGTCCCACTTTATATTAGGTGGCCTTAACTACTATGTACTTACATTTGAATTAATCATTTGGTACAATGCACTTATTGTGTACATACATGTGTTTACATTGTACTTATATTTTTTAAAATACCTATATGTAATTACATCTGTAATTAATTTCTGTAATTACACTGTTGAGCCATCCTTAGCCCACCTTTAAACCTACCCATACCACCAAACCTGTCTCTGACCTTACCCGTATCCCATCTCAATAGCAGCAATAGTGTTTTGCAATACAATACGAACACAATAAGTATGTTGTACTTATTTTTTGATATAAGTACATAGTAGTTAAGGCCACCTAATATAAAGTGTGACTCAGTTTTTTCTTGTTCCGGTAAAATAGACATGGTTTGGAAGATATATATTTTTGCACTCTCTCATTAATAACATTTTGTTATTTCTATAATAATAATAATGTTTTATAGAAAAGTGTATCTTTATTATTTTTAATATGTAACATTCATAAAAGCCACATGGTTTAAGGCATTTCACTATGCTGTTGTCACAATGCAGCACATTCCCACTCATATCATATTATCAAATTAAGCACACCTCAAACCGTTAGAGTTTGGAAGGGTGAAATAACCTGCCACTGTTTTGGAAGATTATAATCCGTGTAGTTTACACTTGAGCCATGTTTGTTTTGTTTAAAGTTTGTTTTGGTTTTGTTTAAGCTTAACTGTTAGGATAAACGAATGTCTAATAGGTAAAAAGAAAATCCTTAATGCATCTCTTGTTGAACATGAGACTCTTATCCATCATATTCAAGTATTAATTCTCAAAGCAATATTCAAATCAGTCAGAAACGGTCTAAAATATGTCTCATCTTGTCTTTATCATGAAGCTATGTTCTTTCGGGCCATGCAAAGTCCGTTTCCTCCCTGTCTACCTTTCTTTAAGTATTAATAAATGTGCTTTTTAAATTTGGAAACAACAGATTAATGCATCCATTCATTTTTAAGAGAAGGTTAGGATTACATTTACATTTACATAGTCATTTAGCAGACGCTTTTATCCAAAGCGACTTACAAATGAGGACAATGGAAGCAATCAAAATCAACAAAAGAGCAATGATATGTAAGTGCTATGACAAGTCTCAGTTAGCTTAACCCAGTACATGTAGCAAGGTTTTTTTTTTTAATTATATAATAAATAAAAAGAAAACGGATAGAAAAGAAAAAGAATAGAGCAAGCTAGTGTTAGAGGCCTTTTTGCCTTTTGTTAATTGTATAATAAATAAAAAGAAAACAAATAGATAAAATACAAAAAGATTAGAAATGCTAGTGTTAGGTTTAAAAAAATAAATAAAAATTCATTAGTTGTTTTTATTAGTGGATTAGCTATTATACACAAATTAAAAGGCAGAGCTTAATAATATTTGTAGTAACACAGTCACTTGTTTTTCATCTCAACAGATTAATTTAATAGTGTTCTGTGTGTCTGTATGATCAGTGGAAAACTGGATAAAGTCAACTTAGGTTTTTATAATTAATTAACATGTGATGATGCAACACTGTCCAAGACCATGAAGCAAACTTACAAATGGTGTTATGTCTGAACTTGACTCTAAATTACAATTTACTGTTAACCATTGCCCACAGCATGGTGTGTACTTGACAGAATGACCAGAGCAACATTGGGCTGTTCGATTTTCCGTTTGAATAACAATGCTCCGAGAGACAGGTATTTGAAACGGAGAGTCCCAATGGACAAGCACTAAGCGGACTAACAAGCCACTCCAGCACTCAGAACCTCCACACGCTTCCACCGCAGCTTTAGCGGGAGCAACTTTGATTTCAACAGTAATTGGGGTCTTGTCTTTGTCTAGTACTGCCAATAACACGAGCTAAGGTTAATAAAGGCTAAGGTGTTTGTGCGCCTGTATGTGTGTTTTTCCTATGGCAGGTCTTTATGTGTCTGTATGTGTGAGTGTTTTCTTATGGCAGGTTGCTCAAGTGGGAAAGGCTGGGTAATTAGATGCCATGGGCGCTTTACCTAGGTCATGCACTTCAACACACTTCAACCTCTTCAGTCACAAATATATAGGCTAACCTTGTATTTGTCAAACAGCACAAAGCAGTCAAAAGTATCCATAAATCATGAGTTAAGATTTACTTAAAAAAAAAAAAAAAAAAAAGGTTGTTCATGCCACTGTGTCATGAAATTATCAAATATGACGCTGGGATTATTTGCCTCCACAAGCAATTCACTGAGGTTGAAAATTCACATTAGCATTAACTGATGTCATTTGATATTGTGTACATGTGTTATATCTGGTGTTATTTATAACATATTTATGTTACATTCAAGTTTTGGTTGACATTATGTATGTCATTACAGGGAAAATTGTTTTTTAGAGTACATCTCTGTCATCAATTATGTCTACTTATGGGTTAAACTGTACTAAGCAACATGTTTTCGGGTTCCTAAATACATGCACTTCTACAAACATTTCTGGGAACCTGGCCAGACGTAGTTTTCACAGATGTGGCAGTTGAACTAACCATGGGGAAAAGACATGTAAATGTGTAAAATTAATCTCTTGAGCAATGATACTGAGGTTAGCCCACAGGTATGCAATTAGTAAACGCTTGAAAGTTGAAACTGTGAGGCCACCACACTAATATAAACAAGACTGTAAAATGATTTGCAAATGGTTTGACCTTTTGTTTTATTATTATTATTATAAGTTAACAACCCATATCAGCCATGGCAGTTTAATATATATTTACATTGTCATTTAGCAGACACTATATATATATATATATATATATGTCATGGCCAAAAATATCGGCACCCTTGGGGGGAAATATCATTTTGAAATAAATGTTTTTCTCAAATACACGTTGGACACAATTATTGGCACCCCTAGAAATTCTTATGAGTAAAATATCTCAGAAGTATATCCCCATTCATATTCACAATTTTGAGCACTCCAGGGTGAATATGAAGAATATATTTCTGATGTGCAGCAAAAGATAATTGAGCTTCACAAATTAGTGAAGTGGCTTTAAGAAAAGAGCTAGGACAGTGAAAATTCCCATTTCCGCCATCAGGGCAGTAATTAAGAATTTCCAATCAACATAAAATGTTACGAAACTGCCTGGAAGAGGATGTGTGTTTATATCATTCTAATGCATGGTGAGAAGGAGAGTTTGCGTGGCTAAAGATTCTCCAAGGACCACAGCTGGAGAATTGCAGAAAATAGTTGAGTCCCGGGGTCAGAAAACCTTTCAAAAAATTGTCAAACAGCACCTACATCACCACATGTTGTTTGGAAGGGTTTCAAGAAAAATTATCCTAGCTCATCCAAAAACAAACTCCGGCATATTCAGTTATCAGACACGACTGGAACTTCAAATGGGACTGGCTTCTATGGTCAGATGAAACTAAAAAATGAGCTTTTTAGCAGCAAACACTCAAGATGGGTTTGGTGAAACACAAAAAGTACCCCATGTGTACAATGAAATATACTGCTGTATTTTTGATGTTGTGGGCCTATATTTCTGCTGGAGGTCCTGGACATCTTGTTTAGACACACGGCATCATGGATTCTATCAAATACCAACAGATAAAAAATCAATAAGTGACTGACTCTGTTAGAAATCTTATAATGGGCCATGTTTGGATCTTCCAACCGTACAATAATCCAAACACAAACCTCAAAAACAACACAAAAATGGGTCACTGAGCACAAAACCAAGCTTCTGCTGGCCATTCCAGTCCTCTGACCTGAACCCTATAGAAAATGAGTGAACTGAAGAGAAGAAGCACCAACATGGAGCTGGGAATCTAAAGTGATCTAAAGTCTGGAGTGATTCTGGATGAAGGAATGGTCTCTGATCTGTTGTCAGGTGTTCTCTAACCTCATCAGGCATCATAGGAGAACATTTAGAGCTGTTAAACTGGCAAACGGAGGTTTCAAAAATTACTGAATAAAAGGGTGCCGTTAATTGTGGCCAATGTGTATTAGAGAAAAACATTTATTTCATAATGATATTTCCCCCCATTTTAAATTCTTATTATCCAATGAAAGGTTAGATTTTTGTGAATTTTTTAAATAAAAGTTCAAAAGGATTAGCAATGCAGATCAATTTTCACAGCCTCCTTTGGTCATATTTACCAAGGGTGCTGATATTTTTGGCCATTACTGTATATATATATATAAAATCTCAGAAATATTAGAAAGAGATTATTTTTCTAATATCTTTCTATCAGCAAATTGTCAGATTTTTTGAGAAGGTTCATTCAGATATTCAAAAGGGTTCTTGTTAATCTAAATATATACATATAATCTGGAACATGGCCCAAAAGAAATGTACAGTGATTTAGACATAAACAATGGAATACAACAATTCTGAAACAAATGAAAACATAACATTTAAATGGCAGTAATCTTTCATCTCATAAATATTAATAACATCTTTTTGTAGACTATACTCACCAGTTTATAGCTTACTGCAGGAATAAGATACTTTCTTATGCTGATCCAGGACCAGCTCTACTACCAGAATCCAAAGTTTAGCATTAGAGGAAAACAGAGGACTGATGAGGAGCAAAGAACAAGAAAATCAGAAACTGCATACCTTATATTTGCCCTGAGCTCCACCTGCTGGACAACAGGCTGCAACTGTCATTCAGAAAATTAGCATTTCATGTTCAATAGTTTTTTCAGGAACTGAAATTCTTGTGAATTCTAAATTGGAAAATAGTATTAGAATCAGAATAATATCAGATAGGAATCTTACAATAATTATTATAATCACTTGCTTTATTTGTGTTTTTAATAATCTTTTTAATCCTAGGCAAGGCAAGTTTATTTAGATAGCACATTTCATACACAATGGTAATTCAAAGCGTTTAACATTAAAGGAAGTAAAATAATCATAAAAAAAATAATCACAACAATAAAACCAGAAGTTTAAAATGATTTAAAATTTGATTTAAAATTAATTTAGAACAAGTAGAAATAAAAATGATTATACATAAAAATACAGTGTAGTCAGTTTGGACGTAGCACAGTGCTCATTCAACAAATGCACAGCCAAACAGATGAGTTTTGAGTCTGGATTTAAATGTGGCTAATGTTTTAGCACATCTGATCTCTTCTGGAAGCTGGTTCCAACTGCGGGTGGCATAATAGCTAAAAGCGGACTCCCCTTGTTTTGTGTGAACCCAAGTGTTGGTCAGTAACTAGTTACTAGTAATTTAGTTACTGTAATAATATTACTTTTTGCAGTAACTAGTAGTGTAACTAATTATTAATAAGATTTCAGTAATAATATTACAGTTACTTTCCAAAAAACAGCTTAGTTACATAGTTACTTTTTATGCCTCAACCCCGCTGATTTAAAATCTAAAAATCAAATAATTGCTAGATTTATTTTCATAATTTTCATGATTCTCACATGCATGTGATGTCCCCAGTGCAGCAGGCAAGCTTGGAATATGGAAAAGCTTACGTTCAGCAGATAGAAATATTGCATTATATTGATTTTGTCAGGAAAAAAGATCTGTTGTGTAAGCTGTGGCTTTACTTTACTCTGGCATTGCATCCCTCTGATCAGAATGTGGTACATTATATTAATATAATTAAAAATATTTTTGGAAAATTAAACAGTTTCTTACAAATTCATGTGATTTGATAAAATACATAACGAAATTTAATCGCATATGGGTAACAGAAAAATTACTTAAAGCTACACATGACAATTAATGAGATGAATACAACACTTCTACTTGAATGTCACTATCAATCACTATTGAGTGTTTGTAATAACTTCTGACTGCAATCCAATGTGGATTTTGGTCAGATGATGAGGCAGAAATATGTTGTTAGTAACATTCTAGAAGAATTTTATCTGGAAGATACACAGTTACAACTTCTGTGGGGCGTGAAGGAAAAGTAATGTAACTAGTAGTGTAACTAATTACTGTTACCAGAAAGTAATAAGTAAAGTAACAATATTACTTTTGAAAGGAGTAACTAGTAATAAGTAATAAATTACATTCTTTGAGTAACTAGCCCAACACTGGTGAACCCTTGGTATTTCTAACTGACTCGATCCTAATGATCTGAGTGGTCTGTTAGATTAATATTCAGTGAGCATGTCTGCAATGTATTTAGGTCCTAGGCCATTGAGTGATTTATAAACGAGTAAAAGTACTTTCAAATTTTCTAAATGTAACTGGAAGCCAATGTAAGGACCTGAGGACTGGTGTGATATGCTCAGATTTTCTGGTTCTGGTCAGAATCCTGGCAGCAGCGTTCTGGATGAGCTGCAGCTGTCTAATGGTCTTCTTTGGAAGGCCGGTGAGGAGACCATTACAATAATCCACCCTGCTGGTGATAAAGGCATGAACCAAGTTTCTCCAAGTCTTGACTGGACACAAAACATCTATTTCTTGCAATGTTTTTGAGATGATAGTATGCTGATTTAGTTACTGCTTTGACATGACTACTGAAACTAAGGTCTGTGTCCAGAATCACCCCAAGATTTTTGACTTGATTTTTAGTTGTTTGACCCCTAGAGTCAAGGTACAATGTAAAAAATGTACATTTTGAAAAATTGAGGAAACATTGACCCAACAAATTGCTTCCCAAAAATTACCCCCAAACAAAAAATACATTGTACTAATTTTATCTGAAGGTCTGATGTTAAAATTAAAAATATATATTCACCGAACATATTAAACTGTGCTCAGCCAATCTATCAAGCAGAAGTGAAAAATCTGTGTTGGCCCAACAAGCCTTGCACCAAAAAACGCGTGTACGCATGCGCCTGACAGAAACCGTTGGTGTAGTGAATTCAAATGTCTGCGCGAGAGAGTGGAGCCGATGCTGAGGAGTGACAAAACATCATTTCCAGACGGATTTTCATCATTGAAGTTATGGTGAGTACTGAACTTTGTCTTTATTAAGTCATGTTTAAGTTAAACAGAGTGCAGGTCTCAGTAATTTCAACATAAAAACGAGGGTATTACATTACCTTACATTACATTCTCTGATAAGTTAATGTAAGTATTCACTAAACGAATTAAACCGAGTTTCCTAATGTTTTACTTTAGGACACAATACATTTTATATAAATTACATTGTATTTCGCAGAATAACGGTGAATTCACGCCTGTACTCATGTCATGTTGGCTTTATAATAACCTAGTTTAGCTCATACTGATCTCTCGGTATTAGGGGTGGCACGGTACACAGATGTCACGGTTCGGTACGTACCTCGGTTCGGGGGTCACAGTTCGATACGATTTCGGTGGGGGGAGAAAATCTGCTATGCGCAGTTTCTTTTCATTTATTTTGAAGAGACAGTAACGTTAGTGCAAATTACAATTTTTTCCATCTAGATGTGAAAATACTAAATATTATTACATGTTATATATATATATAAAATCTATTTTGTTTTCATTGTGAGTGTACACAAATAAAAGCAGACCTTTATACAGTGATTATTAATAAGACAATAAGTGTTTAAAGTTGATTCTGCTGGTATAAGAAAACAGTTGAAGTGATCGCGCCGGAGCACGCACACACACACACACACACATCAGTTCCAGCATTCCTAACTTGACAGCGCAGTTGGTACTTCATCAAAATAAAATACAGTGAGCCAAACATCAGCATGCGCGCCTCTGTGTCACCGTTGGAACACGACTGAAGTACAAAGCCTATCATTTACATAATAAATAATAGTTTAGCATTCAGATATGTTACATTGCAAATATGGAAATATTATGGAATATTTGGATTTGTGATGAATGAGAGAGGTAGGATACTCGAGCACAAAGCTCCATTTCGCAAACAGTTGAGTGCGCAAGCCTTTAAAGTATAAACCTAAATTAACTTCCGGTCTGTGTTTGTTTATCGGTCTTGATAGTGGCACCAGCTACAAACACAGTTTAAGTTAAAGTGATGAGTAATGAAGTTGGGCTCAGGTTGTTGTGCTGTGGGATGTGTTTCCCATACATTTGTTTATTTGTGGCGACCAGCCACGATATCAAAACTGACCGATTTTCCAAAAGGCTTCGTTGAATAGACATGAGCACATAACGCACGTTTAAATATCAAAACGTATCAAAAATATCACTGTATTTCTGAAGGAACACTGTCTTTAGAAAATGTTTGATGTCATTTTCATTTAATCTTGCATGTTATATGCCTGATTAAGCAGCGTTTGTAAGCTCAGCAGTGCTTGTGTACAGCCTAACAGTCGTTTCCGTGGAAACCTCTAGTTCTCCCGCTTTAAAGCGCCTCCTGCTGGCAGAGAATGAGTTTGCATTTTTAATAAGTCCATCTAAGTAGTTATCGCTGCATCTCAGTCTGTCTGATTTACGCAGCAAACATATTTTGCTTATCAAAACATAATCTACTCTAGAGGGACTTAGCTGTTGTTACTGATTGTATTTGGATGTCTACCGGAAGTTAAGTTAGGGCCACAAAAGCGCATGCGCAGTAACATTTGTTTATGTTGTTGCCGTTGAAACCGCCTATACTCCCTTGTCAGTCTATGTGAGAGACGAGTTCAGAATCAGCACGTGGTCACTGTCTGGGGACTTTGTTTTCAAGTGCGCAACTCATGGCATTCACTGTTCTTCTGCTGGCGGTTATCAAACAGCGCTGCGTTACTGCGCGCGCCCCCTTCTGGATTGGGGGTGAATTGCCTGCATTCGTCGTAAGGCCTCATGCACCGAACCGAGACGCCCGTACCGTGACGGTTCGGTACGAATACATGTACCGTGCCACCCCTACTCGGTAGGGGTGTGCGATAGGCTGTACGTTATATCGTCTGCGATAATATCGTAATTGCTGTTTTAACGATGTGGGGTTTGACATTATGAATAACGTTATATCGCAAAAACCAAACAAAACACACCTACAGAGTGCACGCATACATTACGTTATGAAGGTTAGCCTAGTGCACGTGCGCATAAGAGTGTCTTTCACTACATGATTCAGTCTATTATTAAAATGCATTTAGAATGATCACAAAATTCAAGATATGGGGGCAGAAAATGTATATATTTACATAATTTCAAATGGTTAATCAATATCACATGAAGAGTGACGTTTTTTCTTCCACAAAGCAACATGATTACAAATGTGATATTGATTTTATCAAAGTCTCTGATTTTATACAGCAGTTCAATAAACAAGATGGTAATATTAAGGGACTTACATTTTAGACACAATATTGGCTGTTTTTGCTCTATTTCGCCAACAAAAATAATTACAATTTGCTTCTCTGAGCAACATGTTGGTGTTTAGTTCCTGAATAAATCAACCATTTAAATGATTCGGTTCAATCGCAATGACTCACTTATTAACAGTGACTGCCACCTACTGGCGGTTTTAATTTCACATTTAAAGTATCTTTTCATTTTTTAAATAATTCCAGATATCAATAATCAACGTTTTAATGTTTAAAATATCAAAACATTATTTATGCAGTTGTAACTGTAGCTTAAATGGTTCATGTCCTGCATTAAACAGTTTGTAAATGTTTCTAAATGCCACTTTCAGATGCAGCTTATGTGTTTCCTCTGCATTGCAAAAATGCATTTTGTTGATGCTGATTTCATTTGCTTGGTAACAGCCCAAATGTCTTATTCTAATTGACTACTAAAATGTAAGAATTTCACTCAAACGATGATGCACATTTTTAGAAAAATGGCTTTATGAAGGTAAAAATGCCCATAGAAGGTAAAACTCAATTTAAACGTATTGGAAAAGATTCATTTCTATGACTGCTGTGAACTGACCACCACACAGAATATGCAGAATATCAAAACTTTAGGAGTCCACGGTAGTCCTTAAAATGTCAGCACAAAAACACACTCATCAAAATTATTATAATTATTACATTAAATGTATGAGACACAAGGAAAACATTTCTGCTGTAACAATTTTGTTTTTCACCCTCAGTGTAACCCACCATTGCTAGGTCTGAGCTTACGAGGCACCATTTAGTCAGAAGTCAGAAGTGTAAAAAAGGAACCACTATGAATTTCACAGTGAGTATTTAACTCAGTTCTTATTGAATATGTTAATTCCATATTAGCGTCAAATACTATGAGCTCTTAGATGTAATTTGTGTGATGTGGCTCTGTGTAATGCAGGCTGCATAAGTTATTGAAGTTATATGTAGACTTATATTGACATTGCTATTTTATGTTTTTTTACAGAGCCATTGGAGAACCACACAACTGCAATGAAAATTGGAATAGTAAGCATCAGCAGTTGCACTTCAAGAGCCCTGTCAAGTGTGCTAAATGTCTCCGTTGTCCTGGAAGAGGAGGTGGTGCTTCACAATTTAGGAGACTTTGTAAATGTATTTATTGTACTCTTTGGATTATTGTGTGCACTCAACATGGAGTACAACAAGGATTTATAATAAAAGGTTAGTTCACCAAAAATGGAAATTGTCATTAATTACTCACCCTCATGTCGTACCCAAACCCGTAAGACCTTCAGTCATCTTCAGAACACATATTAAGATATTTTTGATAAATCCAAGAGCTCTCTGACCCTCCGTAGGAAGCTATGCAACTTACACATTCAAGTTCCAGAACAGTAGGAAAGACATCATTAAAGTATTCAGCGTGAGTCCAGTGGTTTAACCTAAATTTTATGAAGCAGCTCAAGAGTTTTGTTTGCAGAAAAAAAACAAAAAACAATTTACTACTTTATTTACAAAATAATAGCCAAAGTGTGGTGGTGCTTCCCCTATTGGGTTGCAGATCAATGTTTTAGTAAATAAGGTGGTTATTTATTTATTTTTGTGCACACAAAGCACTCGCGTTGGTTCCTAAAATTGAGGTTTAAACCACTGGAGTCACGTTGATTACTCTAATGATGTCTTTCCTACTGTTCTGGACCTTGATTTTCTGAATTGAATTTTCATTTTTTTAGGTGAACTAACCCTAAAAAGTTCAAAGTACCTCTTATGAGATTATTTATTTATTTTATTTTATTTTTTGGCAAATATTTGAAGTGTAAGTTTCAAGAGTACCTTTTGTGAGAATGGTAATATTCAGGTGAGATTACACTAAACACTGGTTGAAGTAACCTCAGATAAATGATTACATTTTATGGTGTTTTTGATATTTTTGCATGTTTGTGAATGTATTAATGTTTAAAGTGCAATTCATCAGCTTTGTGTCTCTTATGAGAATTAAAATGCATGATTTTGTAAGGTTTACCGTGTAGAAAATTTCAATGTATTTATCATTGTAAGGTATTTTTACAATGTTGTTATAGATTTTATTAAAAATTTATTAAAATGTGTCCGTGTCCAGTGTATCATCATTTAATGATTTTTTTTTTTTTTTAAATCATTTTCTTTTGGGACAACGGAGAATAAACAATTCAGTAAGGTTGCTTTAGCAATATGAATTTGCCAATATACATTTTTAGATTAGGTAAAACGAAACATTTATGCTACTACTATTTAAAATATTTAATTGGGCCAATAACATGGTTTGGTAGATTTAATGTTTTTCCAATTGGCTCAACATATTATTTCTCATTGAGCCAATGTTAACAAACTGTTGCCACAACTGAAAAAATTCAATTCGCAGAAATTCAATTGGGCCAATGGAAAAATTTAGATGTAATTAGTCACTACAAAATTTTGAGTTGAGGAGGTCTGACATTTTTTATAGTGTGTGTATTCACCTTGATAACTTCATCTTTGTTTCCAAATGCAATGACTTCAGTTTTCTCCTTGTTTAACTAAAGAAAGTTCTAGCACATCCAACTGTTAATTTCATCAATGCATCGGCAGAGGGAGTCAGTGGGGCTGTAGTCATTTGGAGACAAGGCTAGGTAAATCTGGGTATCATCAGCATAGCTGTGATTGGCAATTTGGTTCTTTCTCATTATTTGACTTAGTGGGAGCATATACAGGCTAAACAAGAGCAGCTCAAGAATTGAGCCTTGTGGGACTCCGCATGTCATGGACCTCCACTTAGACTTATGCTTTCCTATACTCACATAATAACCTCTCCCTTCTAAGTATGACCTGAACCATTTGACTACCATCCCAGAAAGCCCGACCCAGTTTTCCAGTCTCTCTAGAAGTATGCAATGAGCAACAGTGTCAAACACAGCACTAAGATTTAGTAGTACCAGAACTGATATTTTGCCAGAATTAGAATTAAAGCGAATATCATTTATTATCTTAATGAGTGCTGTCTCTGTGCTGTGATGCGCTCGGAAACCAGATTGAAAATTGTCCAGGTATCCATTTGAGTTTAAGTAGTTGTTCAGCTGATTAAAAACTTCCTTTTCAATAATATTACGTATGAAAGGAAGATTTGATATTGGACTATAGTTGCTCAGTATGGTGTTATCAAGATCACACTTTTTCAGAAGGGGCTTAACAACTTTTTCAGGGAGTTTGGAAAAGTCCCAGAAAGAAGTGAAGCGTTCACCACTTCTAAGAGATCTGCTTCTAAACAGTTAAGCACACTTTTGAAAAAAGATGTGGGAAGTGTGTCAAGATAGCAGGTTGACGATTTAAGGTGCTGTACTATTTCTTCCAAAATATTGCTATCAATTACTTCTAAAACAGACATAGTCACTTCTTTTTGAAATTGCGGTCGAATCTGTGTGACCTCTGCATAATTTGAGGATGTGCCAATCGCCTTTCTGATATTATTGATCTTCTCAGAAAAGACTAATTGCATTTGCTGTCGGAGAGCATTTCACTGGGAATCTGACTTGGGGGGTTTGTCAGTCTCTCACAGTAGCAAAAAGAGTGCGAGAGTTGTTTAAGTTACTGTTTATAAGGTTTGAGAAGAAGGTCTGTCTAGCTGTGGCTAGTTCCACATTGAAAGCATGAAGGCTGTCTTTATAGATGCTATAGTGAATTTCGAGTTTTGTCTTCCGCCACATCCGCTCAGCTTTTCTGCATTGTCTTTTCATACTCTGAACTGCTGTTGATTTTCTCCATGGTGATTTTTGTCTGCCATTCTTCTTGCTGACCTTTACCGGAGCAATATCATCAATAACATTCTTAACTTTTGAGTTAAATGAATCCAGGAGAAGATCAACAGAGTCTGCAGAAATGCTTTGTGTTAAAGATATAGCCTCCATAAATAGCGCACTAGTGTTCTCGTTAATGCATCTCTTTCTGACAGAGACAGATCTAGATTCAGTGGTAGCAGAGATCATTATATCAAAGAAAATACAGAAGTGATCAGATGCTACAGTGCTACATCCTTAATAGCAATGGATGAAGTGTTTAGACCTCTACTGATGAGTAAATCTAGAGTGTGTCCACGATTGTGTGTGGGTCCATGCACATTCTGAATCAGGTCAAAAGTATTTAAAACAGTTATAATTTATTTTGTAGTTTTGATTTCTGCATTATCCATGTGAATATTAAAATCCCCTGCAATAGCAAAACAGTCCTAATCTGGTATGTAAAGATGTCCAGTACTTGTAACACTGGCATCTGCAAGTAAATAAACCAAACTTTATCTAGAAAAATGTGCAGAACATTTGGGTTCTCATTTCTTTTCAGATACTCTTCTTTGTATCAAGACTGTGATGAAGAATAGCAATGAAGATGGTTAGAAAACACTTCTAATCTGGCCTGTGAGACAAACAGATTTCTTTCCTCATCATTCTTTGTGAATGATATTACACATAAATAGCATTTTTTTGTTCCAAAAAAAAATGCCACTTGCATTATAGGCTACTTCATATATCCATTTTTTTTTAGGAACCTTGGTTCTTCAAAGAAAGAAAGAAAAAAAACTTGTTGTGTCTTTTAAATCATTTTATTATTTATTTTATTATTATTATTTTAAATTATTTTAAGTCATCTCAAGGCCCCCTTAGATATTTTCTGAGGCCTCAAGTGAGCCCCAACCACTGGCATAAACAGCTAATTTGCAGCCCTTGCACTTAAGTTTGTTTACCTTGGTTGGTGCAAAAATACTTTGTTGAACATCACACTGAAATCACTGGAATTCTAGTATATGAACTTTACAGTAGAACTTCTTAAAGGCACAGTAGACCACAGAAACATTTAATTCCATGGGTCAATGAAAAGCATGGGAAATGGTGGTAGAAAGCTAAATACGGCTATTTTGACGAAGAAAAAACCTTTCTAACATTATAAATGGACCTCGGGGCCAAATATAAAATATTTTTAAAAAAGTAAAACATGACCCCTTTAACCCAGGCTGTGTCACGTGACCCGACATCTCCGGACTGGCCAGGATGAGAGCAGCCAGAAAATGGCGGATATTGAGGAGTTACGGGTAGGCGAAAGTGCAATGATAGCTGGCTACTTCTTTGCGTCTTTCACATTTTAAAAAAACATTTTGCAGTTACCGTTTGTTACTCCATTTTACCTGTCGGTTTGCTACCCATGGGTTAGTTTTTTTTATAATTAATACTGAAACGTCCCATCACTCCGTTAGACGGATTGTGTTTAGCCTGTTAGCCACCAACCAGCTACTCTTTTAGCTCACGATCTGCTACACAAACATTGAAGATCAGCCTCAAAATGTCACTGCTTTTATTACCATCTTTTACTGCATGAAAACGCTTTATTATAATGCCTAACTGAACTGACGGCTGTTCGCTGCAGGTAAAAAGTTTTTTACGTTTCAATTTCTTTACTGCTCGAATTGTTTTGGCTGGTCTTTTGTTAGCTAGCGTCCGACAGTGATGGACAATGTCTATATGTACCCACAGATGTAGTTTGATTTATGACTTGTGTTTGCAAGGGTAAATGATATATAGACCAGTGTGCATGTGAGTGTAAATATAAGTCAACATTTTATGTTAAAAATGCCAAGTAAACATTAAAGGGGGACACCTTAAAAATGTTGTTTACAAGCCTGCAAGTGGGTCGCCAGCAAACACGACGAACTTGTTCCCTGTCGCTGGGAGCGTTTTCGCCCTCACATTTGTCTCAAGATAACAGCTTTGACTAACTTAGTGCATAGATCATCTTTCTAAAGTTTAATTGAATGCATTGGAGTTCAGCATGAGCAGCAATACAATCAATAACAAATGTTAGCCTGTGTGTTGGACGCAGGAAAGTTAGACACATGCTTTTGTGTGCTATTGTACTTGCCGTTGTATGACTGATTCATGTTGTCTTGTAAACTGTTCAGAATCATCCTGCTTAACTGTAAACTAAGTTTTTTTCCCCAGCAGTTCAGTTAATTTCTCTCTGGATCAAAGTTAACATCTGTGTTTTGTCCTTTGTCATTCTCTTGATGTTCATCTAATTGGTCTTGGAATTATTCTCAACATTTTAGATGCATTTCGGTCATTTGTTAAGGATTTTTAAAGAAAGGATTAACACATAAGAACAATCAAGCATGGACCATGTAATGAAGGGTCAGTTGAGATTTTCTTATTTCTCTGGGGTTTCTGGAATGGGTGTATTTGGGTGGGTTGTCACCTCACTTCACACACAATTCTTTATTAATTAAGCTGCTTTCAAATGACACCTTTTGGTTATTTAAAAATCTGTGGTAACCATATTCCACCAGCTTATGCCATGTTGATTATTAATGCACAGATTTTTATGTTTTTGGGAATTCTAATAATAAATGTAAAACTTGTCAGCATGGCATAGAGGGTGGTTTCTCTTACTAAATTGTTGCAAAAATGTTAATTTGCTTTTCATGTTTGGTATCTCAAAGTGTTTATTGCTTGTCTGGATTTGTTTTGTTTTGTATTTCAGAATATGGTATCAAGTTTCCGTGTCTCAGAGCTCCAGGTACTGTTAGGTTTTGCTGGAAGGAATAAGAGCGGTCGAAAGCATGAACTTTTGCTGAGGGCTTTGCATTTACTCAGGAGTGGTTGTAGTCCTGCGGTGCAGATCAAAATAAAGGAACTGTATCGTCGGAGATACCCACGGACATTTGATGGTCTTCAGGATTTGGTGGCTCTGAAGTCGAGCATTAAATCCTACTTTCAAATAGACAGCGGTGCCACGGTTGTGAGCTCAGATCTTCCTCTGCAAACCGGCCATTCAGACCTCCTGCAGCAGCACCTGGTGAGCTGCGATTCATCTGTATTTCATGAATCAAAGCCCATGATGAATATGCAGCAGGCCACGCCACTTATGGCCCCCGTCCACCCGGACGTGCAGATGAAGTCTCTACCGTTTTACGATGTGCTGGATGTCTTGATCAAACCGTCAAGCTTAGGTAATTTTATAAGATGTATTTGGATTGTTCCATGCTTGGTAAAATAGAAAAAAAGTTTTAAAGCTTGTATTTTATTAATGTTTTTTTTTTTTTTTAAGAAATTAATATTTTTATTCAGCAAGGCTGCATTATGTCATCAAAAGTCTGAGTTAAATGTTATGAAAGTTTACGATTTCAAATAAATGCTGTTCTTCTGAACTTCATATTCTTCAAAAAGATTCCTGAAAAAAGCTTCACCTTTTTTTGCACACAAATATAAAGCAGCACAGCTCTTTTCAACATTGAGAATAATAAGAAATCTTTCTTGAGCACCAAATCAGCATATTAGAATCATTTCCAAAGGATCACGTGACATTGAAGACTAGAGTAATTGCTGCTGAAAATTTGGCTTGACCACATTTTAAAATATATTAAAATAGAAAACAGTTCAAAAACAGAACAAAAAATGTTATTTTAAAGTTGTAATATTTCACAATATCACTATTTTACTGTATTTTTGATCAGTGCAGCCTTGGTGAGCTTGAGAGACTTATTTCAAAAATATTTTTTAAAAAAACAATCCCAAACTTTTGAACGATAGTATATATATGAACCAATCGCTAGCCCAACAACTGAGTTGTACGTTCCTGTTTGCCTGTGTATTCAGTTTAAAACTATACAGCCCATTTGGCTGATTTGTATTTTAAAGGGACCCATGCTGGTCAGAGGTTTCATCATGAAAAGTACTTCATATTTGCTTTGACTCCACAACAAGTGAGAGAAGTTTGCATTTCACGGTAAGAACTAAATGACTTGAATGTGACTTAGCAAACCTAACTTGTCTCATTCTCCTTGTCTGATTTAGTTCTTTGTTTTTGTTACACTTTTGCATAGGGACTTTCTTCCAGGTGGAAGAAGGGACTACATGGTTCAAATTCAACTGCGGTAAGAGCCAACTCAGTGTGTTGCTTTTACAATACAGTCATGTGTATCTGGTTCAGCTGCATGTACAGAGATGTTGTCACCATATTCCCAATTTTAGACTCTTAAGGTTATGTTTTATGTTTTGATTCTAGGTTTTGTCTAGCAGAGACCAGCTGTCCACAAGAGGACAATTATCCAAACAGCCTCTGCATCAAAGTCAATGGGAAGCTCTTTCCCCTCCCTGTACGTAGTCCTGTTGTGATTAACCTTCATTAAGCCCATGTTTAATGTTTTTTCCCAACCCAAATAGTTCTTATATATAACTTGTTAGAACAACACAGTCCTACGTAATTAGGCTTATTTAGGGACATACACTGATCAGAGTTTCTTGCAGGAAGTTCATGCAGGATGTTCTTTTGTTCAACAGAGCATAGAAATCTTATTTCAAATGTTGATCTGTTTTTAACTTAACATGAGCTCGAAACAACACTGGATGTTTACATAGTCGATATTTACAAATTTATGCTGACTAAATCCTTTAATAAGGTGATTGCATAAACCATTGATTAAAATTTTCTCAGTCCTTCCCCCAAAACATAGAGATTACTGATGTAATGTATAATTTGTTAGTTGAACAGGAACATTGCTTATTGCAGATGATTTGACAGATGACTGTAATATTTGTAATAATTTGTACATTTGTTCAAACAAAGATCAAATGGCTGTTGCTCATGTTTTTAAAGGGATAAAAAAATGCTGCATACTAAAACCCTTTTTGAGATGATATGACCTAGAAAAAAACTACATTTATTGGAAATAAAAATCTTTTGTGATGACGCAAAAGTCAATATTGTTTAATGCTAAATATACAGGTTCTGGTCATATAATTAGAATATCATCAAAAAGTTGATTTCACTAATTCCATTTAAAAAGTGAAACTTGTATATTATATTCATTCATTACACACAGACTGATATATTTCAAATGTTTATATGATTATAACTGACAACTAAGGAAAATCCCAAATTCAGTATCTCAGAAAATTAGAATATTGTGAAAAGGTTCAATATTGAAGACACCTGGTGCCACACTCTAATCAGCTAATTAACTCAAAACACCTGCAAAGGCCTTTAAATGGTCTCTCAGTCTAGTTCTGTAGGCTACATAATCATGGGGAAGACTGCTGACTTGACAGTTGTCCAAAAGATGACCATTGACACGTTGCACAAGGAGGGCAAGACACAAAAGGTCATTGCAAAAGAGGCTGGCTGTTCACAGAGCTCTGTGTCCAAGCACATTAATAGAGAGGCGAAGGGAAGGAAAAGATGTAGAAATATATAAGATGTAATAAGATAACCGCACCCTGGAGAGGATTGTGAAACAAAACCCATTCAAAAATGTGGGGGAGATTCACAAAGAGTGGACTGCAGCTGGAGTCAGTGCTTCAAGAACCACTACGCACAGATGTATGCAAGACATGGGTTTCAGCTGTCGCATTCCTTGTGTCAAGCCACTCTTGAAGTGTCAGAAGCGTCTCGCTTGGGCTAAAGACAAAAACGACTGGACTGCTGCTGAGTGGTCCAAAGTTATGTTCTCTGATGAAAGTAAATTTAGCATTTCCTTTGGAAATCAGGGTCCCAGAGTCTGGAGGAAGAGAGGAGAGGCACACAATCCATGTTGCTTGAGGTCCAGTGTAAAGTTTCCACAGTCAGTGATGGTTTGGGGTGCCATGTCATCTGCTGGTGTTGGTCCACTGTGTTTTCTGAGGTCCAAGGTCAACGCAGCCGTATACCAGGAAGTTTTAGAGCACTTCATGCTTCCTGCTGCTGACCAACTTTATGGAGATGCAGATTTCATTTTCCAACAGGACTTGGCACCTGCACACAGTGCCAAAGCAACCAGTATCTGGTTTAAGGACCATGGTATCCCTGTTCTTAATTGGCCAGCAAACTCGCCTGACCTTAACCCCATATTGTGAAGAGGAAGATGCGATATGCCAGACCCAACAATGCAGAAGAGCTGAAGGCCACTATCAGAGCAACCTGGGCTCTCATAACACCTGAGCAGTGCCACAGACTGATCGACTCCATGCCACGCTGCATTGCTGCAGTAATTCAGGCAAAAGGAGCCCCAACTAAGTATTGAGTGCTGTACATGCTCATACTTTTCATGTTCATACTTTTCAGTTGGCCAAGATTTCTAAAAATCCTCTCTTTGTATTGGTCTTAAGTAATATTCTAATTTTCTGAGATACTGAATTTGGGATTTTCCTTAGTTGTCAGTTATAATCATCAAAATTAAAAGAAATAAACATTTGAAATATATCAGTCTGTGTGTAATGAATGAATATAATATACAAGTTTCACTTTTTGAATGGAATTAGTGAAATCAACTTTTTGATGATATTTTAATTATATGACCAGCACCTGTATTTGTTTCTTTAAAAAATAAATAAATAAAAACTGTCCCCAAACCTTCATATAGTTGCTGTATGTATATAATTGCAGATCTGATATGGTTTATCACACAGGGCTATGCACCGCCTCCTAAGAATGGTGTGGAGCAAAAAAGACCCGGCAGACCGCTGAACATCACGTCGTTGGTCAGGTTGTCATCCGCTGTACCCAATCAGATAGTAGTCACGTGGGCACCTGAAATAGGAAAGGTATGTGAAGTCCCGTTATACCTGTTACTTCATCTATTCAGATTTCAACACTGCTCCAGCCTTTTCTATATACTAAGCGTTTGTATGTACTTCCTTTTCTTCAGACATACTCCATGTCAGTTTACTTGGTGCGGCAGCTGACCTCTCCACTGTTGCTACAGAGATTAAGAATGAAGGGGATCAGAAACCCTGACCATTCGAGAGCTTTAAGTAAGGCAACACTTCCCTCTTTGATGATAAAGGAGGAAAAAAAAGATACCCATGAAATCTTAATAGTAAATATGAATATGATTAATCAAACTCGACAGTTCTCTGGTCTTATTTTATTTGTTGTCATTTACTAAATCCACCTTCTCTTCACTATTGTAACAGTTAAAGAAAAACTCACGGCAGACCCCGACAGTGAAATCGCCACAACTAGTTTACGAGTCTCACTCATGTGCCCAGTAAGTTACAACTGACTCATGAATGTCAGCTTAAATAACAGTTTTTAGTTTTTATTTAGTGATCTGATGTAATATGGTAAAAAAATAGTTTTGTCTGACCCCCCCAAAAAATTCTCTCTTCATATAGCTTGGCAAGATGCGTCTTACGGTACCCTGCCGAGCTGTCACCTGTTCTCACCTGCAGTGCTTTGATGCTGCTCTATACCTGCAAATGAATGAGAAGAAGCCCACCTGGATCTGTCCCGTCTGTGACAAAAAAGCCGCTTATGAGAGTCTGATTATTGATGGGTGAGGTTACTTTTACTATAGCAGAAGTGGTGAGAAACACTAACCACATTAACCACAGTAAATTGTTTTGCATTTATTGAGAGAGTCATTTGCATTGAGTAAACTAGGCACTCTTTACTTCTCAGGCTCTTCATGGAAATACTCAATGACTGCACAGATGTTGATGAAATCAAGTTTCAAGAGGATGGGACATGGTGTCCAATGAGACCAAAGAAGGAGACGTTGAAAGTGTCATCTCCATGTATCCAAAAAATTGATTGTAAGGTTCATTTCCCTTTAAAAGTGTGTGAGCACTAGGTTCTAACTGATTGTGTATAGGAGTTGATGCGGTTTTAAAGTGATTCATGCCCTCCCAGGCGCTGTCCCTGTGCGGCAAAGTGCAGTGGTGCCACCCCCAGAAACCAGCAGCACGAAAAAAGGAGACGTAATCGACCTCACGCTAGAGAGCTCATCTGATGATGAAGAGGACAGCGATCCTCCTCTGAAAAAGCGCTGTGTCTACATGTCAAAGGCTGAGGATATGCACAACGCAGGGTTTGTTTATTAATCAGAAATAAGAGACTCGGAATCATTTCTGTGTACCTCTTCTTTAAGCCTTGCCCTTTCTTGACCATATTTTGAATAAACCCTAAACTGTACAATAATCAAATTATCCATGGTGATGGGGAAACCCTGAAATATTAGGAAATACTAAAAATGTAATATCCAGGCTTGAAAAAGTCAGTCAAATCTCAAGCTTTTAAGAAAATTTATAAAATGAGGTTGCAAAATGTTTTATTTGCTTTAATTATTTGTTTATTTTTAAATCATTAACAATTGGGGAAAGGCATGGAAATTTAAATGTGAAAAGATGTTGGCACCCTGTAAGCGTTAGCATTGCTATTATAGATACATTGGATAAAATGATCCAGAATTAATTAAAAAAGCTTCAAAACATTGACTGCAATTTCTCAATATTGGTTTGTTTCTTGGTTTTCATATTTTCCTATTCCTTTTTAGGGTCCTGACATATCAGCCATCAACGGTTCGGGTGCCAAATGTCCAGGCGCTAGACACCTCATACCTGACCTCCTCGATAGCGGACTACTCCGTTCCATTCCACCATTCTACCTTATCCACTATTCCCACAGATATGCAAAGTATGTACTTGTCAAGTATGTTTTCCTTCATGATCAAGATTTAACATGAAGACTAATGTTTGTGTCTTTCCCAAAGGTCTTGATTTATTTTCTCTGATTCAAGGGGATCCACAGGTATATTCTTTCAAAGAAATATTGTGATTGCATGCATGTTACATATTCTAATAGCCTGCACAGATGTTTACCAGTGGTTTTCTTTGTTTCTTCAGCAGCATTACAGAGGCCCTATATTTTTAGACAACCTCTCCAGCAGCCTTCAGAGTGCCACCACCAGCAGCGGCCTGGTTTCCTCATCAGCTCCGTATGAGACGGCAACTCATAGCAGCAGCTCAAGTCATGAGACGGGTGTCATTACGGGAGGATCTTCGGGCCTATCAGACATTATTTCACTAGACTGAATCTTGGCACACCTTTATTGGCCAGTCACCAAAACAGCTACACTCAAGTCAAGTTGGCTAAGCGAAAAATATTTTCTACGTTTAACTATGGACCTCAAGAATCATGTTTCAACAAGGACCCAGAAGGACTACTATGAAGATCTCTAAATGTTGTGGTTGGGTCAGCAACAGTGCTGTTTTAAAAAGCAAACCCGAATCAAGCTGTTCTCCCTTTGAATTGGAGAAACTGCCAGATACACGACTCTCATCCCTTAGCTATTTGAGTGGAGGAGCAGAACGAAACAAACGGCATAAATGAGTGGACTAGAAAGCTCAGACGAGTCTAATATTGTCTACATTGTGTTTTGCATTGGCGGTTCTGCGGTTGAAATGGCAGCTCAGTTTATGTTGTCTCTTCGATGTCAGCAGTGCAATTATTTTTTGTTACAAGACTTGAGTTGCAGCAATAAAAACTGTATGTTGTATATTGTAAAATGTTTACTTGTCTGATATCAAGGTAGAACGCATAAGCAAATTTTTTTTTTTTTGGTGGTTATTTGCTCAAGAGCCATCAGATTCCCTTTTGCTGATGTGGTAAACTTATTTTCAATCTGTAATTTAATATGTTAAGGTTTTTTGCTATCTCGACACACCTTAACATATTCACCTCAAAAACTAATATGACTGAGTAATTTGTATAATTTCATGGTTGGTTCTTGGTCAGTTAACAACCTGCAGGTGTAATGAAAATCGAGCCATTCATTCATTTTTTTTTTAAGGATTATGCAAGTTTTGATATAGGATGGAGATCTTTTTTTCTTTTAGAAATCTGCTTTTATTGCTAATGGTTATTTACTTGAGGTTTGAATTAATCATTTATTTTACTGGATTATGAGCCATACAACATACTGTCATTTTGACTAAATCTGAAGGCATGTAAGAGGCTCTTTATTTCTTTTAGAATTTCCCCTTGTTACATGTATACTATTTTGAGTTGGATGTAAAAAAACAAAGATGTGCTGTAAATGTTGATACAGTGCTTTTATTGTCCCTCCCAGTCAGAATTGAGGTTTTTAATTGACATAGCTCTCCAGTGATAATGTTGAGAACCTTGAATTCTTTGCCAAAAGGAGGGCACAGTTCATGATGATACATATACATCCTAAGACATGTAAACCAATACACATTACACAGTGCAATATTTCATATCCATCTGGAAAAATATATTTTTAAACTTGAATTATGTCCAGATTGTTGTGTTGTATTGGCTTTAGTTTATGTATGGACACATCCACACAGGTTTAACGTGCTCAGATTTTATTTTCTGCCAGATTGTGCAGCTTTGAATATTTAAATTAAGCTCTGATGATTTTCTGTGTAAACGTTATGCCATACACTTCAGAGTCATCACGTTAACATTGTAAGATTAATAGCTTCAATCACCATGTACAATCCAGAGAAATTTATAGTTTGTCCAGGAAGTTGTCCAGTGCTGGGATGCCCTCCTTCAGACCTTTGCGTTTACGGGTCTCAGCCACAATTAGGCTAGGTTTGCTGTTTACGTCATATGGATCACCTGGCAAAATCTGCCAGTGGTCAAACACACATTGAGGGAAGGCCTGTCCACCAGTGTTAGACCTCAGGTCTGCTGTGAAACCTGTCCAGAAACAAACGCAAGCAAATTATAGGCAACAAAGACAGCAAGAACTTGTATTTCTAAATGAACATCCACAATATATTAATATAGAAATGTATAACATTTGGGGTCACAATTTGTTTAACTCCAATAACAAATGTATTTATTTTTCAATCTAAAAATGATATAAATGTCCTATTGTTGTCGTTCAAGCTGCTGTCAAATCTGGAATATTAACTCACCAAATGATTCATTTACAGGTAGGTATGCCTTCACAACAAATATAGGTGTCCCAGCCACTTGGGACTCCTCAAACACATGGCCTCTTTTTCTGTTCAGCACACCATAGATGCCACCAACCACCTGCTCTGGGCACTGAAGGAGGGAAGGAAATATATTAACATAATCAAGATTACACTCTCATTTTTCTGTTCCAGTAATCCACCACGTGTACCTGAATCTCAACCAGGTAAATGGGCTCCATGAGTCTTGGCTGTGCAGTGAGCACAGAAGCGTACAGAACTCTGCGGGCTGTGGGAATGATCTGACCACCACCTCTATGAATGGCATCAGCATGAAGAGTGACATCATGAATGTCAAATCGGACTGCCCGCATGTTCTCTTCACAGAGTGCACCCTGGTAAAGTAACACAAAACAGTATCTCATTACTGTGTAGGAAAGACAAAGCATAAATCTTTAACCTGTCTTTACTCACTTCTTTGGTTGCCCACTGAAAACCAGCCACTACGCTGTCCTTTATCTCATTCAGATACTGAACTCCCTTTGTGATATCCACAAGGATGTTGGGCCCTGTGCCATCTGGTCCAAAGCACCAAATCTTACGGGCCTCAGTGACCTCCCACTCATATTTCTCAGCCAGGTAACGAGCTCTCAGTTTGAGCTCCTGCCGAGCACTCACGTCACCCTTATCGATGTCCTCGGCCAGGCCATCTGGGAAGGGCCGAGATTTCATGTACAGACGATTGTGCTTGTTGGGAGACTTGGACAAGCAAACCTGGTCTGATTCATCACTGACAGTTTCACGATATGACACAACTGGGTCTGATTTCTGCAAAAAATGGCCTCAAGCTGTTAGTGGAAAAACTTTAAAAAACATCTGTAACCTCGTCAGTATTATCACCCAAGCACTACCTTCAAAGGGATGCAGGCATGATCTTCCTCAAGGTCTTTTAGGCAAATCTCCAGATGAAGCTCTCCAGCACCTGCCACGATGTGCTCACCAGACTCTTCAATGATACACTAGGACAAGAAACTAGTGTTTGTTTTTGTAAAGACTGAATTTTGCCTTATTTTGACTTATTACCTTGCAAAAACATTCACCTGAACCATGGGATCTGACTTGGCCAGACGTTTAAGGCCCTCCACCAGCTTTGGCAGATCAGCTGGGTTCTTGGCCTCCACAGCAACTCTCACCACAGGACTAACGCTGAACTTCATAACACGCATGTTGTGAGCATTTTCAAAAGTGGAAATGGTGCCAGTCTTCACCAGGAACTGATCGACCCCCACCAAACCAACAATGTTCCCACATGGCACATCTTCAATGGGTTCTACGTAGCGACCCATCATCAAGATAGTTCTGAGGAGGACATAGCATGATGTTAATGAGGGCAATGATCATCAAATCAGTTGAGGATATATGTGTGATTGACAGCAGCAAACCTTTGGATTGGCTTTATGTACAAGTCCTCCTTTTTTCCTGGTGTGAAGTTTGGGCCCATTATGCGCACCTTCTGCCCTGTAGAAACAATACCAGAGAAGACACGACCAAAGGCATAGAATCTACCCTTGTCGGTGGTTGGCACCATCTTGGAGATGTACATCATGAGAGGAGCTTTAGGATCACAGTTCTTTACACCTGGAAAGTCAAGGGTGGAATGTGAAAAAGCTGGCAAAAAGGGATCTCCCTGAAGTGCCAAACACCTCGCAATGTTGTGACTCACCCATGGCGGCCTCATCATCTCCAGGACCCTCGTAAAGCAGCTCACAGCGGTATCTTTGGGCAGTGACTGGAGAAGGAAGATGGATGGTGATCATCTGGAGCAAAGCGTCACCTGCAGGCAACCAGCGGCGCATCACAGCCTGGATGCATCAAAACAACCATGTGTCAACAACGACAACAGTAGAATTAGGGTGCAGATTCTCAAAAGTTTAGTTATTTAGTTATACCTTAAGAAGAGGTTTTCCTTCTTTTTCTTTGTCTTCTGCGTCAAGCTTTACTTCAAGCTTCTCAATCAGTTTCTGGGTCTCTTCTTTTTTGAAATTCATAATGGCATCAAAAACCTGTGGAAAGAGTTCAAATGAGAGAGGGATTGTAAATGAGTCGTAGTAGTGAGAGATGAGTGTGTTTTAAAACTGATTTATACTCAAACCTTAAAGATTGGATCCAAGACAAGCTGGCAGAAGGTACGAGGAAGCTTCTTTCCATCTGCATTGGATGCTGATTTGCTGAATTTTCCACAGGAGGGATCAAAGTACCTGAAAAAGATTGCTTTGAGTTAAAGAATATTTTATATATACAAATATTTTATACTGGAAATCACTCCGGTGCTCCAGTGTCTCCTTTATAAAAAGACACTTACTTTTCTCCCCAAAGCTTTTTCATCATCTCCTCCACTTTCTTAGCCCGTTCTGCTGGAGGAAGTTCTGCTTTTTTCTTATCTCCCTTGGCAGCAAACTTGGCCACGTACATCTCAGCAAACTGCTTCAGAGTAAAAGCCCAGCCATGGAGGCCTGATCCAAATCCCACAGTCCCGACCACAGGATCCACCTAAGGTAACCCCCAAATCAGTAAGCAACATAGATAAAAGCAAACGTTTTACTCATAAAGTTGTCTAATCAGTCTCAACTGCTACTTACCATAATGTTTCCCATTGGTCCATGTTCTCCTTCTCCGTAGGTTGAAATGATGACATTAACATTCTCCACAATCCTCTGGAAGGTTTGGAAAAGCTCATCAGGTTCCAGCTGCAACTCAAGGAGGGCACGATCCATCTTGTTCATCATCAAGACAGGCTTGATGCGCTCTGCAATGGCTTGTCTCAAGACAGTCTCAGTCTGCACACATACACCTGTGGAACAATTCAAATATTTCCTATTTAAACTCACTTTTTGATCAGACACTGAAATCTTACCATAAGGTGATGAAACCATTTGTGTGGTGGATGTTTTAATGTTGTTGAATGTTATCATTGCATTTCAGAGGACTGCCTTAATTAGAGAAACAGACATATGAACTTGATATCTAAAATGAATTGTCCTTACCTGATACACAGTCTACCACTACAAGGGCACCATCTGTAACTCTCAGAGCTGCTGTCACCTCAGAGGAGAAGTCAACATGTCCCGGTGAGTCGATCAGGTTGATCAGGAAGCCAGAACCATCCTTACACTGCTTAATGAAGGCTGAGTCATTCTCACTGAGCTCATAATATAGAGAGATGGCCCTGTGAGGAATACATATATGTAGAGGGTTTCAATGTTTGTCAGAAATGTTGTTTTGGTATTTCCTAGGTAAATGAACACTGGAGCTAGTTGTTAGAACGTCCATATCTCAATAACTATAAAATTTGAAATCAACAGTTCACAAATGTGTATTGACTTGTTCAATGTAATTCACGACTGTGCTAAAAATATATATATATATATATTATAATGATTTCTCAAGGATCATGTGATGCTGAACACTAGAGGAGTGGCTAAATTCACACTTTTTAAACATGAATACCTACGTTGACTTTATGGTGATACACCTCTCCTGTTCGTCTTTTCTGGTGTCAGTAAATCTGGTCTCTCCTGCACGCGCAGAAGCAATAATACCGGCTTTGCACACCAAGGAATCAGTGAGAGTAGATTTGCCATGGTCCACATGGGCGATCACAGACATGTTCCTGATGTTGGACTTTTTGTCCATGATCTCCCGAATCTGTTCTACCGTGAAGTTCACCTGAGGGACAAAGACAAGTTTATCAAGTGTTAATTGTGGAGTAAACATGATTAAGTGTTTGTGTGTGGGGGACAATATGTGATGTCAAAACAAATGAATCCCTCGGGCTTGTGGTTTAAAGGATGGGAACCTACAAAAGGCAAATGTGACAGTCTAAGCTCATGCCTTTGATTCCTCAATAGAAGCTAAATATTGTTTTGTGTATGTGTGTGTGTGTGTGTGTGTGTGTGTGTGTGTTTCATTAAATTCACAGTAAAAAAAACAACAACAACTGTCAGCTTAACTATAATGTTAAAGAAAAGAAAAAGAAGATATCACAAGAATTGCCATTTTGGTAACTGTAATTGTACACTGGAACTGTATATGTCGTTAAATTATAATGTTAATATACCAATCTATTTGAGGTATTTAAAACATTTTTACTGTAAAATATGCTAATAAAACCACAGGTTTTGAAATGTAAGCCCACATACAGGTGCAGCTCAATAAATTAGAATGTCGTGGAAAAGTTAATTTATTTCAGTAATTCAACTCGAATTGTGAAACTCGTGTATTAAATAAATTCAGTGCACACATACTGAAGTAGTTTAAGTCTTTGGTTCTTTTAATTGTGATTAAAAAACCCACCAATTCACTATTTCAACCAATTAGAATATGGTGACATGCCAATCAGCTAATCAACTCAAAACACCTGCAAAGGTTTCCTGAGCCTTCAAAACGGTCTCTCAGTTTGGTTCACTAGGCTACACAATCATGGGGAAGACTGCTGATCTGACAGTTGTCCAGAAGACAATCATTGACACCCTTCACAAGGAGGGTAAGCCACAAACATTCATTGCCAAAGAAGCTGGCTGTTCACAGAGTGCTGTATCCAAGCATGTTAACAGAAAGTTGAGTGGAAGGAAAAAGTGTGGAAGAAAAAGATGCACAACCAACCGAGAGAACCGCGGCCTTATGAGGATTGTCAAGCAAAATCGATTCAAGAATTTGGGTGAACTTCACAAGGAATGGACTGAGGCTGGGGTCAAGGCATCAAGAGCCACCACACACAGACGTGTCAAGGAATTTGGCTACAGTTGTCCTCTCCTGAACCACAGACAATGTCAGATGCGTCTTACCTGGGCTAAGGAGAAGAAGAACTGGACTGTTGGCCAGTGGTCCAAAGTCCTCTTTTCAGATGAGAGCAAGTTTTGTATTTCATTTGGAAACCAAGGTCCTAGAGTCTGGAGGAAGGGTGGAGAAGCTCATAGCCCAAGTTGCTTGAAGTCCAGTGTTAAGTTTCCACAGTCTGTGATGATTTGGGGTGCAATGTAATCTGCTGGTGTTGGTCCATTGTGTTTTTTGAAAACCAAAGTCACTGCACCCGTTTACCAAGACATTTTGGAGCACTTCATGCTTCCTTCTGCTGACCAGCTTTTTGAAGATGCTGGTTTCATTTTCCAGCAGGATTTGGCACCTGCCCACACTGCCAAAAGCACCAAAAGTTGGTTAAATGACCATGGTGTTGGTGTGCTTGACTGGCCAGCAAACTCACCAGACCTGAACCCAAGTATTGTCAAGAGGAAAATGAGAAACTTTTATGAAGTATTCTAATTTGTTGAGATAGTGAATTGTTGGGTTTTTGTTAAATGTGAGCCAAAATCATCACAATTAAAAGAACCAAAGACTTAAACTACTTCAGTCTGTGTGCATTGAATTTATTTAATACACGAGTTTCACAATTTGTCAGTTACTGAAATAAATGAACTTTTCCACGACATTCTAATTTATTGAGATGCACCTGTAATAACCTAACCATGGCCAAAAATAACAAAGAGCATAGAAACACAGGCCCTGTTTACACATTATACTATAACATATTGCAACATAAAACAATAAACTAAACAATTCAAAATATTTAAATTCAAATTAGCCTAAATTAAAAAAAATATTATTTTATCAAAATAATCAAATCCAATACAAAATCCAAACAAACGTGATAGTTCAATATGGAACTCTGGGAATGTCTCGTTACCCATAAATTAAAAGGCAGTTCATTCTTTTTAACATTTTTCCATGTAATTTCTTTTCAAATACAGGCTAATATATTTTAAAATTCCTGTTTTTAACTGTATATGGTCAAGCAACTTCTTAAGCGTTAAAACATTTTACTAACATTTTACTACGCATCACGCTTACAAACGGTAAATATTGATTTCTTTAGCGCTTTCTAAACCTATGATAATAATTCAGAGAGTGCGCTGAAGTACAGCCTGTACCATGAGTGCGCAGTTTCTGGGGAGCCGCTGTGTGCTGCAGTCTCCTCAGCGCACGCTCGGCCAATGACAAGCTTGTGTAGGCTGATAACAGCAGAGTTGGGTTGTTTCGCCCCTCAAAAACAATAACACAGCGGCCCCGTCGTTATAATAACCCTATTTGCGTCCAGCACCCCTCCATAATCATGGCTCGCTCGCTCTCCGCGCATGAAACTTTAATACGAGCATAGAGAAGAACAGTGGGGGCGTAAACGCGCTATTTATAAGTGTGCGCTTTGCTGGGCCAGATCCCTAAAATAACGCAGCTTACTTTCACTTAAAAACAAAGATCGAGCCGCATGCGGTCGTGCTTTACATGCGTAGTATAACTGTTACAAGACGAATATGCTGAAATCGTGACTTCTCCATTTCGATCTCGCATCGAATAAAAAGACGTATATTTGAATGCGTCATTCTCTTTCCTGAACATTTTATAATAAATACAGACATCAGTTAGCTCAATGTTCCGCGTATAATTCAAGTTCAAGGTTGACACAAATACGAGAATCTTCTAAGCAGGTTGTCATTACGTCACTGACATCAGAAATAAAATAAGATTATATAAATTACTGGAGAAATGCGTACTAAATGTACGAATATGCTTTAATATAGCACTTAGTCTTTTTTAATGCAGTACGGTGAACTGACACGGTGAAATATCGTACCATTTTGGCGACTGGCTCCCAAGTCTAGGACGGCCTCGCGCTGCGGTCGCTGCTGCTCTCCGCTGAGGATTTGGGGAAAGAGAGAGACTGTGACGTAGATCCTTAGTTTATGCTGCGACAGAAGGCGCTGCGGAGTCATGTGCACCGAGTCATATGGGCCTAGATGACACTATTACTGGATAGACCAGTGAAGGTGTTTAGATTCAACATACCTAATAACCTGCTCTAGCACTAGCCGTGACCGCAGAGAAACCGGAGATAAGCAAGCATTTACATAAGCAAACACGTCTCGTTCTTCGTCTTGTTCCTAATAATAATAATAATAATAATAAAGAAATTGTGGCATTTGAAAGTAAAGATGATCACTAGAGAATGTTCTAGGCTCTGGTGAGATTTTTTTATATATATATTTTTTATATTAGGCTATTAGGTAATTGTGCTCATTTTTTGTCACACACATGATACATCTACACAAAGAAATCTGTTGGTATTTTTACATAGTTTACCAAATTTTAACTAGGTCATGTTAGTAGCTAGCAACACTGAAAAAATAATCTGACTTGTGCATTTAATACATGTGATGTTTTTTGTTGTTGTTGTTTTTATTATTTTAAAAGCATTCTGTTGCCTTCATTTTAAGTGAATGCTAGATTTGTTGCTATTTATAAATATTGTTCTTACATGATGATGTTGACCCATATTGGGATTTTTTTTTTTTGGAGAAAATGCAGAAGATTGCATACAACAGGATAAAACTGAACATATAGAGATATTTAATTAATCTATCTTTTTGATGTCTCCATGGACATTTTTCATGTTTTAGACTAATGCATCCCAAACAGCAGATGGCGCTGTATCGCTAATCATTTGTTTAGACGTGGTGGAGGGAAAGTTCGAATCAGACAAGGAAGGTACTGACAGAGAACGGCTGTGGTACTGATTCAGAAATACAGTAGATATGAAAGATTAGGTACCATTTGACTGCCTCTGTTTCCAGACTTTGTCATGTCTGTCGTTCCCTGTTTAATTGATAGATGGAGTGAGGAGAATAACAGCATCATTTCGACTTGGAAGGTACTGTTGCAAAATTAATATTTTATCGTTTAACGTTACAGTAATATTAGGCTTGACGCAGAAATACTCATGTGCCGTTACCGTTTCAGCAAAATGAACGAGGCCTCGAACCAAATCAGAATGTTCTGAAGCGATGCTGTTCGCAAAGCCGTAAACTGCTGCAGAAAGTTCAAGGTATTTTCATGTGTTACTTTTGATGGCTGAAAGTAAGGTGATATTAGAAGCTCTAATTCAGTGTATATTAGAAGCTCATAACCATATTGTGTTTACACAGGAATACCAGCAGCTACTGAACGACTCGCACTTGAAATGACAGTTGCATATAATACTTTTTTATTCTCGTTGAGTTTCTCCAACGCAAGTGAAATAGAGGAAAGTCTCAAACATAGTTTATTAAGAGGTAAATAACATCATGTCTTATTTTTAATTATTAACATATACAGCATTTTATATGTGTTTTATGTTTCCCCTGCCTTTCTGTAGTTTTAGAGGCTGCTGGATCTCAGGTATCCGGTTCTGATACCGTTCAGTTGTGGGAGGCTGTTCTGAAGACTTTTGGCTCCTCAGTCTATGTGCCATATGTCCACAAGCTTCTGCTGATCCAGTGGATGCTGTGGCTCATGCAGTGCCAGTTAGAGAGAGTTCTCACTCTTCTGATGCAAACTGATCACAAGGTATTAATTTTTTTACAATTCTTGTAAAAAATAATTTTAAGAATCATTAGGTCCCTCTTGGGCATTTGCTGAAGCCCCTAGTGGTCCACAGCCCTCTGGTTGAGAACTATTGTTTTATACCACATTTATAAGCATATGCTATTGTATGTCAAATATAAACATAATTACTGTAAAATACTCATTAGTTTTTATTATTTGTTATGTTTATGGTACATCTGTTTATTTCTATAAGCTACGGTGGCCGTTGAGAGAGCTTAACGCACTGCAAATCAAGAAAACATCTTCATTAATTTGACAACACACGTGCTACAAATGCTCACAACACAACCAAATAAAGAAACACATTGCACAAACAAAAACACACAGCAAATACTCACAACACAAACAAATCAGAAACGTGCTGCAAATATGCACAGACCACATTGGAAATATTTAAGGAAATAGCAAAGTGATGAACATGGCTGAGACATTTATCAGTTAAATCAGTTTATTTTAACATCCTGATCATACAATTCCTTAGCCTTTTTTGGGAGTTTTGAAATGTTATGTAAGCTGGCTAAAAATTAACCGTAGCCTATGGTAGGCTATTAAAATATTTAAATGATAAATACATTTATTATATAAAAATAAATAAAAACTAAAAATGGTTACTATACCATGGATTTACTATACTAACCATAGTTTAACCCCATGGTATTTGTACAACTGTGGTTATACAAATGGTAGCCTAATCAATACCGCAAAAAAAAAAAAAAAAAAAGTTAATTTGCATTTTGTTGAGGTAATTTTGTTGTGGTCTGTGCCTGCGCGTTTCTATATTTGTTTGTGTTGTGAGTATTTGCAGCGCATTTCTGAAGTTGCTGTGCATTGAGCTCTCTCGGCCGCCATAGAAAGCACATGAATAAGGTAGGCTAGAGGTCTGCATTCCCGCGGCTGTCCCTCGGGAACCGCGGGACCCGACCAGATTTCTTGCGACGCGGGATTAAATTCCCGAATAAAACGCGGTTGCGGTCGGTAACTCTGGTGCAATATGAACGGGAGCGGGCGGTCTAACAATATCCCGTTCCCGACGTCTTTTCAGAACAACATATCTGCGCTTTATTCAAGCACCGGTACAGCCTGCACGCGACTGTTACGCACGCGCTGCACGCATGAAACAGTGCTTCGTTTTATTTGCGAGGTCTGTGCGCAGCATGTGCATAACGATGCTCAGAGCAGGCTAGCCTGTGAATATACGGCCCGCAGACAGAACAGGCAGGTTGTCGATGAGTGACAGAGCAGAATAAAGATGGAGCAAAGTGTGGATGCGCTGTCCTTGAAGAGCGCTAAACTCGGTTTTGTTTATATTTTGCTTAGCCTATAATTTTAAATGACAGATGTCGAATTTATTTATTTTTCTTCCGCGACACTTTTCCTAGGCTAGCTACTGTGTTTACAGCAAGATGTTAAACGAATTTAGTATTTTGACAAGACGAATAAAATTATAATAGGCCATTTTTGTACAACCTACGTTTTTTTTCTCTGCTACACTTCCTATTGTGTTGTAAAGGTTAAACGAATTGTATCCTGACAAGACGAATAAAAATAAGGAATACAATTTTTGTACATTTTTATTTTCTCTGTGACACTTTTTTTCCCTACTGTGTTGGCAGCAAAATGTCTTAAGACACGAAATTCGTTTAACATTTTGCTATCAATAAAAGACTCTTGACGACGAATAAAATAACAAATACAATTTTGTGCAGACTACACTTTTATTTGTTAGCCTATCTGTCTGTCTTTCAATAGAGGAAATTTAAATGTGTGATTCTGGAAACAAGATCTAAATTTAGCGGGAACGGTCGGGTCGGGAAGAAAATTATTCAAAGCGGACAGCGGGTGAACAAAGAGTAAATATATCGCGGGAGCGGGATATAACCTCGCGGGAGCGGGACTTAAAAAAAGTCCCGCGCAGACCTCTAACGTAGGCTTTTCCCCAGATTTCAGAATCTCAAACTCTGCCACAGAGGACTTGTATCTGTGAAAACCGCAGGCTCCTATTAGGTCTCCACCAGTCAACCCCGAAATATTTTAAATAAAATTCAAACCTGAAATGTTCTGCATGCACACTATACTTACCAAGGTACCCCCCGAAAAAATTTAGTACTGAGACTCAGGGCCCGGTTGCATGAAAGCGCCTCCTGCTGAAAAATGACGGAAATGTTAATAAATGTGAAAATTAACCCATGTTTTGATGCTGCAAACACGCAGTGTTGTAAATGTGAACAGGTGGATTGACAAGAAGATAATGCATTTTAAAAAGTTAAACAGTTAAGGCATACATTACATTTATATTGTTATTTAATTAATGTAGGCTAATAATTGATTAATTATAATTGTTTAAGTTTATAATAATTAATACAACTCATCCATTTTCTTATTAAATACATTTTTTTTTGTTTTGTGAAAACCTGTAAGTCATGCAATTTACAGTCATTTTACAGTTTAATATGTTACCATAGTCATTGCCCTACTATGCTTATATGATATTTTATTTGTGCAGGTCTTAAAAAATGTCTTAAGTCTTACATTTGAGCTCAAAAATCTTAAAAATACTGAGATTAAGATGATTTAAGGGAGCTGTTTTGGTCCCTTAAATTTATCAAGGTGAAATAGTTACTAAGGACTTTGTAGCAATGCTTAAGGGAACACTTAGATAATTAAGGGGAATATTTAATGACAACCTTAAGGTTCCTTTAAGTTGACCCTTAGGATTTTTCTTGCAACCCAAGTTTCACTAAGGGTTCCCTTAACCTTATAACTAAGGGATTTCTTAGCTTAAGGGCTTTCATGCAACCGGTCCTGTACCTTACCATTATACAACCCGAATTCTGGAAATGTTGGGACGTTTTTTAAATTTGAATAAAATGAAAACTAAAAGAATTTCAAATCACATGAGCCAATATTTTATACACAATAGAACATAGAGAACGTAACAAATGTTTAAACTGAGAAATTTTACCATTTTATGCACAAAATGAGCTCATTTCAAATTTGATGCCTGCTACAGGTCTCAAAATAGTTGGGACGGGGGCATGTTTACCATGGTGTAGCATCTCCTCTTCTTTTCAAAACAGTTTGAAGACGTCTGGGCATCGAGGTTATGAGTTTCTGGAGTTTTGGTGTTGGAATTTGGTCCCATTCTTGCCTGATATAGGTTTCCAGCTGCTGAAGAGTTCATGGTCATCTTTGACGTATTTTTCGTTTAATGATGCGCCAAATGTTCTCTATAGGTGAAAGATCTGGACTGCAGGCAGACCAATTCAGCACCCGGACTCTTCTACTATGAAGCCATGCTGTTGTAATAGCTGCAGTATGTGGTTTTGCATTGTCCTGCTGAAATACACAAGACCTTCCCTGAAATAGACGTTGTCTGGAGGGGAGCATATGTTGCTCTAAAACCTTTATATACCTTTCTGCATTCATAGTGCCTTCCAAAACATATATGCTGCCCATACCATATGCACTAATGCACCCCCATACCATCAGAGATGCTGGCTTTTGAAATGAATGCTGATAACACGCTGGAAGGTCTCTTTACTTCTGAGAGACTCTGCCTGCAGACATCCCTTTTATAGCTAATCATGTTACAGACCTGATGTCAGTTAACTTAATTAGTTGCTAAATGTTTTCCCAGCTAAATCTTTTCAAAATTTCTTGCTTTTTCAGCCCTTTGTTGCCCCCGAGCCAACTTTTTTGAGACCTGTAGCAGGCATCAAATTTGAAATGAGCTCATTTAGTGGATAAAAGTGTAAAACTTCTTAGTTTAAACATTTGTTATGTTCTATTGTGAATAAATTGGCTCATGTGATTTGAAAGTCTTTTAGTTTACATTCTATTAAAAAAACGTCCCAACATTTCTGGAATTCGGGTTGTAAAATGAAAACCCTAAAAGTGAACATATGAGCTCTTTTGATCATTACATTTGGATTAAGGTTAAGGAACAAGAATGTACAATGGTTTACATGTACATGTACATTGAAATGTGCTTTAGAGACCAGACCGTTTTTTTTTAATTCAAAGAAGTCAGGGCCATCATGAGATTAGGTATTTAGGTTTCCGTAAATGTCTGTATAACCAAATGTGCTGTTGGCCATTAAACTGGTGGTTTTGGAATAACATAATATAACATAACATATAACAAAAAGGTAATCTCTCAAAAAAGTAGTAAATTTTGAAATGGCAAATCAACCTCTATTGGACCACTTGAGATGGATTGACCACTAACAAACAATAATGTAACAGTATTTTATAGTGAAACACATCAGATGTAAACATGACATTGCCTTGTAATGTGACCTAAGAATGATTTGTTAATGTAAATGCTGTTGTTTTTAAGAATGTATTTTTGACTGCTATACTGCTGTCATTCTCTCCTCACAGAGAGAGCGTTCAGCACTTGTGAATCTACAGACAGAAACCCGAAACCTTACTTTGAGCATGGAAGAAGACTCCTCACTAATGGTTGCCATGGCAGCAAAGGACCTCAAGGATCTTTTGCACATATGCACTGTAATATGTCAAGGTACAAAATGTCTGAACTAAGATATAGACAATGTGATCAAAATTTTTTTATGTAAATATTTTTATATTATGTAAGTCTATATATTAATGTCACAAGAAATACATCCCGTTTCTTTGCCATTTAAAAAATAATAAATAGTAGAACTGACATTAATCTTAAAATGCTTTTGCTGGTTTAGGGGTGGAGCAGATGAAGATGGAAAAATATTCCATGGCCCTTGACATTTTTCAGGAGGCTAAAGGCCTCCCAAGTCCCAGAAGTCTCTTGGCACAGATCCACACCCTTACAGGCCAGAGTTTTGCTAAGCTGGTAAAAAGCTCTGTTCTACAATCTCTGTTCTACAATCCCCGTCCAATGAACCCTGAACCCTGAACCCTGAACTAAACAGACAAAATCTTAAATCAACAGTTCCTGGACCAATTTCTGTTTATGTTTGATTAAGTTTGAATTAAGTTTGTTTGTTAGATTAGATTAACTGATTCAGAATTTGAGCAAACAGTTTGTATCTTGACTCCAGGCGCTCTCAGTGGCTCTGTTACTTATGTCCCTGCAGGGCCAGCCCCATTGTGCTCTCCACTTTTATAGGAAGGCTGTGGAGGTGGATTGTGCTTGCCATAGTGCACTTTATCAAAGTGCTCTGGTGTTCAGACAGTTTGGCAATCCAAAGGCAGAAATGGAGGCCTTGCGTCTTCTTTACTCAGTAAGTCATTCTGTACACAATTTATTGATTATTTTCATATAATAAATATATTTGCATATATTACTTTTTTTTTTGTTGAAAATTTGCTTACTCTCAGCTCAGGTCATCCAAGTTGCAGATGAGTTTCTTCAACAGAGCAGATTTAAATAAATTCGGCATTACATCATTTGCACCCCTGCAGTGATAGGGTGATAAAAACATAACAGTAATTCACATAGCTTCAGTCCATCAATTAATGTCTTGTGAAGCGAAAGGCTGCATGTTTGTAATAAACAAATTCATCATTTTAACTTCAAACTATTGCTTCCACCTAAAATACGAGTATCCATAATAATTTATCCATAATATTGCTTTCTCCAGTAAAAAAGTCTCATCTGAATCAGGATGGAAATATGCACAGATCAAGTACCGTTTATAAGAGAAAACAGTCCAAAGCAGATCTAAACAAATATGTCAGGGCATTTTGATGTGAAAGGACAGCAGGGGATGAACCTTTTGACTGGAGGAAGTGTTAAGTATTATGGATTATGGACTGGTATTTTGGCCCAAAGCAACGGTTTCAATTTAAACCACCTTGATGATGGATTTGTTTCTTACAAACACGCAGCTTTTCTCTTCAGAAGTTGTGTGAATTTCTTGTGAATTTTAGGGATGCTTTTATGAGACTCACATTCCCAATTTACTGCAAATGATCCATTGGTGAGCAAGTGATGTAATGCTGAATTTCTCAAAATCTGTTCAGATGAAGAAACAAACTCATTTTGGATGGCCTGAGGTTAATTACATTTTCAGCTATTTTTGTGAACTTTTTCTTATAACTACTTGTGATATCAGTGATAAATTGTTAATTGTCCTTACTTCACAAAACACATAACGACTCATTAGTTAAATAAAAACAATAAACAAAAAATTTGTAAGTGCCCAAGGTCCATATCTCATGCCTAGTTTCAACAAAGTAGGTGTAAACAAGTAAGAAGCAACAAGGCACTGCTGACGCTGAAGGATTGTTTCAAACAGTAAAGAATGTTTCGTATTCTTTCATAATTTTCCAATGAATGTATTTCCTGCATGTTATGTAGTGTCATTTTGTTAAATAATATTTTCTCTTGCTTTGTTTACAGGCAGTCCAACTGCAGTCTGATAAAATTTCATCTAGTGCTTCCCTGGTCTCTCCAGCTACGCTGCTTGGTGGTGAACAGATGACCTTCATTAGCAGAGTCCCTTCCCCCTCTCTGATTCTGCACACTTTGGCTCACACATGTGTGGTCAATGGCAGGCAAGTGATTCCACAACAAGGACAAATGCTTGAATCATACAGTGGGTACGGAAAGTATTCAGACCCTTTGCTGTGACACTCATATTTAACTCAGGTGCTGTCCATTTCTTCTGATCATCCTTGAGATGGTTCTACACCTTCATTTGAGTCCAGCTGTGTTTGATTATACTAATTGGACTTGATTAGGAAAGCCACACACCTGTCTATAGAAGACCTTACAGCTCACAGTGCATGTCAGAGCAAATGAGAATCATGAGGTCAAAGGAACTGCCTGAAGAGCTCAGAGACAGAATTGTGGCAAGGCACAGATCTGGCCAAGGTTACAAAAAATTCTGCTGCACTTAAGGTTCCTAAGAGCACAGTGCCTCCATAATCCTTAAATGGAAGATGTTTGGGACGACCAGAACCCTTCCTAGAGCTGGCCGTCCGGCCAAACTGAGCTATCGGGGAGAAGAGCCTTGGTGAGAGGTAAAGAAGAACCCAAAGATCACTGTGGCTGAGCTCCAGAGATGCAGTCGGGAGATGGGAGAAAGTTGTAGAAAGTCAACCATCACTGCAGCCCTCCACCAGTCGGGGCTTTATGGCAGAGTGGCCCGACGGAAGCCTCTCCTCAGTGCAAGACACATGAAAGCCCGCATGGAGTTTGCTAAAAACACCTGAATAAGATTCTCTGGTCTGATGAGACCAAGATAGAACTTTTGGCCTGAATTCTAAGCGGTATGTGTGGAGAAAACCAGGCACTGCTCATCACCTGTCCAATACAGTCCCAACAGTGAAGCATGGTGGTGGCAGCATCATGCTGTGGGGTGTTTTTCAGCTGCAGGGACAGGACGACTGGTTGCAATCGAGGGAAAGATGAATGCGGCCAAGTACAGGGATATCCTGGACGAAAACCTTCTCCTGAGTGCTCAGGACCTCAGACTGGGCCAAAGGTTTACCTTCCAACAAGACAATGACCCTAAGCACACAGCTAAAATAACGAAGGAGTGGCTTCACAACAACTCCGTGACTGTTCTTGAATGGCCCAGCCAGAGCCCTGACTTAAACCCAATTGAGCATCTCTGGAGAGACCTAAAAATGGCTGTCCACCAACGTTTACCATCCAACCTGACAGAACCGGAGAGGATCTGCAAGGAGGAATGGCAGAGGATCCCCAAATCCAGGTGTGAAAAACTTGTTGCATCTTTCCCAAAAAGACTCATGGCTGTATTCGATCAAAAGGGTGCTTCTACTAAATACTGAGCAAAGGGTCTGAATACTTAGGACCATGTGATATTTCAGTTTTTCTTTTTTAATAAATCTGCAAAAATGTCAACAATTCTGTGTTTTTCTGTCAATATGGGTTGCTGTGTGTACATTAATGAGGGGAAAAAAAAAAAAAACTTAAATGATTTTAGCAAATGGCTGCAATATAACAAAGAGTGAAAAATTTAAGGGGGTCTGAATACTTTCCGTACCCACTGTATATCAAATTTGAATGCAGAATCAATCAAAAATTTTATCAGATCTAGAAATTTTTTTTTTTTTACTGAATACTTAACATCTAAACTATATATTGTGTCAATCAGTATTTCAGACGGTGTTGAGTACTATCTTGATCTTTTGGCGTCACTGCAATCAGATGGCAAAGATCTTGTAAGAACTGCAATTTTTCAGGCATCGCATTCAGAAAAAGTGCTTATGAAGCAATATAACTGATTGAGAATGTCTGTGTTTCAGATACACACAGGGGAAGGTGCTTCCTTTCCCAGAATCCCAGTGGTCTACCTTGAAGCAGGATTTGCTTTATTAAAAGCGAAACGTTATAGTGATGCTCTTGTGGTCTGTGAGGAGGTCATCACCAGCACTTTGGACTTCATCCCTGAGAGACTGCTGCTTGATGCTGATGAAAAACAAAATGTAGCTGATTCTGATGTTGTTCTTGAAAATGTGGACTTTGTTTTATGGGCTGGTGCAGCCCATCTCCTTCAAGCACAAGCCCACTGGAAACTGAAGGACACCAAAGAGGCTATTACAAATTTCACAAGGTGCATTCATTTAGTACCTAGCTGTGTTGGCAAACCATGTTTTGTGAAATGTGTCAAATAGTTTTCGTTATGTTCTTGTTCTTTCCTTTCAGAGCGATTAATAATTTGGTGAAAGTGTTCATTAAACAGAAAGGTAAGTAATCTCTCTCTTTCCAGTCTTGCGGTTGCGTGACGTGAAGATTGTGTGTTCATAATAATCATATACATTTTTGTTTGTGAAGTATTGCCTGGTGCTAAGATCTTTGGAAAAGCAGACTTATAGATATATTTAACTATTAAATATTTTTATCCTGGGGTCTTCAAGGGGTATCTATTAATAACAGATAAGTAAGTAAGCTGTTTTCTGCTCTTTAGCTTACTGAGGCCACGTTTGATGTGTGCACTTGCTTCATGTACCATTACTTACATGGCTTCATCAAACTTTTAGACTGGAAACAAAAACATCTTGGAAACACTGAAGCAATGGTTGAAATAACGGTGACTTTGGAAGCAACAAAAGGACAAGCACTAGCTGGTAGAGGGCTCTGCTTTCTGGAAAGAGGTCAATTGAAGGAAGCCCTGAGAGATCTTCATCTCAGTCTCCAGATGACACCAGGTCTCTGATGTGCTGTTATTATAGTGAATTTGTGAGACTTTTTTGTTGTGATTAGTCTGATGCATTGTGCTGTCCATGGCAAAATTTACATGTGGAGTTGAATTTCACTAGGTTGTAAGAATGTTAAGATGTTGCTGTCTGAGGTCTTGTGGAGGCTTGATCGTAGAGAGGAAGCATCAGCACACTGGAGAGAAGCCCATAGTTCTTCAGATGCACCTAAGTCAGTGTAAGCTATCAGAAAACTAAATATTGTTAACTTGTGTGATAATTAGTCCAAAATAAAAGGTTTGTTTACATAATAAATGTGTGTGTACTGTATATATTTATTATGTATTTATAAAGACACACATACAGCATGTATTTTGAAAATAGTTACATGTATTTGTGTATATATTTATATTCCTATAAATTATATCTTACTGTATATAAATATATTTAATATATAAACGTAACATATTTTTCTGAAATATATATATATATATGCATGTGTGTGTGTGTGTTTATATATACATAATAAATATACACAGTACACACACAAACTTTTATTTTGGATGTGATTAATCGCGATTAATCGTTTGACAGCACTAGTGATAATGTACTCTTATCATAATATGACTTTTCACATGAAAGTCGCACATTGTTGGAATCTTAAGAGATTGTAACTGGTATGATAAATGCCCAGTAATCTTTTGATTTGCGTTTCAGAAATCTGCCACTGTATTTGCAGCTATGGCCAGATGACACAGCTTTTGACTTCAGTGAGCTGAAGAAGAAGATTGTGGAATACATGCAAGCCAAAAAAACATGAGATGTCAGAAAGGATGCTCTCTACTAAATTCTGTTAAATTGCACCATTTCACTTTTTTGGTGCGTCCAAACTGGAACTACATACAGAAAAGACAGTTTGTGTTGACTAATTTCCTTTTCTGATGTAACCACATAGCATTCCACTTGTCAGAACAAATGATTTATGAGCTCAAGAATGCATCCAGACTGGTGTCAGATCCGTTGTATATCTTATGCTTGCCAATTTCTCTGATTAGCATCTTGTTTTTTATCTATGATCTTTTCAAATAAATAATGTTCATAATGAAAAAGATTTGAAACGAATAAGCTCTGAAAAATACTTTATTTAACTTAAAACACTGTCACATGTAAGTACATATGACCGTAATGTTATGGATTCACTACATTGTTCTGCATTACGGCTCATTTAAATTATTACACAACATATTCTCGAATACATATGTTTGGCGTTTGTGTGCTTTTGAGATTACCTAACTTATTGGGAAACGTGGCCTATTTGGCAATAGACTTGTTTGTGGCATTTTGACACTTCGGCTCAGCTGAGTAACAGTTTAATCAGACCGTCCTGAGCCAATCCAGTAGAGACGATTCACAACGCAGCAGAAAATAAACCAATCACAATCAACCGTGAAAGCCACCCGGACCAATGGTGCTTTCGCTTTACCACGTTCGGATCGCGATTGGCCAATCAGTCCGCGCAAGAAATCGCAAAGTGTGCTCTGATTGGCTCATCACTCGATGGGCGAGGAAACTTTTTCCCCGCAGAGTTGATGTTAGCAGGCTAATCCAGTGCAGAGGTAAAAAGCTAGTGTGAAGGTTGGAATCGGTCACTCAAGAAAGCTACTCATTTCCATCAACTATTTATATATTTTTTCGGGAGAAGCAATATGGCTTCGGGTGGAGAGTAAGTACACTTTTTTTGGTGTGATATTTAATGCGGTCATAGTTTTGTTTTTTGTTGAGCACCAGTTAGCCATGAAGCTAAAAGACGAACGCATAAACGGTTATCAATGAAAAGTGTGAGTTTACACGCTACAGGTTTCTCAACCGAGCGCACATGTAAATTAATATAACTTCACTCTCTTCAGATACTAACGTTCTCATCACTCATTAAAACTTTTGCGGGAGTTTTAATGCGACTGAGTCTAAGATCAGCTGTGTTTAGCATGTAAGCTAACTGGACTGAGTCATCTCCGCATATGATGGAGGCTTTCGGCCCACCGGCATCACCAGCGACTGCTCGGATAAACGGGCACAACACACTTAAGACGACCCGTATACCGTTTCCTAAATATAAACACCTTTAACTCACTATGATAGAGAAACTGTGAATAAGCAACAAAACGAGCTAAAGCGTCAAACCGGCTTTGTGTAAATGCATATAGCAGCAGATGATAACTATAAATCCCGTGATCTGGATATTTCAGCCATCAAACCGAAAACAACTTGATAAGATGTGACGATACAAACGTTAGATACTAACTATACCTGACTCTAGAGCTTTTATAAGCACGCAAATTCTTGTATTTCAGCGGTTTAAGCTTCACATGTCACACAGCAGCATTTGCTGTGTCATTGGCCACTGGAGATGGCTAGCTGCTGCTAACTCTCGCATCACACTCCGAGAGGAATATAAAGCATACAATTGTCTGCCTGAACAATATATACTTAGACTGCGTACACGACAAAAACTAACACTTATGTGAAGGAGTTAATAGTACAGTTTAGTAGTATGTAAAGACCTAACGTGTTATCTGTTAGCTGTGACAATGTTGTTAGCTTATTTACACACGCGCTGTTGGCCGCAGCCTTTTGACGTCTGCCGGATAACTCTCGTAGTTTAGTTTCTTTTGTCCACTGTCTCTTCAGAAAAAGGAAAAAAACAAAACAATAAACCCATATCTTAAACTGTTGTGTTCCGCGAGATCAGCTACACTAAGGCCTTGCTCGCGACCGCATCCCGGCCTAAATCTAGCGGATCATTATGGCTTTCAGTCCAGTGTTTTGTGGAAAGCTCTAGAGAGTAACTTGAGCTTGACAAACGTGCATTTGAGCAGAAATGCACTTATCCATCGACTCCATCGTGTAGTGCTCTCGGAACAGATGATATGTAATGTTACTTTTTCCTACTTGAAAGTACTACTTGATATGCATCGTAACGTATCTTTCACTTTCGCATTAAGTGATACTGAAAGAAATAAAATAGCAACTATCTGTCTCTGGTAACCACCTGAGAAATGTAAAAACATTGTTGTAGGGACAGTTCACCTGACAATGAGAATCGTCATTTTATCGCATTAATTTTATTTCAAAACTCTGTAAATTTGTTCTGTGGAACACAAGCACATGTTCATTCAAGAACATCCAGTCTTTGTTAACATATTTACTGTATAATTTAGGGTTGGGGTTAGGAATCATGGTTCTTTTAATATTAGCTCCCTTTTTCTTTTTTTTTCTTTTCTTTTTTTTTAAAATAAAGCATTTGTGAACCAGCAGCATTGTCATAATTACAACTGGAATACCAGAGGAAAACTTTTAGCCAGTATGGGAAGCATCTGAATATTATACTGGACAATATTGGTCCTTTTTGAGTACAAAAAAGTTGAGAGCCACTGCTTTAAAATGTTGTTCTTTTCTATGCAGATCCAAAAATGATGATCTTTCCACTGCCATTCTGAAGCAGAAGAACAGGCCAAATAGGTTGATTGTTGATGAATCCATCAATGAAGACAACAGTGTTGTGTCTCTCTCTCAGGTACTATTTTGAATTAAATTTTAAATGTGTAAAAATTAGGTCCTCCTTCCTTTAACTTGTATGAGGTCTTTATGTGCCCATTACATTTTCTCTGCTCTTTCAGGCAAAGATGGATGAGCTCCAGCTCTTTAGGGGGGACACAGTGCTGTTGAAGGGCAAGAAGAGGAGAGAGACTGTTTGCATCGTCCTGTCTGATGACACCTGCTCTGACGAAAAGGTTCGCATGAACAGGGTGGTCCGCAACAACCTCAGGGTGCGCCTTGGTGATGTCATCAGGTAAGACTGTTTTCTGTTTAAACTTACATTACATATAATGACTAAAATCACTGAAACAACATTCCCAGGATCTTTCAGAGTTATTCTAATTGACAGTATTATAATACTAGCCATTTCAAAATGTACCTCTGAATATATAGATCATTCATTTGTTCATCTTTATGGTTTTCAGTATTCAGCCATGTCCGGATGTGAAGTATGGAAAGCGGATTCACGTTCTGCCCATCGATGATACGGTGGAGGGCATCACTGGCAACCTGTTTGAGGTCTATCTTAAGCCTTACTTCTTGGAGGCTTACCGGCCAATCCGTAAAGGTAAATATATCTCTATTATAAGATAATAGGTTATTTTTATTGTACATTAAATCAACTGAGATGTTACTATTTATGTTTTCAATGTATGTACACTACCATGCAGAAGTTTGGGATTGGTAGTTTTATTTTATTTTTTTAATGATTTTGGAAGACCTTTATTCAGCAAGGATGCATTAAATTGATCAAGTGACAGACTTTTATATTGGTACAATAACCATTTTATTATTGGCTGCTGAAAATTCAGCTTCATTACAGGAAGAAACCACATTTCCAAAAAATAATTTAATTTTATCCTTTGTGAGCAAAAGAGACTTCTTTCAAAAACATTAAAGAAACCCAGACATTTGAACAGTCTTCATAATTTGGATTTATATGCATTGCTGTCTTTTTCCTTGTATGCTTTGGCACTTCTGCGGATTCAACTTAAATTGGTGTATCGTGATGCTTGGCATGAAGTCTGATTTGTCACCTGATGGATTTGATTTGAAATGTGTCAGCTGTGTTTTAAAGACCAAGTAAATTTTGCGGTTTGTCTAAGACCGTATGAACTGCAGTTGGTGTATAAAACAAATTAAGTGTTTTGAGATTAACAATTTTTTTTTTTTTTTTTTTTCCCGTAGGTGATATTTTCCTGGTCAGAGGAGGCATGCGTGCTGTGGAGTTCAAAGTGGTGGAGACTGACCCCAGCCCATACTGTATTGTGGCCCCAGACACAGTGATCCACTGTGAGGGGGAACCCATCAAGAGAGAGGTCAGTAGATTGACATGTTTCAAAATTTGTCATGGTTTAAAATGGACTAAATGGGATAAGGGCACATGAAGTGTGTATGATTGTATACGCACGCCTGTTTGCAGGATGAGGAAGAGTCTCTGAATGAGGTGGGTTATGATGACATTGGAGGGGTAAGGAAACAGCTCGCCCAAATCAAAGAAATGGTGGAGCTACCTCTGAGGCACCCAGCTCTCTTCAAGGCTATTGGAGTGAAGGTAATTATCAGCACTCTGATATTTACATGTATTAAACTGTTATGAGTTTGCAGTCTGAGGTTCCAATCATTTGTTTGTTCAGCCTCCCCGTGGCATTCTGCTGTATGGACCCCCTGGAACTGGAAAGACTCTTATCGCTCGTGCTGTGGCAAATGAAACTGGGGCATTCTTCTTCCTCATCAATGGTGCGGATGACAACAGAATATAAATATGCCTAAATTAGTTGTCTTTAATGGCTACTGATTTTATATTATTTTTAACACTAAGCAAATTTTAAAATCTTGATAAAATGATCTTGAGACAAACTTTTGATAATCCCAGGACCGGAGATCATGAGTAAACTGGCTGGTGAATCTGAGAGCAATTTGCGCAAGGCTTTTGAGGAAGCAGAGAAGAACGCACCAGCCATCATCTTTATTGATGAACTTGATGCCATTGCACCAAAAAGAGAGAAGGTAAGATTTCTGAGTGGTGGTTTTTGCACAAATCATCTCTTTGACTGATTCTTTATGCTCTGTTTTTATCCATTGGTAAAGTATTTAATTTGTTGCCTTTCTGTGTCATTTATATTATAAATACTTTTCCTGCAAAAGCTGTTTCAGTCAAACGTTGTTACAATTTCCTGGTTCCCTGCTGCCTCTTATTTTTTTCCCCCTGGTCTCACAGTGTGAAAGACAACAACAAATCACTGAAAAGAGCACGGTTTCTGTTAATTAAAGTTGAAATAAAATATAAATGTAGGGTGAAAATCATTAGAAGAATGTTACACATTTGTTATTGCAGTAAATGGTTCTCATCTGTTTTCTCAGACTCATGGTGAGGTGGAGAGGCGCATTGTGTCTCAGCTGCTCACTCTGATGGATGGACTGAAGCAAAGGGCTCATGTCATTGTCATGGCAGCCACTAACAGACCCAACAGCATTGACCCAGCCCTCAGGCGATTCGGTGAGATCAAGTGTTGCTCTGTGAAGAGAATCTTTTGCTGAGACATTTCCAGTTAGTGTTCGGGCATCTTGGTAGAAGATAACATCTTGTGCTGATGTTCTGACTCTTGATTTCAGGGCGCTTTGACAGAGAGGTGGACATCGGCATTCCAGATGCTACTGGAAGACTTGAGATACTTCAGATCCACACCAAGAACATGAAGCTTGCAGATGATGTTGATCTGGAGCAGGTGTGTTTCAGAGGATGTCAGAACATTCAGTGCTCAGTGATTTACTTTCATTTAAACTGGGTCTCCTTAATCAGGCATTGGCAAGAGCATCATGCCCATTTAATTCTGCCCACTCAGATTTTTGAGCCAAAGGGATTAAAAATTTTAAATGCATCTTCCCAAAATAATACACTTTCATATGTCTCAATTTTGCAGAATTATATATATATTTTTTATCTTTTCTTCTCCTTCCTCTCTACCTTTCCTCTTTGGAATAGAGATATTACTGATCAGTAGTTATCAGGTTAATTTGCAGCTTTTATAAACTACTTTTGGTTTTTAACAGACTAGGTCAGGTTTGAGTCCCATTGCATCCTAATTTTTGTACACCAAATGATTGGAGCTTGTGCCCCATCAAATATTGGTGTAAGCAGTGTTATTTACATGCCACTGTAATTTATTTTGAATTGACTTGTGTTTTTAGTTTAATTTAGTAGTTTTTTGTAAATAATTGACTGTTTTAAATATTACTTTTTTTGAGGTTTAATTTGTTTCCTGTTAAAAATATTTGTTTAAACTAAAAGAAATTGTTGTAAATGGCACTATGAATTTTTTTTTTTTCTTCATCTAATTTTATAATCTTAATTCCAGTTAACAGATCTTTTTAATAGCTTTAGTTAGTGAAGATTACCTTTGTGCATTTTCTTTTTTCTTTTATATATATATAAATAAATCGTCCATTTGCCTTTTAGGTTGCAAATGAGACCCATGGCCATGTGGGTGCTGATCTGGCTGCCCTTTGCTCAGAGGCTGCCCTGCAAGCCATTCGAAAGAAAATGGACCTCATTGATCTGGAGGATGAGACCATCGACGCAGAGGTTATGAACTCCCTGGCTGTAACAATGGATGACTTCAGGGTGAGGATATTAGTAACTCTTATATCCATCTGACCAATTAAATGTGAGGAAATTGCATTTAGAAACTAAAAACATTGATTTGTCCCCCTCTTCTACCTAACAGTGGGCTCTTAGCCAGAGCAACCCATCTGCCCTGAGAGAGACAGTCGTGGAGGTGCCCAACATCACCTGGGAGGATATTGGTGGCCTTGATGATGTCAAGAGAGAGCTGCAGGAGCTGGTGCAGGTACTGAGCACACAAGTCTTGTTCGTATTTCAGACAACAAAATGTTCTCACAGCTACATTTGAAAACTTTCTTTGACACATCCTTACCAATATTTCTGTCCTTTTTAGTACCCAGTGGAACATCCAGACAAATTCCTTAAGTTTGGCATGACCCCATCCAAGGGTGTGCTGTTCTATGGACCACCAGGTTGTGGTAAAACCCTGCTGGCCAAGGCCATTGCCAATGAGTGCCAGGCCAACTTCATCTCAATCAAGGGCCCAGAACTGCTCACCATGTGGTTTGGAGAATCAGAGGCTAATGTCCGTGAGATCTTTGACAAGGTATGTCACTTTGTATCTTCTGTCAGGTAATTTCTGACTGATTTTCAATGTAGTAAGACACATTATGCTTCTCAAAGGCTATGGGTCTACTGATCTTGTTTGTTCTTGCAGCAACTATAATGACATGTAAATTAAAATTGTCCTGTTGTCTTTGTGCTGCTCCAGGCTCGTCAAGCTGCTCCTTGTGTGCTCTTCTTTGACGAATTGGACTCCATTGCTAAGGCTCGTGGTGGAAACGTTGGCGATGGTGGCGGCGCTGCTGACAGAGTCATTAACCAGATTCTCACAGAAATGGATGGCATGTCCAGCAAGAAGAACGTCTTCATCATTGGGGCCACCAACAGACCAGACATCATTGACCCTGCCATCCTCAGGCCTGGCCGACTGGACCAGCTTATCTACATCCCACTGCCTGATGAGAAGTCTCGCATTGCCATTCTCAAAGCTAACCTCAGGAAGTCTCCAATCTCAAAGGTGAAAGTGGATAGTTTTTTGTTCTTTTTAAATAGGGTTTTTATCTTCTTGGGTATTAATGTATTCCTTTTTGTGTAGGATGTGGACCTGGACTTCTTGGCCAAGATGACCAATGGCTTTTCCGGTGCTGACTTAACTGAGATCTGTCAGAGAGCCTGTAAACTGGCCATCCGTGAGTCCATTGAGAATGAAATCAGACGGGAACGTGAGAGGCAGACTAACCCTTCTGCAATGGTGAGATTTCATTGTTTGCCTAATAGAGTGCTGCTCTAAACTTTAAGTACTAAGTTTTCATAGTTGGGCAAACTGAAGCACATTTAAGTGGATTCCTAAATTCTATGGTGTGATGGGTTTAAAACTAGTATGGTAGTTTGGATTTTCTAACATGTTGGTTTATTTTTCTTGGCTATTCAGGAGGTGGAGGAAGATGACCCTGTGCCTGAGATTAGAAAGGACCATTTTGAGGAAGCCATGCGCTTTGCCCGCCGCTCCGTCAGCGATAATGACATCCGCAAATACGAGATGTTCGCACAGACCCTGCAACAAAGCAGAGGCTTTGGCAGTTTCAGGTGGGATCTTAAGTCATGTTTAGTGGTGTCTTTAGTTTTGAAGGGAGGAATGATGGAATTGTGAATGTTGGTTATTTATTTTTATTTTTTGGTCTTAAGACTGACTATATGAGCTCTGGGGATTAAGTGCATTAATGGGATAATATTGTCAATGTTATTTGGTTTCCATGCATTCAGAATGCCCTATTTATTTTTATTGTTTTATGTATTTCTTTCTTAAATAAGATTCCCATCCAGTAACCAAGGAGGAAGTGGACCAAGTCAGGGCTCTTCTGGTGGCGCTGGAGGCACCATCTTCAATGAGGACAACGATGATGATCTTTATGGATAAATGTGACCACGTGGCTGACCCTCACAGGCCAATCTTCATACAGGCCGCCATGTACAAAAGACAAAAAATAAAATTCCACATTTTTAGGACTGTGCTTTTTGTTTATTATTTTCCGCTTCTCCTCTTATGTCCATTCCCACTGTTTTTTATTCGCCTCGTTCTCTTCTGTCCACCCCCTCCTCCCTGTTGATAGAGAAAAGCATGTAGCTGCTTGTGTTTTGCTCTGGTTTGTGAAAGGATGATTTCTGAGAACTTTAATCTTAACGTTCTGTGGGTGGGGGTAAATTTCAGTGAAAACCATACACGATAGTGATTTCATTAACTTTTCACAAGCTATATGAGCAGCTTTAGTGGTGGGGTTTAATGCTAGGCTGTTGGAAGGATTAAAAAGAAAAAAGAAAAAAATAATTGCTAATGACTTCATTTTTTTATGAATGTAGCATATAATGTATTACAAGTTTGAAAAATGTTAAATAAAATTCACGAAATGGACCTGATGTTGTGGTGTTTAATTCGTAGAGGTTTGGGATTTGTGAACATGTACAGATAATGATTGCATAAAGTTACCCAATTATTTCCTCTAGCAAATAGCTTTGCTTTATAGTTTGCTCTGGCTTAAATCTTAGTTGTTTGATACTGTCATGTGTATACTCTAGATGGGTTTGCCATAAAATCATAAGAAACAGATTTAAATACAGTTTTTTTTTGTTTGACTTTATTGAAGACATGGCAACTTCAATCCTAAGAGGTTTACACTTTTTGTTGAATTTTATCAATATGAATCGCTGAAAGGAAAATGAGGGTGCTTTGCATCTCTCCAGACCTTTTGTCCATCTTTCTGTGGAGTGAAAAAAAACTTAAGTCACAACAGATATTTCAAAACCGCAACATACTTAACATATACTTAATACTCACCATTATAGTTGGAACGATAAACCTCTCATTCCTGTCGAAGGATTCAATCACCTTCATGTCTTCATCAGATAATTTAAAATCAAACACCTGTGTACAAATGTGAGCAATGAATATATTTGCATAATTATCACTGTAACTCTTAATTCTCATTCAGGTGATATGTTCAAAAAATGCCACACCAGGTTTGATGTCAAATGTCATTGGTTCTCATGTCTCTTAAGCTATCACAAAGTACACACTCAGATCACACATATGAGATTTGATAGTTACAGGAAAGATATTCACTAAATACTGACCTAAATTTATTTGGAAAAACAGTTAATTTCTGGGTGAACTATCCCAATAACTTGTCCTCCTCTCTTCTCATTACAGCTCTTGTCCTCCAGGTGTCTCTGTATGTCCGCTCTTCTGTTGACATTCTGAATAAGCCCTAATGATGACTGACCTTGCTTAAACTCCTCCAGGTTTATTTAAATCATGATTTGGTTACATGGAGTCTCAGTGGTTAAATAACCTGCCATGGCATTGAAGTTAAGATGCTAGAGCTCAGGTGCATGTGCTGAAATGAGGAGTCATGGAGGATGAATAATGTTTTAAATATTGCATGGAATGTCTGTCACAAGCATGTCCAAATGGATTTAGAATAATGATTGTTTTAAGTTAGGTTTTCTGGACAAACATTTAGTGCCTCCCCACAATCACGCCATTGGTTGAGTCAGTGTTGAGGCTGTGATTGGCTGGTCTGGTTTTGCTGGCTTTTTAGAGATGTCAACCTCTTATAGTTGTCTCTGGATGGTAAAATGGAGCTGGAGAAAGTATTTTAACCTTGAAAAGTTTTAAGACTTTTTCCAACTTACCTCAATGTTCTGCCTGATCCTGGATGGAGTGACGCTTTTGGGGATGCAAACAACACCTCTCTGTATGTGCCATCTATGAGTCAAAAACAAATCCAGAAGTGTCTAATGGACATGTACTCAAAATCACACTACTCGCATAAAACATAAAAGGAGGAATCCCTACTCAGCAGACGATATGTGCCTATTCTTGGATCTGCTGACCATCCTCACCTGATAATGACTTGAGCAGGGGTCTTGTTATAGCGCTTGGCCAAACCGACAACCCTTGGATCATCCAGCAGATGGGCTTCTCCAGGTGTAACCCATGGGCGATCAGGAGAACCCAGAGGACTGTAGGCTGTTACTGCCAGCCCTCGACTCCAACAGTGAGATACCAGCTGAGTCTGAACCAGGTATGGATGGCACTCCACCTGAAAATATTTTGGAATGAAACAAACAAAAAACTTTTTATAATAGTTATTATAATATATATTTACATTTATTCAAATAAACAATACAACAGAATACGCTGTAAAAAGTGATGTTGACTTAACTTAAAATTTTTAAGTAAATGATCATTAAAAAAAAATAAGTTAATTGAATTGTTAAGTTCACTTAACATTTTTTGAAAATTACTATGTACTTAATAATTTTTATTAACTCAATTTTAACTCAAATTAACTCAATAACTCAATTTTTTTTAAGTTGTCAACTTTCACTTTTTACAGTGTAGTTAAAATGGTAAAAAAAAAAAAAAAAGCATAATGACTAAGTATGATAAAGGACCACACAGGTAAAGTTGCAGTAATACCTTTATTGCCATAGTTGTCAATGGCAAATTAACACAAGTACTGCCCAGTCTTTCGGTCTTTGCAATTATCACTGTTACATACCTGGTTGACCACTGGCTTGTGTTTTGCAAAGCTGAGAATGTCATCAATCTGTCTGGCATTGAAGTTTGACAAGCCAATGGCTTTTACCAGGCCTTGGTCAACCAGCTTCTCCATGGCTGCCCATGTGTCTCTATAGTGAGTGTCATCATACCGAATAGTGCCATCAGGTCGCCGGGGCATCAGCTCATCTCCTCTCCTGGAAGTATTGAAAACACATTAGCTGTAATATTTTGTAGTGCACTTTTGCACTTTCAAACCATTCGTTCAGCTGAAATTATGCCCACATTTGTTGCACAGCAACGTATTTTATCCCACTGATCCTATTCTTTTCAAATACACTACTGTTCAGAAGTTTGGGTCAGTAAGATTTTTTTTCTTATTGAAAGACAATTGCTTCGTGGGCAGCACATCAACACATAACGCCGTTGCGCTTTGAGTGTTCCAAGTTTGAGTCGCGGCTTGCCTAGCCTTTGCGATCCTGTCCCCCCTCTTTCTCTACCACTTTGCTTCAGAGGATTTGTATTTCAAATAAATGCTGTTGTTTTGAACTAATCAAAGAATGCTGAAAAAAGTATAAATTTTTCCACAAAAATATTAAGCAGCACAATGATAATATTAATAGGAAATGTTTCTGTTGCAGCAAATCAGCATATTAGAATGATTTATAAAGGATTATGTGACATTAAAGACAAAAAAGGGATAATGACTGCTGAAATTTTAGCTTTGCCATCACAACAATAAATTACATTTTTAAAGATATTCAAATAGAAACCAGTTATTTTAAATTGTAATATTTAACATACTGCATTTATGATTTTAAATAAACGCAGCCTTGATTAGCATAAGAGACTGTTGTGTATGTTGGTGAAAGTCAAATAAATTGCTCCACTATCCAAGAGCTAGATATGGAAACATAAAGACTTACTCAAAGGCCACTGGCCAGTGCATGAGATACAGGTCCAGATAACTGAGCCTCAGATCTGACAAAGACTTTTTGCAGGCCTCTTCCACATCATCTGGATGGTGCTTGGTGTTCCACAACTTGGAGGTCACAAAAATGTCTTCTCGTCTCAGAGGCTGTATGATAGTTACACATTTCATTTGTGTGATGCATTGATGATTTTATGGTAAAACGTCTTTGATGCAATTTATGTATAGTTTTATCTGCAGGAAACTTTACTTCTCCAAGTCGCTCACTCAGCGCCTCTCCAATCTCTCGCTCATTGCTGTAAGCCGCTGCGCAGTCAATGTGCCTGTAGCCACAGTCTAAAGCTGCTAGTACAGCCTGCTTCACCTACAGTACAGTGAGACACAATCCAATTCAGTTCTGCCACAATGAATAAATCAGCTAAGCACAGTATACAGTGTATACTTTACAGTGCAATGTTGGGCTGTACTAAACTTTTTATCAGCTTATGTTGGTTTTGACACACCTGTCCTGGGGCACTTTTCCATGTTCCTAAGCCCACCGCTGGCATCTGCTGACCCGTGGAGAGAGTGACTGTTGCTGTCATGGTTTAATTAGAGCACTTTTTCCTATCAATAAATAAATAAATAAACAAATAAACACACAACTTGTAGACCTGAATTGTATTATTATTATTTACAGTGGGGAAAATAATTATTTGATCCCCTGCTGATTTTGTAAGTTTGCCCACTTAAAAAAAAAAGAAGGGTTTATCATTTTTTATGGTAGGTTTATTTTAACTGATAGAGATAGAATATCAAACAAAAGATCCAGAAAAAAGCAGCAAACAAATGTTAAAAAAAGATTTACATTTTAGTAAGTACAAAGGCAAGTAAGTATTTGATCCCCATGCAAAACATGACTTAGTACTTGGTGCAGAAACCCTTGTTGGCGAGCAAGGCCAGAGGTCAGACGTTTCTTGTAGCTGGTCACCAGGTTTGCACACATCTCAGGAGGGATTTTGGTCCACTCCTCTTCACAGATCCTCTTTAACCTCTTAACTGTCACCCGTCCCCTCTGTGGGACGCCTAAGTTTACTTCACTATTTTACAATTAAATCCTAATCTAATCATGACAAACTATATATCGTTGGAAAGGTCTAAGACTCCTAAATAGATATTTTACCACTTTTTTTTGTTAAAAAAATGATGTAGGAAAAGTAATAGATTAATTTATGACAAGAGTGCACCTGAAAAATCTTCACCATAACAGGAGTTCTGACCTTTGTCACAGAAAGTCTTCTTAGTTGCCTTTTTCCCTATCACGTATTAGAAATCATAAGAAATTATATATCAGTTGAAAACTTAAAATCTCAAAATTCATCCTTTGAAACCCATTTTAAAATCAGACATTGCATTACCATGGAAATGGTACATCAAAACCATCTTAAAAATGTAAGTTTGGATAGCGCACTTTAATGTCTATGTTCAAAACTGTGAGTGACAGTTAAGGGGCTAAATCATTAAGGTTTCTTAGCTGTCTCTTGGAAACTCTTTTGGAAAGTTTCAGCTCCCTCCACAGATTTTCTATAGGATTAATGTCTGGAGACTGGCTCTAGGACACTCCAGGACCTTAATGTGCTTCTTCTTGAGCCACTCCCTTGTTGCCTTGGCGGTATGTTTCGGGTCATTGTCATGCTGGAAGACCCATCCATGACCCATCTTCAGTGTTCTGGCTGAGGTTCTCATCCAAGATTTTACAGTACATGGCTTTGTCCATTTGCCCCTCAATGTGGTAAAGTCGTCCTGTACCCTTAGCAGAAAAACAGCCCCAAAGCATAATGTTTCCACCTCCGTGCTTGACTGTAGGGATGGTGATCTTGGGGTGATAGTCAGCATTTCTCTTCCTCCAAACACTACAAGTCGAGTTGATGCCAAAGATCTCAATTTTGGTCTCATCTGACCACAGCACATTCTCCTAAGCCTTCTCTGAATCATTTAGATGTTCATTGGCAAATCCTGGCACTGCAGGATTTCAATCCATTGCGGCGTAATGTGTTACCATTGTTTTGCTTGGTGATTGTGGTCCCAACTGCCTTGAGATCATTAAAAAGCTCCTCCCTCACCTTTCTCATGATCATCCTTTCCCCATGAGGCAAGATCTTGCACAGAGATCCAGACCAAGGCCGATTGATGATTGTTTGTATTTCTTCCATTTCCGAATAATTGCACCAAGCTCACCAAGCTTCTTGCTGATGGTGTTGTAGCCCATTCCAGCCTTGTGCAGGTCTATAATCTTGTCCTTGATGTCCTCTTTGGTCTTGCCCATGGTATAGTGGAGAGGTTGGAATGGAAGATACAGATTCTATGGACAGGAGTCTTTTATACACACAGCGAGCTGAAATTCTTCTTAAAGTGACAGGACTAATCTGTGTTCCACATGTGCACATAACCAAAATTCCTGCTGATTGGTAGGAGATCAAATACTTATTTGACTTAATAAAATGTAAATCTTTTTTTAACATTTGTATGGTGCTTTTTTCTGGATTTTTTTGTTTGATATCCTGTCTCTATCAGTTTAAAAACACCTACCATAAAAATAATAAACCCTTCTTCTTCTTTTTTTTTTTAAGTAGGCAAAATTACAAAATCAGCAGGGGATCAAATAATTATTTTCCCCACTGTATTATTTATTATTATCCATTATAAAATCTAGACTACCTTTAAAAAATTATAGTGATTCTGATAAATGTGTTAATGGTTCTGTATTTTCATTTAATTTGCCGTCTAAAATTTTAAATTTGTGTTTTGTAGTGTAATTCTAGTTTAAACATTATTAAAATGACAAATTTCACATCAGTCAACATAAATATAGTATTACAAAACCATAACAGTGCAGTGATATTTGTGACCCTGGACCACAAAACCAGTCTTAAGTCGCTGGGGTATATTTGTAACAATAGCCAAAAATACATTGTATGGGTCAAAATTATAAATTTTTCTTTTATGCCAAAAATCATTAGGATATTAAGTAACGATCATGTTCCAAGATATTTTGTAAATTTCCTACCGTAAATATAACAAAACATAATTTTTGATCAGTAATATGCATTGCTAAGGACTTCATTTGGGCAAATTTAAATGCGATTTTCTCAGTATTTAGATTTTTTTTGCACCCTCAGATTCCAAGTTTTCAAATAGTTGTATCTCGGCCAAATATCGTCCTATCCTGACAAACCATACATCAATGGAAAGCTCATTTATTGTATAAATTATGTGTAATTTCAGACCCTAATGACTGGTTATGTGGTCCAGGGTCACATTTAGTCTTCCTGCTCCGCACTGGAGATTTTCACTCTGTTTGCCTTGAATTAGAGTGATTATTTCAGGTTTAATTGGTTTAAAATAGAAACACTGTATATTAAACTTAATAAGATGAAAAAAGAGAGACAATATTTTTCCGAAGTTTGCAAATCCACAGAATGAATGATTTAGTTCATATCTTACCTCTGTTAATGCTCCAGTACACACATACTGACACAACTACTGAGCTTTTATACACTAAGGTCAAAGTCTTTGTTTACCCATTTCCTAAAAGGCTGAACAATAACCAAAAGCCATCCACACAGCTACAGCTGTCTGAGGAACATCATATGACAAGAACATTCAGACATATTTTGACTCTCTTTTTTCATTTAATCATACTAAACAGTATTGATGTCATTACTTGTCAGTGTGGCTTTGGAGGGAATGGAGTTAATGAAATGGCTTGGGTCAGGAACTGGCATCTGTTTATTCTGGGTATGTTCACAATGGAGCCGTATATCAAAACAGTTTAGAGTCAGTCACATTCTCACATGCTCAGGTTTAGCGCTCTCAGCTGTTAAGGCCCTCCTGCTGGACAAATATAGAGCCAGCAAATTATTACTGTCCGTCTCACGACTGCTCCAAGTGTTGTGACTTGGCAGCGCACTCGACTCAAGGTCCACTCCACTTCCCTTATGTGGTCAGACTAAATGACTTAGTCATCTCAATGCGGGGGAAAAACCCTGCAACCCCCTGAATAACATTCTTGATTGTGGAGTCACTGGCAGTCTATTAGCACCAATGGCTCATTTTAAAGTGAGGGTACTCTTAGAACGCTTGTAATAAATAGAATGTGAGTATGTTTGTTTATTGTTGAACCTCTTTGTGTATTTGGCAATAGGAGGTACATTTTAATTAGAGAGAAAAAATCATAAACTACTATTGTTACTGATATTTTTGTCATTGATATGCAAATCTGCAGTGGTTTGGCATGGAATAGATGTATATTTAAATGATCTGATTTCTGCCAATGTTGTACTGGATTCAAACTTGAAACTACTGACTCTGCATACAGTGTTTATAATTATAAGATGTCCTAGTTTTTAGACCCACTGACAAAATACCAGCTGACTGCCTCAGCACTCAAGTTTTTGGTTAATTTCCTTTTTTTTCTTCATGAATATGTATTCTGGTATTAAACAGCCAGGGCCATAAATCTCTTGGGTGACATCAGGCTAGAGTATTAGTGAGGCAGCAACACTTCTGGGAGCACAAACAAAAATAAATGCATTATTTTGTTAAGGAAATGCCTGATGGGTGTTTCAAAAAAGTTGAAAAGATGCACTTTTAGAGGCATCACAGACCCAGATTTTCTAAATATTAGTGACACTAATCTGAATATTGGAGGCTATGTTTCCCCCTGAATGTCTATGGTGGTTAGATCTGCTCTCCATCTCAACTCTGAAAACGGAGTATTTTCAACTATGTCAAACAATTCAGATTAAACATCTAAAGATGAAAATAGGGGACTCATACTTTCATATGTTCAGGTGCCAGTGGAAGACTTTGCCAGTCAGACTTTAAAGGGGTCATTAACTGAAAAAAAAAAAAAAAAATTCCCTTGATCTTTTGATAGATTGGGTCAGTTGTGGCCTAATGATAGAGAGTCGTAACCTGAAGGTCGCAGGTTCAAGTCTCAGGTCCGGCAGGGATTGTAGGTGGGGGGAGTGAATATCCAGCGCTCTCTTCCACCCTCAATACCACGACTGAGGTGAGACCCTTGAGCAAGGCACCACACCATCCCCAGGTGCCACAGCATTGGCTGCCCACTGCTCCGGGTGTGTGTTCACAGTGTGAGTGTGTTTGTTCACTTCTCACTGCTGTTTGTGTGCACTTGTATGGGTTAAATGCAGAGCACAAATTCCAAGTATGGGACACCATACTTGGCCACACGTCCTTTCCTTTCCTAGATAAGAGGTCACAATGCTATAAAAAACATTCTGTAAGTTTCAGAAATCAAAACTTTCTCGTTAGTCTAAAAACAGCTTATATTGAAGCCAATCTGTCAAAATGACAGGTTGTGGAATGTGCGCCTTTATGATGTAATAGTGTGGCTAAACACCGTCTCCGCAGAAGATGATCAACGCCTGCTTCTACATCACTGCCTGTTTAGCCCCGACCCACCAATTCACTCATGTAGTGTAAATAACCAGAGAGGCAAACAGAGGTCTACACAGAAACCAACCGATAAACTTTATTAGATGAACTTTATTTTTAATAAAGTCAGTAAGTACTTGGTCCTTACACTTCATTTTACTGTAGATTCATTTACAAACAAGGCACAATTCGATACAGGATTTTCAGAAAGACTGAAACGACTATACGATGGTGTGCCATATATATATTGGATCCAATTGGATCCGCACCACACAAGTGTGAGTAACTGTTTTTATTACGTGATTACTATTGCTTTGTCTGTTATTGCAGATTGTTTGATATGTACTGAGCATTATGCGTTTTAACCTAAATCACAGCAGCGTCCATCTGTGAAGGATGTAGACTGTCAAACATACACAACTGTTAGCCAATCACACCAGTCGGCATTTACATTTCCGAATCTACAATCTGCCACAGCTATTCAAACAGACCGTTCTGATGAGGGGGGTCAAAACAGGATAGAAAATAGCTTATTAATTCTAAATTATTGTGTTTTGATGTAAAAACCTTGATAGCACAAGTGGACCTCAGAGAACAGTACAAAGTAAAAAAACAAAGGCTGTTCATGATACCTTTTATTATTTCAATTTATTTAAATACTCATGCTCAATATTTACAGAGCTTTTTGGGATTGTAGTTACTTCCCTTGTTAAAGCTGTTGAGTACACAGTCTTGTAACTTTGTCTTTTTGTCTGATTTTCAAATGCTTCTAGTGTGTGAGGTTGATGTGTCCTATACGGGCCTATATGATCCAAAATGTCCTAGGGTCAATCCCTGGTCAGCTCATTTGCGTGCACAGTATGAACTCCAGAGAGAACCGAGTGGAACGTCAGTGCTAATTTCTCAAATCATACAGTCAGTGGCAGATCCATTAGAGGAATGCAGTGCAGTTAATGGAGCTGTCATGTCTATGTGACACAGGATAATCAGACCCATCAAGACATGCAGTGAACCATGAAATTTTTGTTATTTTTATGATCTCTAAGAGATTTTATACTTCGTCAGAAGTACAACCATCAACGGGGCATTGCACTTCATAAAGAAATAATTGAATTAACACCTTTAGTTAATTTAACTTGTGAGATAATGCTTTTTGTATGACTTAAGGGAAGTTGCCTGAGTCAAATGCTCCTGGTTACTGAGAAAGGTCTGATTCACCAGTTAATTTCAGAGGAGCGACGAGTCAAGTGATGTGGCATGAGCCATTTGTCAGACTTATCCGCATAATGAAAGTGTTCTCCATTCATGTCACGTAGACTTTACATAATATACTTTAAATAGATAAAAGCAAATGTTTCACCCCAAAGATTATACATTTACTTGAAATATAATTTAAAACTCCAGTATGGATCTTTGCGGTCATGTGGAGTCAATATTCTGATTTAAATTTTGGTTACCTTGGTTACCTTGCCCAGTGTTGTCATCTCATTTGGACAGCTGCCAGTCTACTGTCTACTGTACATTTCATTCAGTCTGAAACAAAGTGATCCTTATTATTTTCTTTTCAGTCAAGACTATTGGTTTATTTCATGTTCTCATAAATGATTCATAAAGCACCAAAAATGTATACTGTAAGTGTACTGAAAATGACAGAGTTCAATAATACTTCACACACACTCTTCAAGACCCGATTCTCTCTGAATCACAGGAAACGAACACAGCGCTTGCATTCTGCATTGATTTATCCTCCCATTGGGTGCAGGGAGCTGCATTTAATACTGTCTCATACATGAGGACAGAAGTACTAAACATGAGACATTTCAAATTTGACATTCAAATTCAAAACAGAAGTGGCTGGATGTCCAAAAGTCTGTTGAGTACAATGGTACAACAATGCAAACATAGACCAGCACATAATAAAACACCATGACACTAGTCATTAAAAAGGTTATGTTCCTCCGTACTTTCATTTTATCACCTAATACAGCAATTATTAAATGACATAGTTACAATTGTATAAGAGATATCCTGGAAGGATCCTTGGAAATATGAAAATTGTTGGTTATATAGAAAATACGGTTTCTCAAATGCTGCTGTTACTGTAGAAAGATGGTACATCACAAATCAATTGAAAGGGAGGCTTTGCACTTTATATAAATCTAAACTAAAGTACAGAGAACTATTGCAAATTATTTCACATTGCACACATTAAAAGTGTGAAATACAGTATACTGAAACTGATGTAGTAAAAAGCTGTTCAAAAAACAATTCCCTCATAACTTCATAAAAAAGCTATAGCTGTGCTTACTGATCAATGAAGACCTGTATATTAAAAAAAAAACTAACTTTTAACACTTTCTCACTTTCATCTTTCTATTCGCTTTCATTTTTTCATATTGGATTAAAAATGGGCTTTTCAACTTACTGAAACTGAGACTGTCATGCTGCACTTCGGAGGATGTTTGGGTTTCTTTTAATGTGTGTGGTGGTGTATAGTTAAGTAAATGAACGAGCATTTTCCAATAGCTATCCCTCCTCAATCATTTTTTAAAAATTATGTTGCCCACATATTGCTCAAATGATATTATTTTTGCATGTAATACAAAATGTCTTATTTACGCTGTTCATTTTCATACAATGAAAGTGATGTTTGATTACAGCTGACAAACTTTGACAGAACAACCTGACACTAGAACAGACCAGAATTTATTATTCACCAAAACTTTCCTTCTCTCGGTTAATAAAATAATGAAGAACTGTCAGCAAGGACGATTTGCCAGACCAAGTCATAAAATGTTGTGTACATATTTAATAGACAGTCTAGGTCAAAGATTTTTGTTTTGTATGATCCATGTGATGTGTCAAATATTTAACCTATAATATAACTTGGCTATATAAGATATTGCCTATGGTGATGTTTTTATTGTTTAAAAACCGTGCTTTAGAATATAGTATATTTAAGCTTTTTTAGCTTCACAGTCAAAGTCATCATCTACTTTTCATTGTTAGGAAAAACAGCCTAGACATTCTGCTAGCTAACTCATGTGTACCACAGAAACAATATAACATTATATGTTAAGAGCATCATGAAGATGACTACATTCTTCCTTCCAATTTAGCCTTTTTGGGTAGACTATCCCTGTAATGATGGTTACTGCCATACATTGCTTTTGGGTACACAAATGACAAATTAATCTGTTTAGAGTATTTCAACAATAGCCTAAGGGCTTCGCTAATGACACTAAAATAGCTGGTTTGAGCCACATTAAGGCACTCAACATTTCTGTAATCACACCACCATAAATGCCAGTACCTGATACTTCAAGAACTACCAGAAAGCACCTGTAGAGTGTTGAGATGCGTGAGGGAATGGAAATATATCAAATAGTTACCAAATGGCTCTGCTGGTGCTCAAAAATCCTAAAAATCCGGAAGTCTCCAACACTGCAGTGGTCTTACATAGACCACTTCATTTAAAATGATATTATTGATTATTACAAGGGAAGGAAATTTAATTTGCAACAAAATAACACAGATTCAAATCCAGAATAAATAGTCAGCTGTTGTTGGATTATCCTCTTATCCATCATTGCACCAAAAATATTAACCTTCCATCCAACAAATCAGTCATTCTGTCTTTCTTGTAAGTGTTTGCCTTCAACATGTTGATAGAAGAGAATAAAAACTAAGGGAAAATAATAAAAAAAATATTCCTAAAAATAAAATCCTGGTTGAAAGTCATGAGCCTCGGCATAAACACAAACGACTTCAAAATCCCAAAAAAATCAGCGTTCCACATGTTCAGAGAAAGTGATAATAAATTAGGTAAAACTGTAACAAAATATCAAATGAGCCTCTGGTCCTTACGACATATTTGTCCCTCTTCGAATTCAGCGTCTGTTTTTTGGGGGAAAACGGTGTGTTTGAAAAATGTAACCATTCAGTGAATCCACTGAACTTCCTCTAAGACTGTGGTAGGTGCTGTTTGATGATCTCTCTGGACTGGGGTGGTATTCTGTCTGGGAAGCGCACCTGGAACTCCACTATCAAATCCCCGCGTTGAGATGGATTTTTTGGGAAAGGTAGGCCTTCTCCACGCAGTCTCTTGATTGTGCCTGGTTTGATGATATCGTTGCAGGGCAATGTGATTGCTCGGTTGTCAATGGTGGGAATATTCACTGTACAGCCACACAATGCCTATCAAAAAAAGCAAAGTGAAGTCAGTGTGAGAGCAGTTGATGGTATTTCAACACTTAAGCACAAACTCTACATGGCGACATAGAGACCTAGTGTAAGATGCCTCTATGATGTTACAGGCACAGGGAGCACATGTACAGTATATATTCATATGAAATAGTAAGTATATATGTGTGTGTATATAGTACACTGTCTAAAAAAATAGGTGAAATTTATGATAAAAACTGGCAATTGTGGTTGCCAGAACTTTACTGTAGAAAATACATAGCAATATTTTAAGTTTTACAGATAAAAAAAAAAAACATTAACTCAAATACTGTTAAAATTTCCAAAATCGTTTTTAAAAAAAAACTTTATAACATACTGCCCGCAAAACCAGGTTTAAAACACTGATGTTAAAGAGAAAGCCACATTATACATCAAAATTCATCATAAGTAGCTTTTCTTTGCCTCCGCGAAGTGCATTCAAATCGTTTAATGCACAGCTAGCCGTTGATTATCCTGTTTATGCCATGGTCATTTGCCAGCATTCACATATTAAAGATGTTAATAATATTTGCGCTGCAATATTTGACCGGAACGATAAAAATGACGGTTATTTTCATCTGTATTACTATTTAACTGTAACTGTATGTTACTATGGTTACCCATGTTTATAGGAAGCGCATTAATATAGAACGTGATTAAACTGACCTGGAACTACCTGTGCAGTTCAACGAATTTAATCAACGCCTGCCAGCCAATCAGAATCCAGTATTCAGACAAACCATGGTATAAATGAATACAAAACACCATCATGGTAACAAACATGACATTAAAGTAATGCAATAAACATTAACATAAAGAAGTTGAATATAGTAAATCTCCAATGTTCATAACTGATAAGAAAAACTAAAATGACACACTGTATAAAGGATTATTATTTGATGTAAAATACAGTTATAAAAAAATAAATAAAAAAATAAAAAAGCAATACTGAAATATTAATACAATTTAAAATAACTCATTCTAATATGTTAATCTGGTGCTCAAAAAATATATAAAATTATATATATATATATATATATACAGGTGCATCTCAATAAATTAGAATGTCGTGGAAAAGTTCATTTATTTCAGTAATTCAACTCAAATTGTGAAACTCGTGTATTAAATAAATTCAATGCACACAGACTGAAGTAGTTTAAGTCTTTGGTTCTTTTAATTGTGATGATTTTGGCTCACATTTAACAAAAACCCACCAATTCACTATCTCAACAAATTAGAATACTTCATAAGACCAATAAAAAAACATTTTTAGTGAATTGTTGTCCTTCTGGAAAGTATGTTCATTTACTATATATGTACGCAATACTTGGTCCTTACTCCTTCAGCTCATCTGCATTGTTGGGTCTGGTGTTTCTCATCTTCCTCTTGACAATACCCCATAGATTCTCTGTGGGGTTCAGGTCAGGCGAGTTTGCTGGCCAATCAAGCACAGTAACACTATGGTCATTGAATCAGCTTTTGGTACCTTTGGCAGTGTGGGCAGGTGCCAAGTCCTGCTGGAAAATGAAATCAGCATCTCCATAAAGCTTGTCTGCAGAAGGAAGCATGAAGTGCTCTAAAATTTCCTGGTAGATGGCTGCGTTGACTGTGGACTTCACAAACACAGTGGACCAACACCAGCAGATGACATGGCAGCCCAAATCATCACAGACTGTGGAAACTTCACACTGGACTTCAAGCAACATGGATTCTGTGCCTCTCCACTCTTCCTCCAGACTCTGGGACCTTGATTTCCAAATGAAATGCAAAATTTACTTTCATCTGAAAAGAGGACTTTGGACCACTGAGCAACAGTCCAGTTCTTTTTCTCCACAGCCCAGGTAAGACGCTTCTGACGTTGTCTGTGGTTCAGGAGTGGCTTGGTAGCCCTTTTCCTGAAGACGTCTGAGCGTGGTGACTCTTGATGCACTGACTCCAGCTTCAGTTCACTCCTTGTGAAGCTCTCACAAGTGTTTCAATCAGCTTTGCTTGACAGTATTCTCAAGCTTGCAGTCATCCCTGTTGCTTGTGCACCTTTTCCTACCCAAATTCTTCCTTCCAGTCAACTTTGCATTTAATATGTGCACTCTGTAAACAGCCACACCGGTGTCTCAGTAATGACCTTCTGTGACTTACACTCTTTGTGGAGGGCGTCAATGTTCGTCTTCTGGATCATTGCCAAGTCAGCAGTCTTCCCCATTATTGTGGTTTCAAAGAACAAGAGATACCCAGAATTTATACTGTAGGGATGGTCATTAATTGAAACTCAAATGTAAATATTCTAATATTTTGAGATACAAATTTTTGACTTTCATGAGCTGTAAGCTCTAATCATCAAAATTAAAACAAAAAAACTTTTGAAATGTTTTACTGTACATGCAATGAATCTAAAATATATGAAAGTTTCACTTTTTGAAACAACTTACAAGAAAAAATGAACTTTTTCACGACATTCTAATTTATTGAGATGCACCTGTATATATATATTAAGGATTATTTTTAATAAATACAAAGTTCAAAAGAAGAACAATCAAAAGAAGAAAATAAGAATCTTTTTATTTATTTATAAGAATCTATCATTATAAATGTCTTTACTGTCATTTTTGATCCATATAATGCATCGTTGCTTAATAAAAGTATTAATTTATTTTCTTTTTTTTCTTCTTTTTTTTACTTCAAACTGTTGAATGGTAGTGTAACATGATTTCCACACAAAAAAATTAAACAGCATTGTTTCTATTTTTGATTAAAATACAGTATGGTGAGCATAAGAAACTTTTTCAAAAACATAAAAAATCTTAATTATTCCAAACTTTTGACCTCCAGTGTACATAAAGTTAAAATAGCTTTATGATTATTCATGTATAGAGTAAAAATAGAAAAAATATGTAAACAATTATATTAATTATATTTCAATTCACATTTGATTAAAAACTTCAAGCAAGAGCTGTGAAGTTTGGACTTGGATTGTGTAAATGTGGGCAAGCATGTGGGGATGTCCAAGTGTGTGTGTGTGCGTGTGTTTGTGTGTGTGTGTTATACTACAGAAGGGGTAGCTGAGTGCACAGAAAGCTAATTTTGGCCACTGCTCTCATTTCACAGGGCTAACGAAGCAACTGAAAAATCAGCTGAGGAAATAAATTGCGATCAAATCAGACGTTGAAATGGAACTAAAATTATATTACTTCAACAGACGGAATACTTTCAAATTGTCAAAATAAGCAAACCATAATAACACCATAGTAATGTCCTCATTTGTAGGTCGCTTTGGATAAAATCATCAGCTAAATGAATAAACGTAAATCACATGGAAGCTGAAGCAACTCTAGATAAAGAAATTTGTGATATTATTTTTAGACACTAGTGAGAGGCATACTCTGAGTTTCTGAAAGTTAATGCCAAAAAATAGAATATATGTCTTCACTGGTTCACATAACCCTACAGTACGATAAGGTTAACAGATTTGTCGCACTTTTCATTATAGAAAGGCTCAAGCTCTAAGATCCCCCTGGACCATCTGATAACTAAATAAAAATATAGCTGCAAGCAGCGATTACCGGGGTTCAAGCGCTTAAGGCATATAAGCATCTAAGGAAAGAGACATTATTTAGCAAAGGCTGTACCAACGTAAATCACTGATTTAAAAAAAAAGCAATTTTTTGGCAAATCCAGGTAATTTACCATAGAAATATGATGTTTTTTAACGTTTATGACTGTTATAGCACCAACTGTGGTCTGATCCCCTTAAAACTTCACATGCTTGTTTAGAATCACCTGTTGCATGTGCTCAGCAGGTTTCGTGAAGTTTTGAGATTTCCTTTATGCTTTATAGGATTTTGGGTAAATTTGGACATGCCCCTTTTCTAAACGACCCTGTTATAGATTCCCAAAGGGCAAATTTCTACATTTTTTGATAATTATTGGCCTAGAGAGTCCAGAGAATCGTACTGCAGTGTTTTTTCCAGATTGAGCAAAAAACTTAGGACTAGTTCACAAAAGTAGGTTTTATACATCATCTCAATCATTTAACAAATGATTCGATTGATAGCAGTGGTTGTAGAGGCAAAGTTGTCCAGAATGAGGAGTTCTATCGCAAGATACGAATATCATGCATATGTGCGAAAAAATGTGCAATGTACAGGTGCTGGTCATATAATTAGAATATCATCAAAAAGTTGATTTATTTCACTAATTCCATTCAAAAAGTGAAACTTGTATATTATATTCATTCATTACACACAGACTGATAAATTTCAAATGTTTATTTCTTTTAATTTTGATGTTTAGAGCTTACAGCTCATGAAAGTCAAAAATCAGTATCTCAAAATATTAGAATATTTACATTTGAGTTTGAATAAATGACCATCCCTACAGTATAAATTCTGGGTATCTCTTGTTCTTTGAAGCCACAATAATGGGGAAGACTGCTGACTTGGCAATGATCCAGAAGACGAACATTGACACCCTCCACAAAGAGGGTAAGTCACAGAAGGTCATTACTGAAAGGTGTGGCTGTTTACAGAGTGCTGTATCAAAGCATATTAAATGCAAAGTTGACTGGAGGGAAGAATTTGGGTAGGAAAAGGTGCACAAGCAACAGGGATGACTGCAAGCTTGAGAATACAGTCAAGCAAAGCCGATTCAAACACTTGGGAGAGCTTCACAAGGAGAGAACTGAAGCTGGAGTCAGTGCATCAAGAGTCACCACGCCAGACGCCTTCAGGAAAAGGGCTACCAAGCCACTTCTGAACCAGAGACAACGCCAGAAGCATCTTAACTGGGCTGTGGAGAAAAAGAACTGGACTGTTGCTCAGTGGTCCAAAGTCCTCTTTTCAGATGAAAGTAAATTTTACATTTCATTTGGAAATCAAGGTCCCAGAGTCTGAAGGAAGAGTGGAGAGGCACAGAATCCATGTTGCTTGAAGTCCAGTGTGAAGTTTCCACAGTGATGATTTGGGCTGCCATGTCATCTGCTGGTGTTGGTCCACTGTGTTTTCTGATGTCCACAGTCAACGCAGCCATCTACCAGGAAATTTTAGAGCACTTCATGCTTCCTTCTGCTGACAAGCTTTATGGAGATGCTGATTTCATTTTCCAGCAGGATTTGGCACCTGCCCACACTGCCAAAGGTACCAAAAGCTGGTTCAATGACCATAGTGTTACTGTGCTTGATTGGCCAGCAAACTCGCCTGACCTGAACGCCATAGAGAATCTATGGGGTATTGTCAAGAGGAAGATGAGAGACACCAGACCCAACAATGCAGATGAGCTGAAGGCCACTATCAGAGCAACCTGGGCTCTCATAACACCTGAGCAGTGCCACAGACTAATCGACTCCATGCCACGCCGCATTGCTGCAGTAATTCAGGCAAAAGGAGCCCCAACTAAGTATTGAGTGCTGTACATGCTCATACTTTTCATTTTCATATACTTTTCAGTTGGCCAAGATTTCTAAAAATCCTTTCTTTGTATTGGTCTTATGTAATATTCTAATTTTCTGAGATACTGAATTTGGGATTTTCCTTAGTTGTCAGTTATAATCATCAAAATTAAAAGAAATAAACATTTGAAATATATCAGTCTGTGTGTAATGAATGAATATAATATACAAGTTTCACATTTTGAATGGAATTAGTGAAATAAATCAACTTTTTGATGATATTCTAATTATATGACCAGCACCTGTACAATCGTTTACGCACTTGAAAAATGTGATATCGCCCCCTCAGTGGCCGATTTCTTTCAAATTTCTCTCAGACCTTTGGGGCCGTGAGTTGAACAGGCCCACCGAGTTCCGTTTCGATCGGCCACCGCAGGTGCTCAAACTTTGTCAGCCAATGGCGGCCATGATTTTTGAGATACGCAAATGTCCTTGTAGACACTTGTGGGACTTTGGACCAAGACCAATTTTCATGTTGATAGGGCAAACGGCTGCACAGTTAGCCATTTTTATGTTTTTTCCCTCTTATAGCGCCACCAAGTGGCCAAACTCCACTATCTTTTTCCTGTGACCTCAGATTGAGCTCTTACATAAGTGTTCTGAGTTTGTAACTGACAGGATTAGATGAACAAGATTCTTCTATATTCACTTCTGGAACATCATATGATTTTGTTCATTTTTATCTTCCTATAGAGCTTAATTTATCCCTCCTTCAGTTGTTCCAGACTGGTATGAATTTTTTTTTCTTGCTGAACCTAAAAGAAGATATTTTGAAGAATGTGGGTAACCAAACAGTTTCTGGTCCCTATTGACTACCATAGTATTTTTTTTCTTCAATGGAAGTCTGTGACCATGTGGGCATCTGAACCATCAGAACATGCGGACCAGTTTGGTTACTCACATTCTTTAAAATATCTTAATTTATGTTCAACAGAAAAAAGACAATCCTACAGGTTTGTAACAACTTCAGGGGGAGTAAATGATGAAAATTTTCATTTTTGGGGGAAACTATTCCTTTAAGTATAAGGATATTAAACATGAAATGGCTGAATTCAAGACTTAAAGATTAAAGCTTAGCTGTGTGCAGTGAAGAGCCTGCAGTTATTGCATGTGAGCTTATGCTGGAAAAGCTTTTCATGAACTTTCTGTGAATACCAAGAACAAATATTGCCAGACAGCTCTGCTTAGCAGCTGCCTCAAGGGATGAGAAAATGTGTTCGCAATGACATCAGCTCCTTCCTACAGACAGCAGCAGTGTGGGCTGGGGGGATGGGAGCCGTGGGATTCATGGAAAGAAGGGAGTAGCTGATACTCTCACAAAACAGTTGACCATGACAAGTTGCCAGGCATCTCCTCAACTCGGCTAATGATGATGTTTCCCAAACAGCAACTAGAATTAAACAACCAAACTTTATGTCAGAACTACTGCAGAATTAAACTAAGACTGCTGCTAAACACAGTCTTGTTAAAGGAGATTGAAAATCAAATAAATTCTGGTCCACAGCTAGGTCACAGCTGGTCCACATACATTTATAAACCCATTAGGCAAGCATATCATGCAATAAGTGTAGTAGATAGTAGATAGTCGACTGCAACTATACTCGTAATTTGTTGCAATTTTGTTGTCATGCTTTCATAATCAAAATATGTATGAACAGAGCTGTATTTAAGATTTCATAGGACTGACAACTGTATTTTGACAAACTCTGCTCAGCACAGTGTATGTCATGTGTTCACACATATTAAAGCTGCATTCAGTAGTTTGGTGCTAAAATGGTGCTTACAATGCTGTATACAGTACAAATAAATAGTGTTTTTATGAAGAGTCATTTGAATAATTGAACTGTACTCAATAGTGTTCTATAAATTTTTTAAATTAGCCTATGGTGCAGGTCACTTGTCAATGTATTTCACCATGTTGAAATGACGTGACCTGCTGTGTTTCAATAAATGGAGTGAATCCCTGCACTGGCATACTCAATGGCTGCCACCACTATAGATACATCAGTAGTGTAGTTTAGCGATGGGAAAAGCAATTTATCATGTTTTACCAGCTTATTATTTACATGTTATTTTCATGTTTTACCAGCAGAGACAACGGGGGAATCAGTACCTGTATGACCAAAGATGACGAAATGCTCATAAACAAGGTGGAAAGATTTGATTACAAAGAAGTAATGATGTAGTAATGAGTAATGATGCCTAAATTGCAAGTCAGTTAGTGAAATTGACTATTATGTAGGTTGCTCTCTAAAACTAGTATCCGTGTAATTTACATAAAACTCAGAAATGATCATACTGATCCACGCTGATAGATGGCAGTGCAGCTTCTACCACCATTGTGCTATTGGTACTTATGAGGAAGTGATGGTAACGTTAAAGAACTACTTAATGCATCTTTAAGACACTGTGATCACATTAACAAATTAACTTTACTGATGCAAGATCACATTCAGAGCTGTCTTGAATAATCCAGCATTATCATACAATAGCATCGTGTGGCCCCGTGTTTCCTCAGCACCACAGCTAGGGCTCTTTAGTACTGCTGATGAGTAATTACTAGGTGAATGGGTATGGAAATTACTAGCAGACAAGGACCTTATAGCTGCCTCGCTCTTGTACAAAGCCATGGTCTTTACCAGCAGGCAATTAAAGAAACTCTGAGCTTTAATTAAAGCAATGCTTTGGTGTTCCACTAAGAGCATCTCTAAATGAAAAGTGATACTGAAATGAAGACAATGTGCCCCTGAGAACAGTCTAGATCCATGCTAAATCTGTCCTCTGAATGTGTCTACAATAAACAGGCAGATGAAAATTTGTGGGGCAAGTTGCCATCAGTATGCATGAGATGGTACCAGATGGCAAAACAGTTTGTGATGTTCACTGCTACTTATCAGGTTTCATTCTGGGCATCTAATGAGTGAGACCTTTAAAAGTAAATCACTGACCTGAAAACATCTCAGAAACGGTTAGCAGACAGGTAAAATAGGCACCGAAGATGTTTTTTAGATATTTAAATCCATGTTTGACATATTAAAAAGGCCAAAACGCTGTTTTTACTGTAGAGCTGGGAATCTTACGGACACATTGTTTAAAACAGCTGACAGCTGCCTGCTCTGGCTGGGCTGCAAAGGTAAAAGTTGTCAAAAGTAAAGTTAACAGAAAGACAAGAATATGTTTTCACTGTTAATCACAGTGGTGCTCTGAAACACATCATGGTCAGTCAAGACTGACATTAAGGCTATTTCTGCTGATCTCTGTCACTATAAAGTATTAATTGACAGTGGTTTTCTAGGTCACTAGACAAACAGAAATATATGCAGTTACTGTAGACTGTAGTTATTATCCTCAGTGCGTCAGCCCATGAAAATCCCATTACATCTAGGCAACATCAATTATATATTGAAATGATTGGTTTGATTTAAAAATGCAACATGTTTCAGTGTTTGATGACTTCATGAAGAATTTTCTGCGCTTTACTGAATCCCCTCAGGCCAGCACTGCAGCAGTGACACTAAGAGCTGCCATAAACCCCTAAACTTTTATAATGAAAAATACTATGCCATGATACAACAGAAATACAGTTCACAAATGTATTGAAATCTAACTTTTCGATTACAATTATGTTTTTCAGCTGCTTGTTTATTGTGTACAAACCAGCAAATTATATTATCAGTAAAAGTTTTCTAATTTCAGACAAATTAACATTCCATGTGCAGCCTGAAAGAACACACTTGGTTCAGTCACATGACAATTTTATCTGCGTAGTTCAACTCTACTAGGCAAGTTCAACTCGCTTTTTCAAAGCGAGGACTCTGCTTTGGCGTATGACACCGCACCATGACATTCCTGTGCTCTCACACTGAAGTGGGAGAGAGAGTAAATCAGCAATGACGTTGAGCCATGGAGGGACTCTACAGTCACCAGGCAAGATGTGTCCTGTCAAGTCCTATAGCTATGGTAGATTAACACTGGGCATGTTCAGGTATATTTACCCATATATACACATTATAATGTTATGAAATAATGTTTCATAATGAAATTGTAGATAGATAATGCAGGACAATAAAATCAACAATGGTTTGCATGGGGAGAATAATGCAGCCAAACTTAGCAGCTGTGCAGGTTAACAAGGTCAGCACCTATTTTGGACTCGGTGGGGTTGATACCAAATGAAGCCCATTAATTTACTCTGTAAGTCCATGTAAATGAGGGCACAAAGGCCAAAGGGTGGTCTGGTGTTGAGACTGCAGTAAACCTGTCTAATCTAGGTCTAGGTCTGTCTATTCTTGGGCTACAGAAACCAACTGATAAAACAACCCAGTCTGCTTTGATGGCCAGTCAGGGAATGTCAAGAAAGAGTGGGCAAAACACACAGGTGCAAAAACCTGACTATTGGCCTATTTCTGGCCAATAACCAATTGTGGGTGAAAATACATGGTGAAAACATGACTGGTGAAGTCTTAACAACCTGGAGCTAAGCACGCTCAAAACAGTGGAGATGGTAGTGGACTTCAGGAGAAACCCCCTGCTCTCCCCCCACTCACTATCATGAACAGCACTGTAACGACAGTGGAGACACTCACATTGACTCCATTGTTAAAAAGGCCCAGCAGAGGCTGTACTTCCTTCACCAGCTGAGGAAATTCAAGCTGCCACAGGAGCTGCTGAAACAGTTCTACTCTGCCATCATTGAATCCGTCCTCTGCACTTAACTGTCCGGTTCAGCTCAGCTACCAAATCTGACCTCAGAAGACTACGTTGGACTACTGAGCGAATCACTGGTAAAACCCTCCCCACTCTCCAGGAACTGCACTTATCCAGAGTGAGCAAAAGGGCTGGCAAAATCACTCTGGACCCCTCACATCCAGCACACTCCCTCTTTGAACTGTTGCCATCTGGTTGACGCTACAGAGCTCTGAGCACCAGAACGACCAGACACAGGAACAGTTTCTTACCTCAGGCAATCCATCTCATGAACACACAACACTATTATACATTTATTTATTTAACACATATGTGACCCTGGACCACAAAACCAGTCTTAAGTGTCAATTTTTCGAAATTGATATTTATACATCATCTAAAAGCTGAATAAATACGATTTCCATTGATGTATGGTTTGTTAGGATCTGACAATATTTGGCCAAGATACAACTATTTGAATATCTGGAATCTGAGGGTGCGATATTGAGAAAATCGCCTTTAAAGTTGTCCAAATGAAGTTCTTAGCAATGCATATTACTAATCAAAAATGAAGTTTTGATATATTTACGGTAAGAAATGTACTAAATATCTTCATGGAACATGATCTTTACTTAATATTCTAATGATTTTTGGCATAAAAGAAAAATTTATAATTTTGACCCATACAATGTATTTTTGGCTATCGCTACAAATATACCCCAGCGACTTAAGACTGGTTTTGTGGTCCAGGGTCACATATACTTATTTACATTTCAAATTTGCACCTAACATACCTGTACATACTAAATAGTCTATTTTGTATATTGTGTTTTTGCTATTTTGCACATTGTCTATTTTGTATATTTGTATATTTTTGTTTTTATTATCTGTGTCTTGTCTTGCCACTGTCGTTTTGTTGCACTCTGGAGCTTCTGTCAATAAAACAAATTCCTTGTATGTGTAAATATACCTGGCAATAAAGCTCATTCTGATTCTGATTCTGAAACCTAAAAAACTGAATGATGAAGAACACGTACCTCCTTAAGACCAATCTTGGCTGTGTAAATGATGTTGGATCCATCTCTTTTGAAGAGTGGGTGCCCTTTGTCTTTGAGCACAAACGCAATATCAGCAGGAATGTTCTCAGGTGTCTCATCACCCTCTTTGGGGAAGGTGATCTTGGTCCCTTCTTTCCAGCCTCTCTTGATGACAATGTTAAGGATCTTGTCCTCTGTCCTCATTGTCCTTCCATCTGGGTTCAGTCTTCGGCGAGTGATTCGCATCCGCTTGGTACATCCATGGAAGATCTCCTCTAGAGACACTTTAAGCTCATGTACCACTGGAGGGTCCTGTACTTTCCTCCGGCCACCATGAAGGGGCTCATTACGATGTCTTCGACCTCCACCGTGATGAAAACCGTTGATACCATTGAAGCCAAAGTGGCTAAAGGAACTGAAAGGATCATCATCTCCATCCATGTCAATGTCCATGTCATGATCGCCACCATGGTCATTAGTGCCATTGGTGGTTCCCCGTTGGCGTCCAGAGCCAAAGAATATATCGAAGGGGTTGGAGCCTCCAAAGAAAGAAGCAAAGGTGGCATGTGGATCCCCATGGAAGGTGTAGTGATATGTAGTCCCTTGTCCACTAGATGAGCCTGTGCCACCTGTTTTCAAACCTGGATGGAAATACACATGAGGAATAATGCATCAGGGTTTTCTGTATTTACAAAGTTATTTTAAGTTCTGCTTAATTCCACAGGTGAGCATCTTCTGTGACAGTTTCAGGTTAGCAAACACTCTAGCTTCCAGTAATGATATCCAAGTCTTTAAAAAAGTTTAACTTTATGTCATCTTATAAGTACACCAAGGATTGACGGAGCCATATTAAGGGCATCGCCGACTTAGTAAGTCTGCCACAGCTGTGCGAGAAAAGTGGATTTAGGACTGCGGTTACCTTGAAAAGTAAATTCTGCATGACACTGATAAAACCTAAGCCACTTTCTATGAAAATGTAAACTAAATTAGGATGACTTCTAACTACTATGGCCTACTGCATACAATATTTTAGGAATTCAAGACTGTATAAGTGTAGATTCCTCAATATATAATGACATTTTTTCCCAAAAGAAGCATGTACATTGACACAGCCTAGTTGGACCTGTTAACCTATACCAATGGATGCCAACACTACACTACTAAGATGACAGCCTACTTCATTGTATTATAAACAGCCAAAATGTTTAACACCTCTATGACAGCTATTTCTATTTGTTTAGTGAAAACAGAAAACCACTGAAATGGTCTGACTGCAACTTTTGAATTATTATAACAGACCTACGAATTGGAAACTGAGATGTTTATTCTAAACTCCTGCTGGATAATTATCAAGTGCTAGCCTACAGCATGACGTAGCATGGAATAGCATTTGATTTAGTCTGCAACTGCTCACACATCACCATTTTGAGGTGTAAAGCTCAACAGAAGACCTGCCAAGTCTTTCTCTGTTTCTTTTCTCCACCCCCGCTCAGTTTGGTTACAAATGCAGATCTCTGGACAAAGAACAGAAATACGATTTTGAACAAGCAGGCTACTTCATTTCTATTATTGTCTCTTAGCTGGCTTCTCTTGGTGACCTGGTTCTGAAAAAAATATTTTGGCAAGAACATGCACAAATCCTGGGCAAGTGATGATGCTGTGTCAGTGCTCTTTAAGCTCTGGTGTCTGAACTGTGTTTTGAGGTTCACTACAAAACTATCTTATTCACAAAAATAGAAGTACAGAAAGAGCAGGTCAATTAGGATCAAACAATCATTTATTTTGTGCATTTCACTTCTGTTGAAAAACCATTAACACCCATGCGTTATAGTGGGTGATTGATGGCTTGTAACAAATGCACTCCTTCTAACGATCAGGACACAAGCTGACTCATCTTCCAACTTCACATCTTCAACTCTTCAGTCTGCCTACTTAATGCGGACACCTTATAAAACATGTTTCCACCTCATTCTTTGCAACTTCAATGAACTCCTCAGGCCAAAACAACTAATGAGGGGATGGTTATTAAAGTGGGTCATTTGGGAATAACAGATTCATAGGCCTATATATTATAATACAAAATTAAAAACATAATACTGTTGTAGTGTGAATCTGAGGTAATACAGCCAAATGAGCTTGCTGCTGCAACACCCTTTTGACTGTACCCAATGGCTCTTTTTTCAAGCAAAATGGAACAACAGTGCACAGAAAGAACAGATGCAATACTCTAAAATATGAAGGGATTCCTTGTGAAATTCATGAGTAACATTAGAAAAGGCAGAATTGGCAGGTGTACTTAGTGTAAAGATGCTTAGTTTGGCATCTAGCCTGGAGTTGGCATAAGTGGGAACATTTGAAATCCTTCTTTATTTCAACCTACTTTTTTCTTATTTTGGAAAAGTGCCATGTTTATAGTCCTTGCATTTGTCAGAGAACTTTTCTGCATCATCCTGCAGTGTGAGGGAGTTATTTTGATTGTCAGGAAAAGCAGAGGTGGTAAAGCTGCTTTGACAGTGTATAAAGAACAGTGGTCTAGCCACGTGAGACATGACAAAGATCCTTTTAAGGGTTCTCCTATCTGGTTTAAACAGAACTGTGCCTGGGTCCATTAAGTCTTGTTGTTATTAGCATGTATTGTTTTCTTAGAAAAGATATATTGGGGTATTATGCACTATTTTAGACTGTAAATATGAATACAACACTAATTACATTAAACTACTGGATAGACACTTAATAGGGCTGTTCACAATTGTAGAAATTAAGCCCGGGTCATTTTAAACCCTGGGAAAACTGACTCCCAGGTTATTGTGTTTCATATTTCACACTACTCACTGTATTCATAATCCGACATTTCACACTATATATTCCTAAAACCCGGGCTACTATATATTGCTAAACCACTTCAAATTACATGTGTGAAATGTTCATCTACCCAGGTTTAAAAAAAGAGTTTACAACAAAAATAATCCAAGATTAAGCACAGTGTGAAAAGCTTTAAAGTTTAGTGTGTCCAAATCCATAAATGAACAGAGAACTGGCAACATACTGATTATCAAATGATCGTTTCCTAGAAATCTAATTATTGCCCAAGAATGAGTCATACAATCTGATAAGGCTCTGAGATGTTTGGCAGTGGTTCTTCTGTACATGGACCCAACCATACTTACCATCCTCGCCGTATTGGTCATAGATGACTCTCTTCTTTGGGTCACTCAGAACCTCATAAGCCTCTGCTATCTCTTTAAACTTCTCTTCAGCATTGGGATCCTTGTTTTTGTCTGGATGGAACTTTAGGGCCATCCTTCTGTAGGCCTTTTTGATTTCATCCTCATTAGAGCCTGAAGTTATGCCAAGGATCTTATAGTAATCCTTCCCCATGGCTTTGATTTACAGATAGAGTCCTTCCAGAACGACCAAACTTTCTACAAAACAACGATGAAAACAAGCAAGGTAAACAATAAAGTAATAAAAATGCATTCAGGTTATATAGATTTTCTTTCTTTTTTTGATGTCAACATAAAAAATTATTTTCAATCCAGCAGAACGAGTCCGGAAGCCATTGTTTGTTTGTGTGTGTTTTTTTAATTAATTTATTTTTGATTGTTTGTGTTTCTCCTGCTCCTTGAACGCTCAGAGTGGGTTTCTCACTCCAAAGTGCTAAATGTAAAACAAGAAGTGGATCTACAGACGAATTATTACAAAACGCTCTGAACTCAATGGAACTCTGTCGCTCCACTCCACTTATGTGCTGTGATCCACTCCGGGTTTCTCTCTCTGCGTTGAGGCTTTGAAGCTTGACGTTTCGCTCGTCTCCTCTTCTTTTGGAACTATTTTTGCAGCAATATGCAAATTAATCGGCCAATTTGTGTTTTAAACGTGAATTACTTGATATTAATTCCTTATTTATTTATCTGTTAAGTAATATCAAACTCATAATCTCTACCCATGGCATTTCAGCCGTGCTGTTATAAAAAACAGCAGCACTTCTGCTCTTGTAATATTACTTGTGCCTACCATCAGTAAGTGCTCGCGATATTCTTACGATAGAGGCAGTAGACAAAAATAAAACACCGCAATATTCTACAATTATTTCATAGTGGCCAAGACAGATTTCAGTGTAGCACAGCATCTTTGTATTTGAAATGAAATGGTATGGATAGAGCTGAGAACAGATCCTGGTCATCTGAGCGTGTCGTTTGGGCGGCACTGCAGACCGCGCGAGGAACACCAACAAAGACTTGATGTTCAGCATATTATACAGAGCAGTTTCCATTTACACACAAACAAACATGAATTTAAAAGAATGTCATCTTGCATTTAGGTTTACTGTACATCTCTTTTCCGTTTGACTGAAAGCGGCTCTGTTTAAAATACACACAACACCATACACTGTTTCGACAAGAACACGACGAGGTTCACTAAAGCTCACCAGTTACGATATCTGCAGAACAATGATGCCGGTTTGCCGCATCCGACAGGAAATCCTCATCGCTAAATCAAAACCTCTAAGGTCTCCCGGTATTCCTCTCCGGTATATAATGATGTCATGGTGACCACCAATGAAAAAATAACGGACGACTGGTGACTGAGTGATATCTGACTGACGTCAGTTAGACAAGCCTGACCTCTTTATGTATTCTTCGCATAAAACAGATTTGTGGATTATCCGCGTCTGCACCAGCACACAGCTGTAAAGGTACAGGCTCTCTGCAGAATGTGCACACCAGGGTGCGATTAAACGACATCCTTAAATTAGACGCAAGCAGAGATGAAATCAGTACCGGCTGTGTCTCAAAACCTTCTGAGCTGTCTAAGCAGCAGGCAGCGAGGATTTGAGACACACGCACTTTTATAAAAGTAAAGATTACCATAAAAATTAAAATGATGCTGATGCTGATTACCGTCCATGATCTGCTATTAGGATATATTAAGTTATCGTTTCAGTATCAATCATTACTATTAATTGTAAATCGACGTGTTTTTTTTTTTTATAATAGCCTAATTCTCGAGTGAGCAACTCAAGTTGTCAAATTCCTATGAGACTACCGCTTTTAAAAACAGACTATAGCCTTTAAAATCTCACAGTGAAATCTTACGTGAAAGCATAAAGACTGTCAATCGCATGCACGTGTGTTCCAGTTGGTTATTTTTTCTAAGGTATACAAAATTGAAAACTGAGCTTACCGTATCAAAGTATCCTTTAGCTGTCTGCCGGTTAGAGCTGCATGACATTCTACTCCATTCCGTTAACCACGCCTCTAATTTACATATGACCCGCCCCGTATAAATCACTCCACCTCCAAAATCATAACTGACTTGGGAGTGCATTATAGATATCTAACGAAGTGCATGTGTTTACAATAAAAGAAAAATTACAGTAAGTATACACATAGCATATACAAATATATTTTATATACAGATACTAGACAAATATATTTTACATTATCGTGTGTGTTCGTGAGTGTGCTTTTAAGTTGGAGAAACATTGTGTATGTGACAAATGAAAACTTAGATTTTGAGAAAGGTAGAGAGTGGATGTATAATGCAGTATCTGTGATTTCTATTGCTTATACCCCTCTTCATTTCCCAGGATGTGCTCTTCACTCATACAGTACCCAGGCAGTCATGTCTGTAGGACGAAGTGGGATCGATACAGTGGTCTGGCCCTGGATCAGGCTTTACATTAACACGGCAGGGGACAAACTCTCCACTGATGTCTGGAATCTAACTCCTCTAAGGTCACTCCACAGTCTAAAGGAATTTCTACATGTAGCCTGCTTTGTGTGCACTCTATTGAGGAAGGCTATTACATAAGTCAACATCTAAGACACCACTGGATTTCACTCTGTACCTTTTGAACTGTTTAAATCTATTAGCTGCTTATTTTACAGTTTCTGGATGTTTCTAAAACTAGATATTTACACTGAAGTCAATCCATGTTATGCAATGCTCCATGAATTGGGCATAGATTTTGATATTATACATGTTTGTATTATTTAATTATTTAAAGAAAAAAATAGCAGGAGGGTAAATGATGACAGAATTTTCTTGGATGAACTATTATTCGAATATTTTATTATTAGACATATTTCTAAGGAATCATAATTTGTGGTTTTTCATCGGTGCTCATTATCTATAAAAATAATAAATGTTAATTAAATGTTAAATATAATAAGAAGTCAGTCTTTTTAATATCCGAACAGCAAAAACAATATCTATATGTAAAACATAATGCATGTAAAATATGTTTGAATTAATCTATTATGTAAACAGACATATAAAATGATATGTGGTTATATTTACTAAGTAACTAACCCTATAGGCTACTTTCCCCCCAACAATGATTTTTTTGGATAACAAACCTGGTCTATAATTAACATGCAGATGAGTCATACTAAATCCAGCATCATGCTGTATCCCATTTATTAGTTTATTCAAGGGAAATGTCATTACAAAATCCTCATGTCTTACTTATTTGTATAAAGTTAGCTCACATATTTAAATAAACAGAAATGAAGAGCAGGCTGAAAGAGGTGGACTGATGGGAATAAGTGCACCTGAATCATCACAGCACTTGAGTGTGGAGGAGAAATGTAAATGATTGAGTGACTCAGAACCTCCCACAGGTGACAACTTAAGTGCAGTGACTTAACAATCATTTAACCCCTTATGTGCAGTATGCGAAGATGGCTCTGAGTTAAATACTTGTTTTCTTTATTATTATAATTATTATTTAATTGCAAGTTGTAATGGCAGTTAAGGATATAACACAGGTGCAGTTTGCTTGTCACAAGCAAATTATCTGTCATGGAAGTCCTGGCCAGTCCAGGACTCCCCTAAAGGCACCACAGCATCTAGAAATACCCCCAACCCACAGCTAGATAAGCATCTTCATGGTAACCGGCCCTACAGACTGTACCTCCACTGTCCATCCACCTCTTCAGCTCTGCACATGACTAAACGGCTGAATGACTTAATAAACAAATAAATAAATAAAATCCCACACACGTCTAACTGAATGATTTCTTGCGCTGCAGGGGTGGCATATACATAAGTGGAGGCTTTCTTTTGCAAAAACTATTTCTTTCTGGACACAATTGCACCTGTAGGACACAATGTACGTCATTCTGTGTTCATGCATAGTGGGAACACCGTCTGTACAAATGGGGAGCAGAGAGATAGAGAGAGAGAGACAGCACACTGTGTTTGAACACTGGGTAACAGAACAAATTTCACACACAAAATGTACTTCAACACCAGACAGCATAATGGTTGCCATGACAACTGGACCCTGAGCTAGACAGCGCGTCAATATCACTACGCCTCTGTCAGTGTCTTCTGATACCACTGACATCTGTCAATAAGAACAATACGAAACAAAAGTCTGTTTCATTAGGGAGATTAGAGATGACAGTTTAGTGTAACTGATGATGTTCTCTGCTGTAGGTTAACTACATTTTATCAACTCTTAAAGGGACAGTCCAGCTAAAAATGAAACATCTGTCTGCTTTTCTTATTCTCATGTTGTTCCAAATTCATATGCCTTTCTTTCTACTGTGGAGCACAAAAGGAGTTATTTAGTAGAATGTCCAAGCTGTTTTTTTCCATAAAGTAAAGGTGAATAGTGTCCACTAGGGGTCTAACGGTTCAAATTACTCACGGGTCGGTTTGTGTCAAGGTTTTAGAGTCATTGTTTCAGTACGGTACAGTATGTGCTATGTTTAGGGAAGAAAATATACTGTACAATAAAAATAAAGAAGATATTAACAAGTAATCTAACAACAAGCAACAGCACAAACAAATACAATAGAGTAAAAATACAAATAAAATAAACAGTGATTTTAGGTAGGTTGAACATTACACTGTAAAAAAAAAAAGTTGAGCCAACTTAAAATTAAGGCAACCAGCTTCAGCAGATTTTTGAGTTTTCTCAATTTGTTGTTTTAAGTTTATACAACAAAAATTTGAGAATCTCCCACAAAAATACGTTGAGCAAACTCAAAAATCTGCTGCTCAACTTTTTTTTTTACAGTGTAGTTTTTAGGTACTGAAATTGAATAAAGTAATCAAATGTAAAATAACATTGCATATTTGACTGTATAAATTGAAGATTAATCCTCAGTCTGTTTTATGTGTTGTTATTTTTAGATGTACTGTCAGATTTAAGTTGAACCACGTGCCAAACAGTGGGTAGAGAATGGTACGGTTTGATTTTTTACAGATAACCGTTACACCCCTATAGTCCACAGCTGTCCTTGGACCAAAAATGATCCTTATATTTAAATCAGTCATTCAGAATAGAATAAACTTAATGTTATTCTGAATAATCTGAATAACAATCTTAAAAACTTAAAAAAAAAAAACATTGATAATAAAAGATTCCTATGTAAATATTATAATACCTCGTTTAAATTAACCAGTCAATATACCATTAAAGCAAATCCTATTTAATTAACATAAATATCTAATATTTCCTGAGAAGAGATGTAACACTTGCACATAAAAAAATACTTTTTGACATTTGTGAAGTATAGCTAGTCATCACTCAGACAGTTCTGTGGGCTGCAGACCTAAAGGTTAGCATGACATCTATTAGCATGATTCAGCTGAAAATGTGGTGCCGCAGGGACGTAAGAGACTCTTGTCCCTGTCATTATCAAGCCAACGAGAAATAAACACACAAATACAAAATCCTGCTTGTTTTCTAGCCAGCAGATGTGACTGAAATCTGTTCATCTCAGAAGTGAACAGAAACGAGCCGATGACACAACTGGTGCTATCTTTGATGCTGGTATTTTCCAGCTGTAAATATAAGTGGGCAACAGAATATCTGTTTCAAAATACATTTATAGTAGAACATTCTGTTTCTATGAGGCGAGTGTCTGCTCATATAACAAATTGTAATGGAGACCCCCTTATTTGATGGCTCTTAGGGATTTATGAAATCAAACAGTCATAGCATGTATATGTTATTATTAAGAAGTGTCACATCTTCATGCTATACAGTACTAATCAGGTCATTTGACTGTATACTTAACACCAAGTTATACAGTAATATACTCAAGTAAGAAAGTATATATATATATATATTAGGGGTGTAACAGTTCACAAAATTCTTGGTTCGGTTCGATACGATACAGTGGTGTCACGGTTCGTCACGTTTTCGATACAACAAAAAGAAAGAAATGCCAGAGAAATTTCCTTAATTTTGAATATATGTGTATATATATACATACATATATAGTGTCATATAGAGTGGACTTCCCATAATTGCTAATGGAAATTCTGAGCCATGTTCTCGCTCTCATGGCGTTTTCCCTCTGGTAAAACAGCACTATGACTCAGACTCTCTGCTCCTGTTCAGGCTCACTGGACTGCACTGCTTTTCCAACACTGTAAAACTTTCATTCAATACACTCAATAAGATGATCAGTGAGAAACAAGTCTACAAAGAGAGTTTTGAATACCCATAGAAGGAAGATTTTTCTTAACAAATCTTCTCAGAATTAGTAATGGAAATATGGTAACTAATGTTGGCTGATATATTAAAAGAGATCCATCACTAACAACTGGCAGTTAATCCTCATAAGTCATGTGTTTCATTAGTGCTGTATTGCAGATAGGATCTCCCGTGTAAGTGCAATGCACCGCCAGCACTCGCCCAGTTTTCAGAGCAGGATTTATTGTTTCTATAATATACTGGATATTTACCAGTCAAAAGTCTTTATATGTCTCTACAAAATATGATTCTGTGTATATGTCAGAAGAACCCCAATAATGGCCTTTATAAGGGTTCAAACATAATAGCAAATATTCATAATCACAAATTTCACCCTAAACCAACAAAAGCCCAAATTCAGTTGTTAGAGGCTAATGAATGTTAATACAGAGACCAAACTCTGTATCCGCTGTGTCAGACATCTTTCTGTGCCACAGGCTTGGTCTAAAATGGGACAGAACCAGGGTGAAATAAGGTAAATAGAGACTATGGCTGTTCAGACTACAGCAAGAGTATCTTTGGGTTAGGATGAGGTCAATTTATTCAAGTCTCAGCTGCTTGCACCTCAGACAGCCGCACAGACTCGCAGCTTGCCTTCACCACTAACACTCTAGAGAGAAGGGAAAAAGACCAATGCGCCTCTTACACTGTAGCCCTGGTGTATTACAAACACTGAAGAGTAGCCAGACAGCCAGAGCAAGAAAGAAAACTAACTGTATCATAAGATAAAATTTGAGCATTTCGCTATATGAATGATATTTGGATGAAACTTTGAATTTAGACAGACGCCAACCTTTTAGAATTATCTTAGATCAGGGGTCACCAGACATGGTCCTGGAGGGCCGGTGTCCTGCAGAGTTTAGTTCCAACCCTAATCAAACACACCTGAAGTGGCTAATCAATGTCTTATTAGGTATACTTGAAACTTACAGGCAGGTGTGTTGAGGCAAGTTGGAGTTAAACTCTGCAGGACACCGACCCTCCAGGATCAAGTTTGGTGACCCCTGTCTTAGATCATCATCAGTTTTAAATGTAATAATGCTTATTATTACTAAGTTTAATGATTTACAATTTTATTGTGGTTATGTTTATTGAGCAGCAAATTAGCATATATGACCCTGGACCACAAAACCAGTCATAAGTAGAACGGGTATATTGGTGGCAATAACCAACAATACATTGTATGGGTCAAAATTATTATTATTAAGTAGAGATCATGTTCCATGAAGATATTTTGTAAATTTCCTACCGTAAATATATGAAAACTTAATTTTTTATTAGTAATATGCATTGCTAAGAACTTTATTTGGACAACTTTAATTGAGATTTTCTCAATATTTCGATTTTTTTGCACCCTCAGATTCCAGATATTCAAATACTTGTATCTCGGCCAAATATTGTCCTATCTTAACAAACCATGTTGTATAAATCTCAATTTCAAAAAAATGACCCTTATGACTGATTGTTTTGTCCAGGGTCACATATTAGAATGATTTCTGAAGGATCACGTGACACTAAAGACTGGAATAATGACTGCTGAAAATTCAATTTTGCATCACAGGAATAAAGTACATAAGTCACACTTTATTTTAAGGTGCAATTCTCAGTATTAACAAACCATTAACCATTAAAATAGTTAATAAGGTAGTTGTTAAGTTCAGGTATTAGGTAGGATTAGGGATGTAGAATATGGTTATGCAGAATATGTGCTTTATAAGTACTAATAAACAGCCAATATAGGCATGGTAATAAGCAACTTGTTAATAGTAAGAATTGGTCCCTATATTAAAGTGTTACCAGTACATTTTACAGTTTTATCAAATAAATGCAGCCTTGGTTATGAAAAAACAAACAAAATTTTACTGAACCCAAACATTTGAATGGTTGAGTAAAATGTACATATTTATTAATTAATTTAAAAAAATTGTTTTGTTTGAGCATTTAGTAATATGTTGCACTGTTGTTGACCGGTGGTGCTGCCCTTACTAAACCTAGAATAAGTGGTCATTTACCATTCATAAAAAAGTGCTGTTTTTATATAACAGGACTGGGAAAAATAAATAAATAAAGTGAGATATGTAATTAAATGTGGTAGACTGTGGGAGAAGCATCAGAATTCCAGCTGGCACTGCGTTAGACATAAGCTTCACAAGTTGATGGCACACGGTCAGAGCACCATAAGCTGCTATCCAATTGTATCAACATGCTTTTGAGGATGAAAACATCTTTGGGTTATAGCAAACTTCAAATCTTACATGTTACCACTAGTGCCAACCCATAGGGAGTTGATGCACAACTCACAGAATATGCATTTTTTTATTCTCTTTTGTTTACTTCTTTAATATGTGCATGCATGCTGCTGCACAGCTACTATTCACAGATACTCCAGCGTGTCGTTCTGGCTCAGATGTGACAGAATGTATAAACGGCTAAACATAGGAAAAGACACCGGCATGCCACATCTCAGTCTCCCATCTGCTGTCTGGGCACCCTGATAACACTCCCTCTGTACCATCTATTAAGGTGGATGAGATCGCCATGGCAACTGCCATATCCTGGGATGTGAATTCTGTCTTACACTTGTCACAGCCTAAGAAGCCTAAGACTGACCGATACTATTTTGTCACATTAATATGGCCTTCACTTATAGTCCTACTTCTAGGAGTTTTGGGGGCAACACTGTGCAGATAAATGTTTTTAGGTCAATATTTATGATTATTTAATAATACTTCTTAATAAACATCTTGTTTTAAAAGCAAGAAACTTTTCACATGAGGAAATCACATACACACTTTTCCTTTGATTTTAGGTATTATTGACTTTGATTATCATTTACATTTCCATGTACACGACATATAATTTGACACTGTATTTTGTAACGGATGACAGAAAATTATGGCACAAGAGGAAATAATATTACAATGAAAACACAACTTAAGGCAAGTCATGTTCTATACAACATTAACAATATGCACATCATGTTAATTGTATTTTGGGATTTGATTACGGCTACGTTTAAGCACATCTGTTTGCCTAGGCAGGATCTAAACAGTTAGAATTATCACAAATTCAATGCACAACATGTTTATGCTGCAATATTATGGAAACCAGTGAATGCTGTGGTATGAGGAAGTATAGAAAATGACCATTGACTGTATTATAAAAGCATGCAGTGAAACCCCAGAAGGGCTGACCTATAATCTCAAGTCAATAAAACTACAACCAAATATAGACATACCATGCTGGCAATAGTGCAGCACAGAAATAGATTTTCTCTAATTCAAATTAATATTAGTTCTGAAATTAGCTCTATGCATCCAAGCAAATACAGCAGCAAGCACATTCATTAAATTTCATATGCCTATATAATATAATACCATCCATCTTGCTATGGAGCAACAGAAAGTTTTAAAAAGAGGAAAGGAATGCGTGATGTCAATTGAAAACATCTTTTAAGGGAGCACTTCTGTTAATAATAATAATTAAAAAAAAACTAAGTGCACTTATCAGGCAGATCACATGCTGGAGCTGTTCATCTTGTTTGGACATTGTTGGTCTCCATACAAATAATAAATGCAGTGAGAAAGATATTTGTCTCTAAAAAATTCACTTCTTCACATTGAAATGTAGATGTCCAGCCATTATCGGTTTATTTGCATGAGCTCATAAAGAATGTACTTTGTAAAAAGCACATTACAAAAACATCTATTGTTAAGAAAACAAAATCAAAAATAATATTTTGTAAATTCACCAGAATATTTGTTGTGAAAATCAATCAAAATCATGCTATGAGGTATATTTACACTGCAATTCAGTGGATTATCATCCAAAACTCCCCCAACATGGGAGGTCTAAAACATCCTCATACATATATCATAAAATCCTCACCACTCTAAAATAAATTATATAAATGAATATAATATTGTAATGAGACCATGAACTGTGTGGACATGTTTGTGTGTTATTTCTGGTCTGAAACACAGAAGATTTGGATACTTTAAAGGATACATTTTAAGAAAAAAGAGGGGAAAGTGTGATATTAGCGTTGTGTTTTATAACCTTATGCACAGCTTAAAAAAATGACCACTGCTTCAGTGTCTAAACCCATGATTTAATGCATTCCTCCCAATTCTGTCCTTTCCCAGAAAACACCTTCATCTCACCTGGAGTTAGATCTGTTCTCCAGGAGTTTTTGGTGGGCTTCACAGAGCTTGACAGCAGGAGTCGACTCTTGTTTTGAGGTTATAGCTAACGGATGATGTCTAGGTAATTAAGGTCAGTGTAGAGTGCATTGACTAGCAGGGTCAAAAGACGGTTGCTGTCACGCAAGCCATGACCTGGGTACTTGATGAATTGAATGGCCTGGTTCACAGACACATGCAGCTCTGAATACTGCTTATTACTTGGCATTTGCTCCAGTACAGATAAAGCCTGAAAAAAGAGAGCATTCATTCAAGTTACAGCACAATTTACCAGAAATTTGTTTGTATAATAACAAATCATCATCAAATATCTAAAGCATATCCACATCTAACCATCTATTTTTTTCGAAATTTCAATGCAATTTTTCAAATTCAACATTGACCTAAAAACAGAAAATTTTACCTGTTGGGCTTTAGCTGAGAGCTGCAGCTCTGTGCCTGGATGAAGACGCAGCTGATTCTCTGAGGGCACCTGGACCAGCAAAAATGCTGACATGCTGCGCGCCACAACCCGAAACCTGAAACACAGGAAGAACAGAAATTGTGAGGCATGCAATTCACACAATTGACCTTTCATGTCCCTTTCACTTCTGATCTGGACATCAAAACAAAACTGTTTTAGCAGTTTCTCAATCTTCTCTCACCTGCTAGAAAGTGGGGATTTCCTCCCAAGGCCTATGGCTCCCAAGATGCCTGAGTTCAGTCTTTCCTCACTGAGCTGGGATAGACGGTTCTGGAATGCCATTGAGGTGAGAATCAGAGTGTCAAGTGCACAGGTGTCCTCTTGATCCACCTGGATCTGCAGAAGCTCCAAGAATTTATGCCACCATAAAAACAGTTTTGCCTCATCAGCTGGACCACTGCAGGAAGAGAAGACACACTCCCTTAGGCCACAAATACTCAGACAATTAGCACAAAAAATTAAAGGAACGTTATTTACTAACTCTGCAATCCTACACTACTTCCGCTCCAGGTTTCTGTGTGCGTCCTTCGGCATTTATACATGTGATAAAGTGTATGTTACCTAGGGAAGACCTGGCTGATCCATGTGCTGAGCAGCACTAAGGTTTTCTTCTCATTCAGGAGGGTTTGCTCCAGGTTCAGCCTCTGGAGGATGTAGACGTACAGAGTGAGATAACTGCCCAGGTTCAGGCTTTCCTGAATGAAGTCCTCAACAGTCAGTTCAGGAACCTGAAGAGAGACAAGAATGGGCCCCCAACCAGAGTATTGATCAGCACATCCACCTGAAAGAAACACAACATATTACTAGAGGTTGTGGACAGATTTATAAGATAATAAAACTCACTGTCCTCTATAATGGTTCCATGCAAATGTTTTGATTCAGCCTAGTTATCTGGGATCCTACAGTGAAACCTCGAGGAATCTTTGGAGGACATTTAAATATTAGAAGTCTGTCCTCGAAATGTGATGAAATTAGACATTTGTTAATTGGATCTAATCTTGACTTTCTATGTTTAAGTGAAACATGGTTACATGATAATATTTTAACTAATATGGTTGATATTCCAGGATATAAGTGTTTTAGAAAAGATAGAGTTACAGGTAGAGGTGGTGGTGTATTAATATACATTAAGGAGTCTTTTAAATCTACAGAAATTCCATTACCTGAAAAGGTGTCAATGGAATCTCTGTGTATAAATGTCTTTCTTTCTCCACGTATGGAATTTAATATTGTAGTATTGTATAACCCCCCCTCAGGATGTTCAGCTATGTTTTATGATAATATAGAAGAATTATTTAAGTGTTTTAAACGTAACTGTAAAGTACTTGTCTTTGGAGATTTTAATATAAATTGGTTGGACAAGCATTGCAGAAAAAATCTTAAGGATCTGACTTCAAAATATGATTATCAACAGATGATCAGTGGACCTACTCGTATTAGTCGGAAAACACAAACGCTAATAGATCTAGTATTTTCGAATAAACCTGAACGTATAACAAAAACGTATAATTTAGTTTGTGGTTTGTCGGATCATAATATTATATTAACCGTTAGAAAACTTTTAAAAAAACGATTAGTGAAGTACCATAACAATCATGACGGATTAGTGAAATTTGAGATTCCTCGTAAAGATCAGGCTGAATTTGAGAAGGAATTAATGGCAATAAGTTGGAATGAAGTCTTACAGCATAATCAAGTAAATAAATGTTGTGACGAAATCATGGTTAATATTAGTCGTATTGTAGATAAATTTATTAAACGTCGGAAGAAATCATGTAGAAAAATACAGCTTCCTTGGATAAACGATACGATACGCCAATTAATGAAACAAAGAGATCATGCTTTAAAGATTTTTCTTAAAACTAGACAGGAAATAGACTTGCAGTTGTTCAAAGGACTGAGAAATCGAGTAACTAAGGAATTTCGTATTTAAAATCAAATTATTACATTCACATATTATCTGAAGCTAAGGAAATGGTAATATAATATGGAAACAAATTAATAGTTTAATAAAACCAAAAAGTAAAGCTCAGGATAAATATATTCTTAAAGTTGGAGATGAAATTGTTTATGACTCAAAAAGAATTGCAAATATATTTAATGATTTTTTTATTCAATCAGTAAAAGATCTTGCATCAAATTTTTTAAAAGTTGAAGTTGATAGGCAGTACATAGAGGTGGATCAAGATGCTAATCAATTTGAGAATATGGAGGATAACATTAAATTATTTGATATTCAGGAGGTGGATCAATCTTTAATTATGAGAACGATTAATGAATTAAAAACTACATATTCTAAAGATATATATAATCTTGACACTGTCTTTCTAAAAAAAAATGTAAGTGCTTTAATCAAGCCCCTTACTCATCTAATTAATCTTTCTATCAGAACTGGGCAGTTTCCTGATAGCTGGAAAAAAGCATTGGTAAAGCCTATTTTCAAATCTGGGAATTCAGATGACATGGTTAATTATAGACCAATTAGTCTTCTTCCAGTTCTTTCGAAAGTGCTGGAAAAGGTTGTATCAGAACAATTTTTGCTTCACTTAGAGAATAACAAACTTTTACATCCTTTACAATTTGGTTTTAGACATAATTATTCTACAGAAACAGCTACTTGCTTATTATTAGAAAATATTAAGCGGTCACTTGATAAAGGACTTAAAGTTGGTGCAGTATTTCTGGATTTGAAAAAGGCATTCGATACCGTAAATCATAATATTTTAATGTCAAAAATAACAAAGTACAATATATCAAAACGATCTTTGTTATGGTTTGATTCGTATTTAAAAAGTCGTGAACAAAGTGTTGTCATTAATAATGTTAAGTCAGTTCCTCATAATATCGATATAGGAATTCCTCAGGGAACAATTTTGGGTCCGATTCTTTTTAGTATTTATATTAATGATCTTCCAGAAGTGTGTCCTGATGCAAGTCTCCAAATGTATGCTGATGACACGGTCATCTATGTATCTGGTAGGAATTGTGTGGAAATTGAAGAAAAGTTATCAAGAAACTTAGAGAAAGTGTCAGCTTGGCTTGATGCCTCTTTTTTAACTTTAAATACTAAGAAGACAAAGTCCATATGTTATTCAATAACAAAATTACCGGTAACAGAATCATTAAACATTAGAATTAAAAATGAGATTATAGAACAAGTATCAGATATAAAATATCTTGGTATGATTTTAGATTCTCAGTTAAATTTTAAAAGTCATGTTAAAAAGTTATGTAAAACAATTAAGGCAAATCTTACCAGTTTTAGAATAATAAGAAATTGTTTAACATATGATCATGCTTTTTTGTTTTTAAATTCGATGATATTATCACATATAGTATATGGATTATCTATTTGGTCTCAGACAAATCAATGCATAACTAATCAGGTTGAATGTCTTTATAACAGAGCTTTGAAAGTTTTAGATAGAAAGCAAATAAGATACCATCATTGTCAGATCCTCAGTAAATATAAGATTTTGAGCTTTGCTCATTTTGTCTTTTTTCATTATGTAAAGCTTGTTTTTAAATGTTTAAATGGACTTGCTCCTATGCCTTTATGTAATTTTTTTGTGAGATTGCAGGGAAGCAGTAGATCCACTAGAGCAGCTTCTAGTGGAAACTGTAGAGTTATGCATCGTAAAACATCATTTGCTCAGACTGCCCTCTCAGTGAAAGGTATAAAATCTTTTAATTCGTTGCCTGATTATTTAAAATCTACTGTAAATTATAATTATTTTAAAAAGGCAACAAAATCTTGGTTGATACATCAACAAACTTGTAGTCATGTTTAGTGTATTGTATTATATATTTGTGTACTACTTGTTGTTTATTTTTCTAATTGTAATTTATAAAAGCCCTTCTAGGGACAAGTGTTGCGAATTAGCTTTGGCTATAAGCACTATGGTACATGCATGGGATGACTGTTGTTTCAGTTTCATCTATGCTTATTGTATCTGTCCCTAACAAATAAAACATAAATAAATAGATGTTTGCTTTTATGGTCCTTACAACGTGATTAGGGAGAGGAATAATTCCTAAAGGCTTACGCAGACAGACCCTTTAAAATCTGTGACTAAGCCCAGAACAAGTATGAGCTATTATTACCATCAGTGAAGTAGGAGAGAATACAGGCCTCAGTGGTTCGTGTCATATGACGCACTGAGGCCAGGCATCTGCACGCAGCAGTTAGCAGGGGGAGAACCAAAGGACCCCGAGCTCGCTTTTCCACCCAGGAGTGGAGTTTAGTCCCGAGTCCCTCTGCTGTAGATATGCCAGCTTCATTGAGCAGAGTCAGCATCTCCGCAAACAGACTGCAGGTGGCCATGTGCCGCTGCTGGAGGTCTGTCTCTGAACGTGAGAATGAGATACATTAAGAGAGGTTCATTCAACATAAAAGGATTGTTCACACAATAATTAAAATTCTGTCATTGTTTACTTACCCTCATGTCGTTCCATACCCATCGTTCGGAACACAAATTGATATATTTGATGAAATCTAAGAGCTTTATGACCCTGCATAGACAGCAACGCAACTGATATGTTCAAGACCCAGAAACTTAGCAAGGACATCATTAAAATAGTCCATGTGACATCAACCATTGGTTCAACCATTAGTGGTACTCTTGTGAACGCATGTTGAAGACTGACACGGAAGAGAAGAAATTGTTGAATAAAGTCATTATTTTTATTTTCTTTGCATACAAAATATTCTCGTACCTTCATAAAATTAAGGTTGAACCACTGATGTCACATGGACTATTTTAACAATGTCCTTACTACCTTTCTGGGCCTCCATCGTGGTAGTTGCGTTGCTGTCTATGGAGGGTCAGAAAGCTCTTGGATTTCATCAAAAATATCTTAATTTGTGTATTGAAGATGAATGAAGGTTTTACAGGTTTGGAACGACATGAGGGTAATTAATGACAGAATTTTCATTTTTTGTGTGAACTATCCCTTTCAGAGGTAACTAATACTATTACTTTTACATTATTACTATTAGGACCTCTTTCAAAAACAAAAAAATCTTGAATGAACAAATGAATGAATGAATACTATTACAAATTACATTTGTATTTGGTTTGAAAACCGATTAAAATCAGATTTAGGTGGAGAATGGATAGTAAATAGACACCTTTCTCATCTGTTCCTGCATTTAATTCTGAAATTACTGCACAACCTGCTCTGTGCACATATATATGCTGTAAAAAAATAAATATTTAGCATTCCCCTAACATATCAAGGCAAGTTCATCGGAATAGTCAAGGATGCAAATCAGTGGTATTTCAAATGCTTTTGGGAATAGATGCATATGTACAATCATACATTAATGTGCCATAGTGTCTGTATCTTTATCTTGACTAATTTCTTTTTCTTTTCCCACTCTTGGCATTGTGCTGATGCCTTTGTCATTACTACTGCAACCAATATACTGGGTACTAACTGAACAAGCTGATATGACTTTGTCACATTCTAAATGACAATACAGAGAGTCAGTCCGAAAGATTGAATCTAAAAAACAAACCGGAAATGTGTGCAGTGTGAACCTCGCCTAAGTGCTACTGAAGCAAACAACTGCTTTCATTCTTATAAAATCCAGTGGTAAGCAGAACTAAAAATTAACATTATGTAATAATCTTGAAGGGCCTGCTGAGGAATGTGACAGGAAAATGAATATGAAAGAGAAATGAAACATTCTCCTCACCAGGAGGGTTGAAAATGACAATGTACTCCAGTAATTTCTCCATTTCTGTCTCCAGTGATGCCAGACTGATGTTGCCATTTTGATCCAGAGAAGTCAGGAACTGCACCATTAAGTGAAGGAAGGCTTGGCACTTTAAAGTCATGTCCTAACAGTCACAAATCATACAACAAATACAAATCACAACGCTGTAAAAATGTAATTTACAGTAATTTACAGTATTTAACAACAGTGTGTCATCTAACCTTGTGATTTAACATTTGTGTGGTCGTCCCAAATCCAGCAGCCATTCTAAGCAATTTGATGACGTGTTGTGAAGAAGTATCATGACTGAGAACAAGGGATGCTGGGTAATGAGTGCTGACATAGCGTGTAACATTTTGATAAGAAGGAAAATCTACTAGGTGCCAAGGCAGAGAAGCTGATTGGTCCAGGAGACTGAGAACAGAAGACTCCTGTAGAAGTAAATCATGGTAAATTAACCTCTAATAGGCCTTTGAAGATGGTTAGGGTAAACAGGTGACCACTCACAGGTTTGCTGAAATCCTCCTTGGCCAAAAACACCATCAGATAGAGGACAGAGACCACCATCGTCTGAGCTGAGGGACTCAGCTGGGGGCTGAGAGAGTCACTCAGTACACTGACCCAGTTCACCTCACACAGCAGCTCTCCCATAAACAGGAAACAACTCTTTGGACTTCCCCTCTCCACCTGAACAGGACAAACTTCCATCAATTTACTGACAACCATCTATTAAAGTATCAGTATTTTCTTATAGTTACTACAAGTAAGACAGAAGGATTAAAACCTGTCATCTTCACCAAATTATTTGTCAGACTACCTTTGAAGTGATTAAATGTAAGTATGCATTGCAACCATTCAAAAGATCGGTGTCTGTAAGATTTATTTATTTAAAAAATATATTTTTTACTAAAGGATGCATTACATTGAACAAAAATGACAGCAAAACTCGTTACAAAATGTCTATTTCAAATAAATACTGTTCTTTTGAGCTTTCTATTCATCAAAGATCTCACGGTTTCCACAAAAAATATTAATCAGTACAACTGTTTTCAACATTAATAATAATATAAAGCATGTATGTTTTTTTGAGCACCAAATCAGCATATTGGAATGATTTATAAAAGATCATGTGACACTGAGGCCTGAAGTAATGGCTCCAGAGTATTCAGTTTTGCCATCACAGGAATAAGTTGCATTTTAAACTGTAATAAAATAGAAAACAGTTATTTATACTGTCCCCAAATGTCTGGATGGTGGTGTATATAGGTCTAGATGGACATTCTAGAGATCCTCAACCAAATACAGGTAATACATGTGATTTAGGATTTCTGTAAATCTCTCACATTGAAAAACTGGTTCATTAGTGTCTGATCTGGATGCAGGTCCTTCCATGGCAAACGGCTGTACTCAGTGTGATAGGTGTACAGCAGGTACTCTGGCATCTTGGGAGAGGTGCAGGTCTCACAGTAATGCATGAGATGAAACCACAGAGCTCCTCTTTGTCCTGGCAACAAGCGATCTGCACCAAAATGTATGGATTCAAAATTACATACTGAACAAATGGATTTTCAACTGAATATGTATTTCAACAGCTGAAAAAATGGTTGAATGAATCATGACATTTGTGTGTTGTCCTGTTTACCTTTGAATTTCTCATGCATAGTCTCCATCAAGCGTGCATATAAACTCACTAAGCTCGCTGCAGCTGCAGCATCTGATTCAAGCCATGGAGAACAGCGAGGATGACTGTGACATACAAAAGAGTCATTATTCATCACTTCTGTCATCAGTGTTATAATAACCAAACTGCTGAGCCAGATCAAAGCATACCTAGTGTTGTCAGTGTCAAGGACCAGAATCCACGGTTCAAACAGTTTGGCCATTTTTGCATGTAGGCTCTCAAAAGCTACATTAAGGAGAATTTAACATGAATTAATTTCAGATTATACAAATAGTTGCTGTGCGGATATATACACTACTGTTCAAAGAAGATTTTTCTTCATTTTTTTCAAATAGGTTTCTTATGCTCATCAAGACTGCATTTATTTTATCAAAAATACAGTAAAACAGTAATATGGTTTTATAATTATTTTTATTTGAATACAATTTCAAATTTAATTTATTGCTGTGATAGTAAAGTGACTGTGGAAACTGTGATACATTTTTACTGAACATCTTACTAACCCCAAACTTTTGTCTGGACTATATGTATTTGGTTGCTACACATAACAGAGAAATACAATTTTGTACCTTTGACCAGTCTTGGACTTCCTACTGGTTCTTTGTTGCAATTGCTTAGTTCCAGATCAATGACGTATGTAATCAAATCTTCCCAAAACATCTTGATTTCCTCAATGTACGGCCCCCATTTTGAGAGGAGACCAAAGCTCCTGAAGTCTCCGTTAGACAGACGGAGCTTCAGGAAGTATTTTGAGAGCCATTCAATTGTTTCATCCACCTAGAAAAACAAAGTACAATTTTAATTCTCTGGCTCAGTTTGAAGTATTTAACACCAATTAGAGCATGTCAAATAAATAAAGAGTGTTTTGCCTTACCTGTTGAGGGGAGAGCAGGATGGAGCGGGTTTTGTTTGTCTTTATCTTGGGATGAGGAGAACAGCCCAGCACTCTTAGTGATGTTCTCCAACAGTCTGGACTGAGAAGCTGCTTAGAAGAGCCTGCAGGAAAGTCAACATATTCAATTTTTCTGAGCACAAATAACTTTTTGAAAATAATTTCCAAGTACATTTTCACTTATAGCAAACCATTCATATGTAGTTTTTGGAATTTGCATTTAATCTTTATAAATTATGATTACAAACTTCATGCTAAACTACCAGATCAGGGCAAAAGAAGAATGTTTAGACACAAAAATCTATAGATAATCAAATCTACAAAAAGTGGATATGGACTCATTTAGACACTACACTTTCATAAATATAATTTAGCAGACATTGGACATATCTAATATATAATATCTAGATATAATATATTTTTAAAAACAAAGATTGTGACCTAAAATCTGAGGTTTGCAAGTAAATTAAAATAAATTAATCATTATTCTGAGGTGATTACATGAGGGTAACAACTGAGACAATTTGACATGGAACCAATCAAATCTGAAAGAACTCCCCCCCCCCACCACCACCACCACCACAATGGATGAGTCTAGGTCAGAGAGAAGGAAAGACATACTCTGCATGAGCAGACGAAGGAAGTCACTGTAGTGGTCTGGAAATTGGTAAAGCAGCAGTTCTGTCCAATGCTTGCAGAAGATGTTGAAGGGCATAAGGACTTCTGGCTCAGGTTCCAGGCCACAGGTGCACAGAGCCTGATGGATTATTTCCATCAATCGGCTACGCTCAGAGAACTGAGGCTGCGTCACCGACAGCCACTGAGTCAAGTCAAACTAGAAACAGAGCAGATTGTTCAATATAATTTTTTAATAAAGTTGCAAACATGAGCTACACATTCAAAAGCAAAAAGTAGAGCAATCAAAGTCTCAGAGGGCCATGTGAAGGATCCAGCGTGAGGTGGTTAGAGAGTGCAGACTGTCTTGTACATTTAAATTAGACTGTTTTTGTTCCCACTATTTCTGCACAAAAATAATTTTATACACTTCTCTGAGGGTTTTGACATGGTAATATGCTAATGAGATATGACAGTACTGCGTCACATTATGAACAAAACAGTGAAGTCTTTTCCTCATGGAATAAAAATAATTTTTATTTTGCAAATTCTTTTTAACCCATAATGCTTTCAATTGCAACCTGTATGACAAACATTTATAGCATTATTCAATGAAGGCGAATTACTTTTGTGAGGATCATGAATATGACATCTCCGCTGTCTATGTGGAGGGTGTTGACCACTTCCTCGTAAAGAGAGACAAGCTCTGCAGGGGAGGCGTTTGGGGTGAAGTAGGGTGAGAGAAGGTTACAGAGGTGTCTGTTGAGCAGGATGGTCTTCAGCATTTGTTTACATTCTGATCGGACATCCCGGATGAAGACCTACAGTCAAAGATACACTTTATATAATTTTAACAGTTAAGACTGGAGAGTTGTAAATATAAAACCACAGACCTTTTAAAAAGTTTACTTCATTTAAAAAAAAAAAAAAAAAGTCAATTTAAATGAAAACAAATTTAAGAAAACATCATTACATTTTGAAATTAGTATTGAAATAATGTAACATTATATAGTTCACTGGGTTGAAAACAATACCTGACCAAGGATCTCTATACAGGATGTGAAAAATTGCCGGGTGGGTGGATGTCTCTGTGTATCCTCACACACAAACGACACTATCTGATAGAAAGCAGTGATGCCCACCTTCAGTATGCCAGGGGAAGGATTTAGTTTGTAAGCATTAACCAAGGCCCTAAACAAGAAAACATGATGTTCAAATTTAGTGACACAAATATAGAAAATGTAGGAATTGATTTGAGTGGGTACTGACGTGATGAAGTTCTCTGTGTGCACAGCTGCCTCAGCCAGACTTTGAGGAGGAGCTTTGATTCCATCAGCCTGTAGCTGTTTAATATCACTCTTCAGGCATTGGATCTGATTCTGCACTGGATCCAGCTTGTGCATTCTTGAGTACTGCATCATACAATGAGGGAGAAAGAGAGAGAGCTCATGAAAATGTATGATTTTCTGGGGGATTGCCAACATTTTTTATATTATTAAAGGGGTCATGAACTGAGAAATCAAAATTCCCTTGATCTTTTTATGTATAAGAGGTCATTGTGCTAGATAAACATTCTGTAAGTTTCAGAACTCAAAACTTTCTTGTTAGTCTAAAAGCAGCTTATATTAAAGCCAGTCTGCCAAAACGACAGCTTGTGGAATGTGCCATTTTATGACGTAATAGTGTGGCTAAACACCGCCTCCGCAGAAGATGATCAACACCTGCTTCTACATCACTGCCTGTTTAGCCCCGCCTACAAAATTCATGCATGTAGTAGGTAAATGACAAGAGCAGCAATCACAGGTCTACACAGAAACCAAATGATAAACTTTATTAGATTAACTTAATTTTTATTGAAGTGCCAGATTGTGTCAGTAAGAACTTAGTCCTTTGTTCACTTCATTTTACTGTGGATTCGTTTACAAACAAGGCACAATTCGACGCAGGATTTTAAGAAAGATTGAAACTAAAAGACAATGCTATGCTGAATATACTGGATCCGACAGCATTGTCGCACCACACAAGAGTAACTGTTTTCATTGCATGATCACTATTACTTTGTATTTATGCATTTTTAACCTAAAACACCGCAGTGTCTATCTGTGAAGGACGTAGGCTGTCAAACATACACAAATGTTATCCAATCACAGCAGTTCATTTCAATTAAATAATGATACGGCATTTTGGACACCGACACCTAGTAATCCACACTACTATTATTATACAAAAAATATGCAAATATTTCAGTCACAAATCCCATTGTATATATATGCTAATTGCAGTCGGTCATGATTAATGTATTGCGCAAGTGTCTAATAATAGGGTGGTTACCATGATGAAATGAGTAGTATTCAGCATGTCATGTGATCACAACATTGCGACCCATGTACAATAAAACAACTTTTATTAGGCTCCTTAATATGACTGAAGTCTCATCTCATGCAAGTGTACAACTAGCACAGAGCAGGATAGAAATGGCAGCTATTCACCTTAACAGTGACATGTGCGGGACCCTGGCAGGGCTGTCCACCTTTGCCACGGCACTCTAACTGCATTGAGAGTTGGTCTTCTCGGTTTATGTAGAGCTGCGGCAACAACTCCAGCAGTTCATTGTCTAGAACAACCTGCTGTGTTTCCCTGACCGTTGCCAACCTGAGAAGTGGACAGTTGTGACTTACAACATCATTTAGCACATATGGAGATGCAAGTACAGCACTACAGCTTATCACTGAGTAATTTGAGAGGCACCGGTTATTAATCACGGCACTGAAGACTTACTTAACATGCACTTATGTAAGTGAGTTTTGACATCAGTTTATCAATCAATACATGCTTACTACAAGTCTTACTTGGCTTGATGCTGGAGCTTAGCAAGGTCTTCATGAATTAAGGCAGTGGAGATTTTCTCAGACAGACTCTCAGTGGTAATATCAGGCACTGGAGCCTTCATAGGCACAAGTAACAGCGCACCCTGGGGGGCATCATGCTTTCTCAGATGAGTGAGAATACGCTCCCTTGCTGTGAATAAATAGATGAGGAATATTATTTAGTGTATAAAGTAAAATATGCTGTACAGCAAACTGTGACAATCATTTAAGTTCTAAATATCTAACTTCCAAAAAGACATCTAAATGTCTTTTTTTATATAAAATTATAACTTGTACATGCTCAAAAGGGGCTTTTTTTTTTTTTTTTACACAAATGCAGTCTCTGATTTAGAAAGGCATGCAAGTTTTCAATAAATATGTCTGCAAACAACAACTGTAACATTCCTAAAGAGTAATCCTGTTTTCAAATTTTGAATGTTATAAATATGAGAATCAAGACATCAGAGTATGATTATCAGTGGAAAGTGGGCTCAGTACCAGCCAGAGGATTGATGAAGTCAGTGAAGATGGAGGAGCTGGTGTTCTGGGAGAGTGCAGGTTCACTTTTGACCTTTGACCACAGACTGAGCACTTCCTGCAGCTCATGCTGGACTCGCTCAATGTCCACATGCTCCATCCACACCTCCTAAAGATGAAGGGACACACAGACATGGCATCAGTTCATATCTGATAATGTTTTGTGTCAAAGACGTCTTCAGTATCATCTGAAAATATGCATCTGAACAAAAAATTAAATAATGACCATCATTTTAAACAAAGGCTCATCTACATACATGACTTTCATCAGAATTGTTTTTGATGCATTTGTCCATACATTGCTAAAGGTTTAATGCAAATGACAAATGTAACTCTTCTAGCTCTTATATCTGATTACATACAGTATGTTCAATTTTAACAACTTTCTCCACCATATCTGTTGAAGTTATGAAAAATGTGGCAGAATATTTTCCAAATATCCAGAGAAAGCATGTGTAAAATGTATGTTTAAACAATAATACTACTGTTTAAAAGTTCAAATGTTTGAGGTCAGTATTTTTTTAAATAAAGACATCTTCATTGTTACAAAATATTTCTATTTCAAAATTCTTTTGAACTTTCTATTCTGGAAAAAATGTACCATGTTTCCACAAAAACATCAAGCAACTGTTTGTAACACTGATAATAATAAGAAATGTTCGTTGAGCAGCAAATCAGTATATTAAAAATATACTATAGATTTATATTTAAATGAAGTATACTTGAATGAAGGATCATGTGACACTGAACACTGAAGTAGTGGTTGTGAAACATTCAGCTTTGCCATTACCGGAATAAAATACAATAAATTATTACAGTTTTGAAATTATTATAATACTTTACAATACTACTGCTTTTACTATATTTTTGATCAAATGTGGCCTTGGTGAGGATATGAAACTACTTTCAAAAACATTCAAAAAATCTTACCAACCCCAAACTTTTTAACGTATAGATCTGTTAAATAGACAGCTTGACATTTTATTTTTAAATTGTAAGGGATTGTTTAAAATCACGTTTTCATTCAAAACAATTGACTAAATCCTTTGATGGCTCAGACCTCTTAAAGATAAAAAGATAAAAAAAGAATGCACTCTGTTGGAGTCAAACAAACCCTCACCTGCTGGCGCTGCATGATTTTGGCTAGGCGATGGGTGTCATACTGCTTTGGCAAAGAAGGCAAGTAAATTTCTTGCTTCTGAAGGTTTTCATCATCCAACCACAAAGCAAACACAGTGAAGAGCCTGAACAACAAGAGTTAGAAATTTAAAAAATGTATTGTCTGTACAAACAATATGACTGAATGATAAGGCTTCTATTTACAAATTAAATATAACACTTTATTTTGTGTTGAACTTGAGTGTAATACAAATTAAGTACACACATCTTGAAAACAATACCAATGAAAGTTTCTTTCAGATGCTTAATACTCAATTGTACGCAATAGTAAATAGAATAATGGATGTTGAGACAACAAACTCTGAACATTACCGCACAAGCTCAGTGTGCAGCTCAGGAGAGGTCATGTACTGGGTGATAGGCGTCCCTGGGATGAGCAGACCATCACTGGATTCACCGCTTGAGCAGGGCACTTTCAGAGCCTTACTAGCAGCGTGGTGGAAGTCAGAAACTTCAACAAGCCGCTGTCTGAGGCTTTTTAACAAGGATAGATGGGCCGCACTATGGAAGTAACGCCTTCCAATACAGCCTTTCACCTCCAGCCTGATGGTGGGGAAAAAAATAAAAAATAAAAATAAAAAATCAGAGGCAAGGGTTCAGAAATACACATAATCAAACAAACCGCAGTTCACAAATCACAAATATTATACTTTATGTCATATACAAGGCAAAATAAACATTAATTTGGTCATTACTGCAAAATTAACCTTCAGTGGGTAATCAGGACCCTGAAACACAGCATTATCCAAAAAAAATAAAAAATAATTAAAATAACTAAATAAATAACAGACAAAATACTGAGTTGTGCTGGAATTATCTCATTAGTTTAAAGGAAAGGGATTGTGGAGTTAAAGTATTTCAGAGTCATGTAATAAAAACTGATATTGTGCAGATAGAAAAATAATAATATACTGGCAAACACAGGACATGAAATGCATTTGACATTATGTTCAACACATATCAGAGAACAGAACATAGAACTTGTGTAAGACAAAGAGCTGGAACATCAGTCTTGTGAGTCATCAGTACTGCTACATAAAGCTTAGAGTAAAATCTGGTGAAACATGAAATGAGTGAAATCATCAATAAGAAAGGAGTACAAAAAGGGAAATGAGGGGGAGGGAGAAAAAAAGAAGGAAAGAGGAACAGGGTGAACATTTTCCCTTGAATATAGCACGTACAATATGTACTTTGAATCCAACATGCATTATGTAACAACTGCATTTTAGTGAAGTCAAATAGCATGATAATATATCTAAAAAGTTTGTAAATCTTCATTTTAAGAAGCCAGATACAAAAAAAAAAAAAAAAAAATCACAATAACAATAACAAACCAAATAAAGACAGAATGCTTTTGTTTAACGCACCCAAACTCTGGTCCAGGTTGACGGAGATAAAGTTGGAAAAATTTCTGCCACACCAAAGGCAGGAGTGGATGATCTGCAGGAGTAGCTAAAGCTTGTTGAGCCCAGCGATAAATCATCAGTCTCTGTAGGGACGGGACGACTTGAAGCTTAAGGCGCACCTGGGCTTTCTGGCAAACCGAAAAAAAAACAAAAAAAAAAACGGCTAATGAATTGCACGTTTATTGTACTACAAATGTATAAAAACATGTACAGGTACCCAAACCTTTGGACCAATTATTTTCTATTATCTTTCCATGATGTATACTTTCCATGATTAAAGGATACATTGTTTTTTTTTTTAAATCTTTGAAATTACTTAATTAAAAATATCACCAATAAGACAAAATACATAGCCTCTAAGGGAACATGGGACATAAGTTGGGAGGAAAAATTTTTGTTCATTTGCTCGCAAAAAGCTTTGCATCGCACCCAAGAAACTTTGCGGTCATAAAAATAGAAAAAAAATCCTCACATCTCATGTTTATTTCATCACCATGTCTCCTTAGGGGCTTCGTAATGAAAAGGCTGATGTATCAGGTAGATGAGTTTTACTCTAAAGAACCACCCACAAAGTGAAAAATCTAGAACAATAGTCTAAAACAATTTTAACATTCCCTGATAAGTTCAGGTGTGCTCAAAATGTTCTCTTCGATGTGGCTGCACATGATAATTGTACGGGAGTATGAGAAGAATGAAAGTTTACCTTCAGAGCCTGATCTGATGTGTAAGCAGGGTTCGAGAGGAGCTCATGCTCCACACAGCGTCGCAGCTGAGAGTCTTCCTCGAACATTGTCTCCATGTTGAGGACCAACCAAGCAAGCCACACCTTAAGACAAAATAAAAACACAAGAGAGGGAAAAGGTGACTAAAAGTTATCAGATCTAGATGAGCTGTTTAAGTAATAACCTGCACATACCTCTCCTGTGAGAGAATTGCCCTCAATGAAGGATGGAGTGATATTTCCTGCCACTATCCAGCCCATAAGAGATGACAGCAAACCTTTGTCTCCATGATAACCTAAAGCACTCTAAAAGGCAAATCCAAAAACACATTAAAAAAAAGTAGTTCTAAGTTTTCCAAGCAGTTTGCTTTAAGCCATTTGTTAAAAGAAGTAACGACTTGGGAAGTCATGGCCTAACGGTTAGAGAGTCGGACTCGTAAACCAAAGGTTGCGGGTTCGAGTCTCGGTACCGGCAGGGATTGTAGGTGGGGAGAGTGAACGTACAGCGGTACAGCGCTCTCTCCACCTCAATACCTCAACTGAGGTGCCCTTGAGCAAGTGCCCAACTACTCCCCGGGCACCGCAGCATAAATGGCTGCCCACTGCTCCGTGTTCTGTGTTCACTGTGTGTGCGCACTTAGGATGGGTTAAATGCAGAGCACTAATTCTGAGTATGGGCCACGTCACGCCACTTTCACTTCAAAAATCCAATCTACTTAAAAAAAAAAAAGTAGAAAACCTTATGTTGTTGGTAGAGAAGTTTCTGGAGACATTCCTCTTGTTGGTGAAGAAATGCAGCGCGGCACAGGTGGTCCAGAAGGTAGAGAACAGCTTTGTCTCGATGCCAGAGGTTCTGTTCGGTCAAAACCTGAAGCCAGAACTCAAGAACAGCTACTGCACCAACGCGCCCAGGCCTGGAGCTCTCCAGAATATGAGCCTGAAGGACAGGAAGATCTTTCCATGATCTTAAAAACCTTCAAATTCAAGTTTTAGTTTGAAGGTTTTGTATTTAAATTTTAATTATTTTTTATGTATACAAAAGTATGAAGTAATAAAGTATAAAGAATAAAGAATAATTTTTTTTTCAGCAAGGATACAATAAATTGATCAAAAGTAGACATTTATGATGTTACAAAAGAGTTTTATTTCAAACAAATGCTGTTCTTTTAAACTTTCTATTAAAAAATCTGAAAATGTCAAGTCAGCATATTAGACTGATTTCTAAAGGAACGTGAAATGGAAGACTGCTGTAATGGTTGCTGCTAATTCAGCTTTACCACAGCAGAAATAAATTTAATTTTAAAATATATTAAAATGGATAACAGTTTTTTTTTTCAGTTATAATAATTTATTACTGTTTTCACAGTATTTTTGATCAAATAAATGCAGCCTTGGTGAGCATAGGAGACTCTCTAAAATAAACTTTTTTAATGGGTGAGTTGTATTGGATAATAAAGAAAAAGAGCAACAAGTGCCCAGTATATATGGAAAATCCTTTAACACATTTCAAAATCCCACCTGGATCACACTGTTAAGGAGTTTGATGTTCTCACATGTAGAGGTGCCAATCAGATGCTGGGCCACCTTCTGTGTAACCTGCTGGGTCACACCCTGAGTCCCACTATCCAGCTGCAAGAAGAGCTGGATACAGCTCAGAAACCTGATTAACATTTAGAGAAAAACATTAGTATTGCTTACATACCTACAACAATATATTAATTCATTATTTATGCTGTAAAAAATGTCTAACAGAAGGTAATAAATATATGACAATATAAAAATAAATGTTCTTAACAGTTCATTTTTGAGCAGGTAGAACTGGCAGTGGTAGACCAGAGGAAGAATATTTTCCAGTATGTGCACTACAGCTTTGAGATGACGGGACTGAACCAGAGTCTTCAGCAGAGATATTCCGTCACTGCAGAACTTCTCCAAACTGTCAAATGCAAAACATTAAAAATGAATTAATGTTACTAGATTTGGATTTTCATCCTGCTTGGAACATTACTGTTGATGAATCAGTCAGTCTATGGTCAGTACACTTCATCTATTAGAATCAAAAGTGTATATTCCTTCCAAACCTGTGCCCAATGGTGGTCATGTCAATAGCCAGAAAACAGCCGATGGGGATGCTCGCTTTGACTGCTTTGAACACTGGGTGCATGATGGGAGAGTCTGTGATCTCAGGTACACTGGGAGCGCTGGAGGAGGGAAGAGGGCTCCAGGCATTCTGAGGACTTATTTCATTGACATGGAGCTTTAGCCTAAGAACCAGATCCCAGGCCCACTGGTTAAAGGAGGATTCTGGTGTTTGGCCGAGCCGCACCACGTTAGCCAGGTAAGACACCTGCAGAGAGTTGTCATGCAGAAAATGTGAGCAGATAACAGTTCAATAGGCACTAGGAAGAAAATGTTCATTCTATGAGGAAACTTGTTAACTTAAGAAGCTGATCAAACTTTTGGCTGTTATTTCTGCTGATTAATGGGGGTGAACCACTGCAAACTAGACATTTTACAAAGATTAATATAGTCTGTATTAGCTTCATTATGCATTATCTCCCCCACACACACAAAACAAACAAAGCTTTATCAATGCTGATGACAATCAATGTTGATTAAGAGCCTTATTTCACTATGTGAAACATACCTGTTTGATGCCTTCTGAGAGGATTCCACCATATGGCTTGTCTGTGAGATATTTTTGATATGCCTCAATCACCAAAAGTGCGACTTCACTATGCAAAGATGCTGGTAAAATGAGGCAACCATTCTGTTGGTGAGAGAGAAAATTATACTTCTTATATACAACACTTAAAAAAAGCTAATTTAATAGTCAAGGAGACAAGGATTTAGTTTGTATCAGGCCTATCAACAACTCATCAGAGAATATCAAGATTTAGCACAAAAGTACACTACCCATGGACACATCTGTTAGATAATAAATCAGTACATATCTTTCCATATTTATGACTGAGACTCACAGGCTGAAATCCCCAGTTGAGGCCCTCTAGTATGATGCAGGCTAATCTGTTCTCCACAGCAGTGAGACTAAAGTTTAACAGCCAATCTCGGATCAACCCCACCTCAGCTCGAGCTGGCGTCCACAAGTGCAGGGGCAACTCCTTGAAAAGGTACAGAGACACCTGGAGAGATCATTATAATTAGGGTAAATAACAGAATGTATAAGTATTTGCTGAGAAAACCCCCAGATCATTCAAAGACATTTTTGTGGCAGATGAGTAAACCATTGAACAGACAATACAAAAAAATGGCTTTAGAAGTCAATATAATGTTTGTTTTATTTCCTCATCATTGAAAATAAGCCTATCACTGGCTCATAGTTCATAGAAGTCTTACCTACAATTAAATTTCTGCATCTCATGACATGACTGACACAATTTTAAAAATGTATCCAGAGACCCTGTATTCCGTTCCACTTCATCTACAGCAGCTGTACTGAATGCATATTTAATGTTGCTTGCTTAATTGTTGTTCTTTGTCAATCTTTGCTCAGTTCTTATGTCTTTGGTGAACTGACGGATGCTGTAGTTCACTCACCATGCCCACTTTCTCTATGGTCTCTCTCAGTCTCTTCAACAGCACAGAGATGATGTGAGGGTGGGCAGTCGCTATAGCTGCAAGCAACTCCCGCCCAACTTTAGAAAAGATTTCACGGGTGGTGATACTAACATAGGACACCTTAAAGGAAAGAGTAATCAAACATTTATTGCACTTAAAACGTTTGGATGATGTTATAATTCGATGATGGATTCATCAAAGGTCCTAAGTAAAAGTTCAGAAAAAAGTCGAGTCACCTCGTAAATCTCTAGCACTATGTTCCTGACAAATTCAGGGTCTACGTCAGTACGTCTGGGCTGGGCCATATGTGCAAACGTTGTCAACAGGCAGATTCCATCCGAGCTGTTTATCTCTGACAGCCAGCACTGAAACTTCTCCTGATGACTTGGTTCTGGACATACATAAAGTCAGAAAGGTTGAGAACCAGCGCTCTAAACTGTTATTTTTGTGTTCACCAACATCAGATGTGCTTGGTGTCTCACCTCTGAGCCCCTGGATACAGTCCTCAGCACTCAGGCTACAGCTTAGCTTCTCCAGTCCGTCCATCTCTGCACACTGCATAATGTAGAAGATTTTCCACAGCATGGAGCTGGATAATGTGCCATACGGCATCTCAGACATGAACAACCATATGCCCAGTCTGTGAATCAATAAAGGGTTAGTTATATAGACACAGCTTCAGAAAGAGATGTGTATAGTAAAGTAAATCTTTTATTGACAGCAAACATAGAGAGGAGGCAGAAAAAAATATGGCAAGAGAGGGACAATGGGATCAGGGCACAATGTAGGCCAGATATGAACCTACTTCTCCCTGGTAGGCACCAAAGCTTAATGTCTGGAGCATGTTTACTAATAGTTAGGCCCCAGCTCTGGAAGTACTCTATACCTCTTTGCCTTGAGCACATGAAGCACTGCTCTCAGGAAGAGATGGTCAAACTCCACCTGCAGCTTCTCCGTTGAAAATGACTGTTCCTGCATTGTGGTCCTGCTCACACCTGTCAGACTGATGTACTGCGCCCAGTGGTCACTAACATAACAGAGTGTCATCCTAGAATAAGGAGAGAAAAAACCCCTCAAAGGTCTAAATTACTGGTCAGTTAAATATGACTGAAAACCTACTAAATAGCTTCTAATAATGTAAGAAAAAATAACATCTGTGGTTTGTCAGGATTACTTAAGATGGATATTTTTTAGTATGAAAAAGACTTAAATTAATAAGCTTAATAAGCTTACAAACCTGATCATGTAACCAATTCTCTTTACAAATTGGCGATAACGTGCTCTGTTGTAAGTCTGCAAGCCGACAGCAAGCAGTTCGACCAGTGAAGAAGCAAATGCAAATATCTTCATCATCTTTTGACTGGTGGTGGCTTGAGGCTGATAGTCGCCTATTGGCAAGAGTGACATTTAACAGGTTAACTTTAATATACAAATAACTGTTCTAAAGATTTCCAAGTCTTAGGGGAAATGGCTTTTTAAGGATGCCCATTCACTTTCTTATATTGACAGTACATTTTTCAATATTTCGTCATTTGCATTCTATTGAAAATGTCACACAAGGGTGAGTAAATGATGACAGAACTTGCCTTTCTAGGTGAACTCTCTCTTTAATAACAGGTGAATACTATATAATCTACTGACCAGTAAATAAGGAGAACCAGATGCACACTGAACATTGCATGGCTGTCTCAGCTCATTTATGGGGGCATAATGACAGTCTCACCTTTAGAGCAGATACCCAGTAAGTGTTTGAAGAGCTCATCAAAGGGAAACTGAGAGAACAGAGAAACCAGATCATCTTCAGACAGCAGCATCCAGCTTGTTTCTGGGTCTTCATCCTGAGAAGGTTCACAAGAGTGTTACAGTAGGCATTCACATGGGAGTATGGTGTACAGTCATAACAACCACAACAAAGGTTTTGTTGGTGGTTACATAAGAGACAAAATATTGACACTTTTGGTCTGCTGACAGAAGTCATAAGTCAAAACAGCAATCTGTAAAGTCTAATCAGAAGTTAAAGCAATAATATAACTGATTCCTTCATTGAGGTCTGAAGCCATTAGCAAAAATGTAAAAATGCTTCCGTTTTTATTTTCATCATTTAATCCGAATTAGCATAACAATTTGAGTTCAGACAATCTCTTATGAAGCATTGACAGAAATGTCAGTTTCATGATGAACCCTCACCTCCTCTCCACCCTCATCTACTAGAGTCCAGTTACCAGATGCAGGCCCTGTAAGACTGTTGTTGCCCTTCATGACACTGGGGTTCATGTGTCCCAGGAAGTCTGCACGGTGCCTGCATGTCACACACACAACTCCATATTTAATGAAAGCCAAAATGTCATTGTCTCCAGTTCGTGCTTTTAATTATAACTGGTTTAAACCCAAGCGATAGCTTTTCAAATTAGACTCAATTGTGATAATGTAAACAATTATACATATAATAATAAAGGACAAAATTAAATGAATCATGAGCTCAGTTTCCAGTAAAGCTAATCTTTACCTCACTGGAGACATGAGGATAGCCAGGGCCTGCATGAAATGATACACTCCAGATGGGTTATCCAATACTTTAATCTATGGAAGGAAAGCAGATTCAATGACTATTGTAAGACAAGCAGATATCTGAGATTTTTTTTAAACATATATTTTTAAATTTCACTGTTAAAATTTGCTATTGTTTCAGCTCATTTGAGTCACATATCAAGGCTCTGCTTCAGTACCTGTAAGAATGGCACAGCCCATTTCCCTACATCTGTCGGGCAGCAGAGCAGGTGATTTAGGATGAACAGATGATCTCCTGTAGAACCGACTTGATGCAGCACATACACCTGGATGGAGAAAAGCAGATCTTTTAAACTAGCTCCATTTATCTCTACAGTAATGTAAGAGTATTCATATTGCAAACATAGCTTGCATTAAATAAATTAAAGAACATCAGAATAAAATATTTACAATATTTCCAAGCTATTTACAGCTACTAATAATGCACTGTTGTTCAAAAGTTCTATTTTTTATGTTTTTGAAAGTCTCTTATGCTTAACTAAGGCTGTGTTTATTTATTTGATAGAAAATACAGTAAAAATATTACTATTGTGAAATATAAAATGGATGTTTTCTATTTTATATATAAAATAATTCAATTATATTTTCTAATTTTGTGATCTCATGTTATCTTTAAAATTGCCATTTCTCCATTCATTAGCTGGTTATTGGGGGTCTTTACCAGCCTCTGAAGCCACAGATGTATATCAGCCTGAAACTGAGAATCATCAAGGACCCGTCGGGTGAAGATGAACAGCACACTGATGCTCTCCTTCAGCGGTTGCAAAGAAGAGGGCTGAGACTTTGGACTCACTGAGAAATTCAATATAAAACAAACCACACAAAAATCAATAGACAGCAAGACACTCAAAATTACACAACAGAATTACTTTTAGCAGTAATCCTATCCGTTTTCAATGATCAGTACGACCAGACAAATTAACACAAAAGTAATACAGTTATCAGTTTTGGTTCAGTCTTTGGTTAAAAGTGTCTGCTGCATACACAAACACAGAACAAGCAAAATCCAATGAGTATTGAATTTTATATGCTTCATTATTTATTAATTTCATTTGCCTCAAAATGAACATTTTTTACATTTGCCAGAGTTTGGTGTTTTGTCAGACCAAACAACCAGCGTAATATATGAAAATATTTCTGACAGTCAAGCAAGAGTGTAAACTAACCAATTATTTATGTTTTATGTACAGTCTAGAGTCTCTAGACTTATCAGTGTGAACTTGCCTGTGCTTGTATCTTGCACAGCCACACTCTTGGTGGTGGGGTTACTGCTGAGCAAGCGGTAGAGATAAGACTCCACTTGTAGACGGGACAGGATGGAGGTGTATGAGTGCAGGGCCACTGTCTGATGGAGAATTTCTGCTTTCGCAGAAAACAGATGCTTCAGCTCAGCTAATGCAGCCTCGTTCATTGTCACCTGCTGGTAGCAGTGGTAGCCAAACACCTTGGTCTGGTCCGCACATACACCCTGTAAAGCAAACAGGTGTGTTTGTGATGAATAAAATAGACCAATGCAATGCATTTTTATGGTAAAGGCATGGTCTGACTTAAACAAACAGCTGGGACATACTATAAAACAAAGACATACTATAAGTCTTTATTAGACTAGAGATCACGCTACTAAAAGTCAGCAAAAAACAAACAAAACAATCAAAAAAAAACATACAGCTTACCAGTTTTGTGCATCATTCACAAGTTCTTGAAATTTTATTGAATGAGAATTGAGGTAGCAAACAGGATGCAGAATCACAAATCAAATTTGAACTCAAGTATAATTCAAATAAATTGATATTCAAAAAAATTCATATTGATTTAACTACTGAAGAAAGGCAAAGCAGCAAAGCTTTTTTTAGACATTTTTTAAAAGACTGTCTTGACATTTCAGTTTATAGGCTTTAATAGAACTATATTTACATAGAATGATAAATAGCTGACAGACAGATACACAGACAATGACAAACAGATAGATGGGTTGTCTTGACATCTTAAAGTTTATAGACTTTAATAGAACAATATTTAGATAGATAGATAGATAGATAGATAGACAGTCTTGACATTTTCACAGAAATAGACATAGAAAGCAAGGGCAACAGATAAAAGCACAGGCAAAAAGCAAAACAAAGAGGCAAACAGATAAAAACAGACAGACAGACACACAGGTATGACAAACCTGCAATGAAAGCCTTTCATCCTTGAAGCTCCACAGGCGATTCTGCACATTTTTGCAGTCTGAATTAGCAGCCTGCAGTTCGGTCTGGGCCTGTGTCAGCTGCTTACGGCACCTCCAGTAGCTCAGCAGCAGCTCGTACAGCTCATGGCCTTCTTGGTGGGCCAGACTCTGGAACTCCGCCTCATGAATCTCCACGTTTTCCAACCAGGAACCGGGTTCCCATGTACGTAGCTGCTCGCTAGTGAAGGGCTTTACAGATTGGGAGGTCCTGGGCAGCTCTGGGTAAAGCCTCTCCCTGGGTCTCTCCACGTCAGAGACATCCACAGGGACCAAGCTGGGAGGGGAGGACTCCTGGTTAGCCAGAGGAAGAACAGCTGGAGCTACTTGTCCCTCAGAATCCACTGTCATACAAGAAGCATCTAACAGTCCATAGGTGATAGAGTACGAGTCCTCTGAAAGCTGAGGCTCAGAGCAGGAAGCAGGGATAGATGGATATATAGAAGGGACACTAAATGGCTCAAGTTTAGCACTAAGAAGTTTGGGATCACTTTGACAGGACTGAACAGGTGCCAAAGCTTGGTCCACCAGAGGTGCCGTGTCTTGTGATGGCGTTTTATGCTCTTTCTCTTCATTGCAAGATGGTTTCTTTACTATTTCAGTCGTATCTGACAAGAGAACTTGGTCTTGATCCTTTTCAGCTTTGTCATTATGGTCTAGTGAGGTCTGAGTGGCAGGTGGTTTTAGATCAGGAGCTGGAGGCTCATGAGAAAGGCTAAGGGGGACATCAGTGAACTCAGAAGCTGGCACTGGCTCATTAACTGCTGTTGAAGTTCCTGAGGCCTGTCTAACATTCTCTGCCTGTCTCTCCTTTTTGACCTGTTAATGAAGCACAACTTTATTTAGGATTATGAGAAATTTGCATCTTTAATGAAAACAAGGTCTAAACTCTCAAAATTTAAAGTGTAGTAAAAGAAGTATATGGGTGAGCTTTACCTGTGGCTTCCCACTGGATTTGGATTTTGACTTTTTGGGTCTCACAGCCTCCATCTCCACATAGGTATCCACATTATTGTTATAAAATTACTCCATTTCTCTAGATCCACACAGAACCCTGCAACGCACAAGTCACAAAGCTTTAAAGGGTAGATGCCGTTTAATGGGACAGTTTCTGCTGTGAAACACAAAATGAGATGCTTTGCAGAATAACAATTACTTTTCACTTTCATATGGAAAGAAGACGCAATGAAAGTGAAAGGTAACTGAGACTTTCATTGCTCAACATTCAGCAACATCCCTTTTTGTGTTTTGCTTAAGAAAGAATGCCATATGGGTTTGTAACAACTTTATATGGCACTACAATCACCTAAGATAGATAGACAGACAGACAGATGTGTGTGTCTTTGGTGTTTCACTCAAGAAAGCCACATGGGTTTGTAACAACATGTGGATGAGTAAATTATCACATAAAACACTAACATTCAAATGGCAAAAGAAAACAAAACCAAAAAAGTAAAACACAGCGGAAATTCTAGAGGTAATCATAGATATGTATACACACACACACACACACACACACACATATATAATATACATACATATATACACATATCTATGGAGGTAAGAGCTTCCACTATCCATATCAGCATGTAAATATACACATATACACACACACACACATATATATATATATATATATATATATGTGTGTGCTGTCAATTGATAAAAAATTTAATTGCGTTAATCACAGTCGTGGACTGTGATTAATCATGATTAATCACAAATTTAAAATACTAGGATTTACCTGTAAATGTGTTGAAATAAAGAAATGCATGATAAACTAGTTTAAGGAAACAGAACCTTTCACACTTCCGCCAGGTATGAGACATAATCCTTATTATCCTTTTATCATTATTCTTTTGTTTTTATTCAGCCATTATCAGCCTTTATATTGGCAATAAAACGTTTACCAAGCCACATCGCTTCAATCCCAGTATACATTTACCCGACTATTATCAAAAGTATTTCTAAGTAAATACAACAAAACATTTCTTGCGACCTTACGTGAAGTATTATGACAAAATGCATTATGAAGAAGAATTGGACCTGTTCTGCAGCTGCATTAGAGCTAATATTAACATCATGCTTCATAAGACAATTTATGAGATTAATAGTACACTTTTACTCAGAACTCACTTCAAACCACCATCGAGTGTTTGTAATAACTTCCTTTTACGATCACATGTGGAATTTGGTCGTTTACTG